>NC_060124.1:646108430-646419793 GCF_021461395.2 Schistocerca americana
TTTAATTCCGATGCAATTTCTGTGATTCATCGTCAACAAGAAGGTCCAAGGGATACATTGAACCTGAAGTGAAGCATCGGAATCTATAACTAGTGTCACAGGAATGGTTCAAAACATAGACAGTAGGAAGAGTCAGTCTTCTTGTACTTAAGTCGGCATTGTGCCTTTTCTATCTAATTCCGATGTAATTTCTGTGTTTCATCGTCAATAAGAAGGTCCAAGGGATACAGTAAACCTGGAGTGAAGCATCGGAATCTATAACTAGTGTCACAGGAATGGTTCAAAACATAGACAGTAGGAAGAGTCAGTCTTCTTGTACTTAAGTCGGCACTGTGCCTTTTGTATTTAATTCCGATGATATTTCTGTGTTTCATCGTCAATAAGGATGTCCAAGGGATACGGTAAACCTGGAGTGAAGCATCGGAATCTATAACTAGTGTCACAGGAATGGTTCAAAAAATAGTCAGTAAGAAGAGTCAGTCTTCTTGTACTTATGTCGGCATTGTGCCTTTTATATTTAATTCCGATGCAATTTCTGTGTTTCATCGTCAATACGAAGGTCCAAGGGATACAGTAAACCTGGAGTGAAGCATCGGAATCTATAACTAGTGTCACAGGAATGGTTCAAAACATAGACAGTAGGAAAAGTCAGTCTTCTTGTACTTAAGTCGGCATTGTGCCTTTTGTATTTCATTCCGATGTAATTTCTCTGTTTCATCGTCAATAATGATGTCCAAGGGATACGGTAAACCTGGAGTGAAGCATCGGAATCTATAACTAGTGTCACAGGAATGGTTCAAAACATAGTCAGTAAGAAGAGTCAGTCTTCTTGTACTTAAGTCGGCATTGTGCCTTTTGTATTTAATTCCGATGCAATTTCTGTGTTTCATCGTCAATAAGAAGGTCCAAAGGTTACAGTTAACCGGGAGTGAAGCATCGGAATCCATAACTAGTATCACAGGAATGGTTCAAAGCATAATCAGTAAGAAGAGTCAGTCTTCTTGTACTTAAGTCGTCATTGTGCCTTTTGTATTAAATTCCGATGCAATTTCTGTGTTTCATCGTCAATAAGAAGGTGCATGGGATACAGTAAACCTGGACTGAAGCATCGGAATCTATAACTAGTGTCACAGGAATGAATCAAACATAGTCGGTAAGAAGAATCAGTCTTCTTGTACTTAAGTCGGCATTGTGCCTTTTGTATTTAATTCCGATGCAATTTCTGTGTTTCATCGTGAACAAGAAGGTCCAAGGGATACATAAAACCTGAAGTGAAGCATCGGAATCTATAACTAGTGTCACAGGAATGGTTCAAACATAGAGAGTAGGAAGAGTCAGTCCACTTGTACTTATGTCGGCATTGTGCCTTTTCTATTCAATTCCGATGCAATATCTGTGTTTCATCGTCAATAAGAAGGTCCAAGTGATACAGTAAACCTGGAGTGAAGCATCGGAATCTATTAGTAGTGTCACAGAAATGGTTCAAAACATAGACAGTGGGAAGAGTCAGTCTTCTTGTACTTAAGTCGGCATTGTGCCTTTTGTATTTTATTCCGATGCAATTTCTGTGTTTCATCGTCAATAAGAAGGTCTGAGGGATACAGTAAACCTGAAGTGAAGCATCGGAATCTATAACTAGTGTCATAGGAATGGTTCAAACAAAGACAGTAAGAAGAGTCAGTCCTCTTGTACTTAAGTCGGCATTGTGCCTTTTGTATTTAATTCTGATGCAATTTCTGTGTTTCATCGTCAATAAGAAGGTCCAAGGGATACAGTAAACCAGAAGTGAAGCATCGGAATCTATAACTAGTGTTACAGGAATGGTTCCAAACATAGACAGTAAGAAGAGTCAGTCATCTTGTACTTAAGTCGGAATGTGACTTTTGTACTTAATTCCGATGCAATTTCTGTGTTTCACCGTCAATAAGAGGGTCAGAGGGATACAGTAAACCTGAAGGGAAGCATCGGAATCTATAACTAGTGTCACAGGAATGGTTCAAACATAGATACTAAGAAGAGTCAATCTTCTTGTAGTTAAGTCGGCATTGTGCCTTTTGTATTTCATTCCGATGCAATTTTTGTGTTTCATCGTTAATAAGAAGGTCCAAGGGATACAGTAAACCTGAAGTGAAGCATCGGAATCTATAACTAGTGTCCCAGGAATGGTTCAAAACATAGTCAGTAAGAAGAGTCAGTCTTCTTGTACTTAAGTCGGCATTGTGCCTTTTGTATTTCAATCCGATGCAATTTCTGTGTTTCATCGTCAATAAGAAGGGCCAAGGGACACAGCACACCTGGAGTGCAGCATCGGAATCTATAACTAGTGTCACAGGAATGGTTCAAAACATAGACAGTAAGAATAGTCAGTCATCTTGTACTTCAGTCGGAATGTGACTTTTGTATTTAATTCCGATGTAATTTCTGTGTTTCACAGTCAATAAGAGGGTCAGAGGGATACAGTAAACCTGAAGTGAAGCATCGGAATCTATAACTAGTGTCACAGGAATGGTTTAAAACATAGACAGTGGGAAGAGTCAGTCTTCTTGTACTTAAGTCGGCATTGTGCCTTTTGTATTTTATTCCGATGCAATTTCTGTGTTTCATCGTCAATGAGAAGGTCTGAGGGATACAGTAAACCTGAAGTGAAGCATCGGAATCTAAAACTAGTGTCACTGGAATGGTTCAAAACATAGACAGTAGGAAGAGTGAGTCTTCTGGTACTTATGTCGGCATTGTGCCTTTTGTATTTAATTCCGATGCAACTTCTGTGTGTCATCATCAATAAGACGGTCCAAGCGATACAGTAAACCTGGAGTGAAGCATCGGAATCTATAACTAGTGTCACAGGATTGGTTCAAAACATAGTCAGTATGAAGAATCAATCTTCTTGTACTTAAAGCGGCATTGTGCCTTTTGTGTTTAATTCCGATGCAATTTCTGTGATTCATCGTCAACAAGAAGGTCCAAGGGATACATTGAACCTGAAGTGAAGCATCGGAATCTATAACTAGTGTCACAGGAATGGTTCAAAACATAGACAGTAGGAAGAGTCAGTCTTCTTGTACTTAAGTCGGCATTGTGCCTTTTCTATCTAATTCCGATGTAATTTCTGTGTTTCATCGTCAATAAGAAGGTCCAAGGGATACAGTAAACCTGGAGTGAAGCATCGGAATCTATAACTAGTGTCACAGGAATGGTTCAAAACATAGACAGTAGGAAGAGTCAGTCTTCTTGTACTTAAGTCGGCACTGTGCCTTTTGTATTTAATTCCGATGATATTTCTGTGTTTCATCGTCAATAAGGATGTCCAAGGGATACGGTAAACCTGGAGTGAAGCATCGGAATCTATAACTAGTGTCACAGGAATGGTTCAAAAAATAGTCAGTAAGAAGAGTCAGTCTTATTGTACTTATGTCGGCATTGTGCCTTTTATATTTAATTCCGATGCAATTTCTGTGTTTCATCGTCAATACGAAGGTCCAAGGGATACAGTACACCTGGAGTGAAGCATCGGAATCTATAACAAGTGTCTCAGCGATGGTTAAAAACATAGACAGTAAGAAGAGTCAGTCTTCTTGTTCTTAAGTCTGCATTGTGCCTTTTGTCTACAATTCGGATGCAATTTCTGTGTTTCATCGTCAATAAGAAGGTCCAAGGGATACAGTAATCTGGGAGTGAAGCATCGGAATCTATAACAAGTGTCACAGGAATGAATGAAAACATAGTCGGTAAGAAGAATCAGTCTTCTTGTACTTAAGTCGGCATTGTGCCTTATGTATTTAATTCCGATGCAATTTCTGTGATTCATCGTCAACAAGAAGGTCTAAGGGATACATTAACCCTGAAGTGAAGCATCGGAAACTGAAACTAGTGTCACAGGAATGGTTCAAAACATAGACAGTATGAAGAGTCAGTGTTCTTGTACTTAAGTCGGCATTGTGCCTTTTCTATTTAATTCCGATGCAATATCTGTGTTTCATCGTCAATAAGAAGGTCCAAGGGATACAGTAAACCTGGAATGAAGCATCGGAATCTATAACTAGTGTCACAGGAATGGTTCAAAACATAGACAGTAGGAAAAGTCAGTCTTCTTGTACTTAAGTCGGCATTGTGCCTTTTGTATTTCATTCCGATGTAATTTCTCTGTTTCATCGTCAATAATGATGTCCAAGGGATACGGTAAACCTGGAGTGAAGCATCGGAATCTATAACTAGTGTCACAGGAATGGTTCAAAACATAGTCAGTAAGAAGAGTCAGTCTTCTTGTACTTAAGTCGGCATTGTGCCTTTTGTATTTAATTCCGAAGCAATTTCTGTGTTTCATCGTCAATAAGAAGGTCCAAAGGTTACAGTAAACCGGGAGTGAAGCATCGGAATCCATAACTAGTATCACAGGAATGGTTCAAAGCATAATCAGTAAGAAGAGTCAGTCTTCTTGTACTTAAGTCGGCATTGTGCCTTTTGTATTAAATTCCGATGCAATTTCTGTGTTTCATCGTCAATAAGAAGGTCCAAGGGATACAGTAAACCTGGACTGAAGCATCGGAATCTATAACTAGTGTCACAGGAATGAATCAAACATAGTCGGTAAGAAGAATCAGTCTTCTTGTACTTAAGTCGGCATTGTGCCTTTTGTATTTAATTCCGATGCAATTTCTGTGTTTCATCGTGAACAAGAAGGTCCAAGGGATACATAAAACCTGAAGTGAAGCATCGGAATCTATAACTAGTGTCACAGGAATGGTTCAAACATAGAGAGTAGGAAGAGTCAGTCCTCTTGTACTTATGTCGGCATTGTGCCTTTTCTATTCAATTCCGATGCAATATCTGTGTTTCATCGTCAATAAGAAGGTCCAAGTGATACAGTAAACCTGGAGTGAAGCATCGGAATCTATAAGTAGTGTCACAGAAATGGTTCAAAACATAGACAGTGGGAAGAGTCAGTCTTCTTGTACTTAAGTCGGCATTGTGCCTTTTGTATTTTATTCCGATGCAATTTCTGTGTTTCATCGTCAATAAGAAGGTCTGAGGGATACAGTAAACCTGAAGTGAAGCATCGGAATCTATAACTAGTGTCATAGGAATGGTTCAAACAAAGACAGTAAGAAGAGTCAGTCCTCTTGTACTTAAGTCGGCATTGTGCCTTTTGTATTTAATTCCGATGCAATTTCTGTGTTTCATCGTCAATAAGAAGGTCCAAGGGACACAGCACACCTGGAGTGCAGCATCGGAATCTATAACTAGTGTCACAGGAATGGTTCAAAACATAGACAGTAAGAATAGTCAGTCATCTTGTACTTCAGTCGGAATGTGACTTTTGTATTTAATTCCGATGTAATTTCTGTGTTTCACAGTCAATAAGAGGGTCAGAGGGATACAGTAAACCTGAAGTGAAGCATCGGAATCTATAACTAGTGTCACAGGAATGGTTTAAAACATAGACACTAAGAAGAGTCAATCTTCTTGTAGTTAAGTCGGCATTGTGCCTTTTGTATTTAATTCCGATGCAATTTCTGTGTTTCATCGTCAATAAGAAGGTCAAAGGGATGCAGTAAACCTGGAGTGAACCATCGGAATCTATAACTAGTGTCACAGGAATGGTTCAGAACATAGTCAGTAAGAAGAGTCAGTCTTCTTGTACTTAAGTCGGCATTGTGCCTTTTGTACTAAATTCCGATGCAATTTCTGTGTTTCATCGTCAATAAGAAGGTCCAAGGGATACAGTAAACCTGGAGTGAAGCATCGGAATCTATAACTAGTGTCTCAGCGATGGTTAAACACATAGACAGTAAGAAGAGTCAGTCTTCTTGTACTTAACTCGGCATTGTGCCTTTTGTATTTAATTCGGATGCAATTTCTGTGTTTTATCGTCAATAAGAAGGTCCAAGGGATACAGTAAACCGGGAGTGAAGCATCGGAATCTATAACTAGTGTCACAGGAATGAATCAAATCATAGTCGGTAAGAAGATTCAGTCTTCTTGTACTTAAGTCGGCATTGTGCCTTTTGTATTTAATTCCGATGCAATTTCTGTGATTCATCGTCAACAAGAAGGTCCAAGGGATACATTAAACATGAAGTGAAGCATCGGAATCTATAACTAGCGTCACAGGAATGGTTCAAAGCATTGACAGTAGGAAGAGTCAGTCTTCTTGTACTTAAGTCGGCATTGTGCCTTTTCTATTTAATTCCGATGCAATTTCTGTGTTTTATCGTCAATAAGAAGGTCCAAGGGATACAGTAAACCGGGAGTGAAGCATCGGAATCTATAACTAGTGTCACAGGAATGAATCAAATCATAGTCGGTAAGAAGATTCAGTCTTCTTGTACTTAAGTCGGCATTGTGCCTTTTGTATTTAATTCCGACGCAATTTCTGTGTTTCATCGTCAATAAGAAGGTCCAAAGGATATTGTAAACCTGGACCGATGCATCGGAATCTGTAACTAGTGTCACAGGACTGAATGAAACGTAGTCGGTAAGAAGAATCAGTCTTCTTGTACTTAAGTCGGCATTGTGCCTTTTGTATTTAATTCCGATGCAATTTCTGTGTTTCATCGTCAACAAGAAGGTCCAAGGGATACATTAAACCTGACGTGAAGCATCGGAATCTATAACTAGTGTCACAGGAATGGTTCAAACATAGAGAGTAGGATGAGTCAGTCTTCTTGTACTTATGTCGGCATTGTGCCTTTTCTATTTAATTCCGATGCAATATCTGTGTTTCATCGTCAATAAGAAGGTCCAAGGGATACAGTAAACCTGGAGTGAAGCATCGGAATCTATTAGTAGTGTCACAGGAATGGTTCTAAACATAGACAGTAGGAAGAGTCAGTCTTCTTGTACTTAAGTCGGCATTGTGCCTTTTGTATCTCATTCCGATGCAATTTCTGTGTTTAATCGTCAATAAGAAGGGCCAAGGGACACAGTAAACCAGGAGTGCAGCATCGGAATCTATAACTAGTGTCACAGGAATGGTTCAAAACATAGACAGTAAGAAGAGTCAGTCATCTTGTACTTAAGTCGCAATGTGACTTTTGTATTTAATTCCGATGCAATTTCTGTGTTTCATCGTCAATAAGAGGGTCAGAGGTGTACAGTAAACCTGAAGTGAAGCATCGGAATCTATAACTAGTGTCACACGAATGGTTCAAAACATAATCAGTAAGAAGAGTCAGTCTTCTTGTACTTAAGTCGGCATTGTGCCTTCTGTATTTAATTCCGATACCATTTCTGTGTTTCATCGTCAATAAGAAGGTCCAAGCGATACAGTAAACCTGAAGTGAAGCATCGGAATCTATAACTAGTGTCACAGGAATGGTTCAAATCATAGTCAGTAAGAAGAGTCAGAAATCTTGTACTTAAGTCGGCATTGTCCCTTTTGTATTTAATTCAGATGCAATTTCTGTGTTTCATCGTCACTAAGATGGTCCAAGGGATACAGTAAACCTGGAGTGAAGCATCGGAATCTATAACTAGTGTCTCAGCGATGGTAAAAAAATAGACAGTAAGAAGAGTCAGTATCCTTGTTCTGAAGTCGGCATTGTGCCTTTTGCATTTAATTCCGATGCAATTTCTGTGTTTCATCGTCAATAAGAAGGTCCAAGGGATACAGTAATCCTGGAGTGCATTATCGGAATCTATAACTAGTGTCACAGGAATTGTTCAAAACATAGACAGTAAGAGGAGTCAGTCATCTTGTACTTAAGTCGGAATGTGACTTTTGAATTTAATTCCGATGCAATTTCTGTGTTTCATCGTCAATAAGAGGGTCAGAGGGATGCAGTAAACCTGGAGTGAAGCATCGGAATCTATAACTAGTGTCACAGGAATGGTTCAAACGTAGACAGTAGGAAGAGTCAGTCTTGTTGTACTTAAGTCAGCATTGTGCCTTTTGTATTTCATTCCGATGGAATTTCTGTCTTTCATCGTCACTAAGGATGACTAAGGGATACGGTAAATCTGGAGTGAAGCATCGGAATCTATAACTAGTGTCACAGGAATGGTTCAAAACATAGTCAGTAAGAAGAGTCAGTCTTCTTGTACTTAAGTCGGCATTGTGCATTTTGTATTTAATTCCGATGCAATTTCTGTGTTTCATCGTCACCAAGAAGGTCCAAGGGATACAGTAAACCTGGAGTGAAGCATCGGAATTTATAACTAGTGTCACAGGAATGGTTCAAACATAGACAGTAAGAAGAATCAGTCAACTTGTACTTAAGTCGGCATTGTGCCTTTTGTATTTAATTCCGATGCAATTTCTGTGTCCCATCGTCAATAAGAAGGTCCAAGGGACACAGTAAAGCTGGAGTGAAGCATTGGAATCTATAACTAGTTTCACAGGAATGGTTCAAAACATAGACAGTAAGAAGAGTCAGTCATCTTGTACTTAAGTCGGAATGTGCCTTTTGTATTTAATTCCGATGCAATTTCTGTGTTTCATCGTCAATAAGAGGGTCAGAGGGATACAGTAAACCTGAAGTGAAGCATCGGAATCTATAACTAGTGTCACAGGAATGGTTCAAAACATAGACAGTAGGAAGCGTCTGTCTTCTTGTACTTAATTCGGCACTGTGCCTTCTGTATTTAATTCCGATACCAATTCTGTGTTTCATCGCCAATAAGAAGGTCCAAGGGAGTCAGTAAACCTGAAGTGAAGCATCGGAATCTATAACTAGTGTCACAGGAATGGTTCAAATCATAGTCAGTAAGAAGAGTCAGAATTCTTGTACTTAAGTCGGCATTGTCCCTTTTGTATTTAATTCAGATGCAATTTCTGTGTTTCATCGTCACTAAGATGGTCCAAGTGATACAGTAAACCTGGAGTGAAGCATCGGAATCTATAACTAGTGTCTCAGCGATTGTTAAAAGCATAGACAGTAAGAACAGTCAGTATCCTTGTTCTGAAGTCGGCATTGTGCCTTTTGTATTTAATTCCGATGCAATTTCTGTGTTTCATCGTCAATAAGAAGGTCCAAGGGAATCAGTAAACCTGAAGTGAAGCATCGGAATCTATAACTAGTGTCCCAGGAATGGTTAAAACATCGTCAGTAAGAAGAGCCAGTCTTCTTGTACTTAAGTCGGCATTGTGCCGTTTGTATTTCATTCCGATGCAATGTCTGTGTTTCATCGTCAATAAGAAGGGCCAAGGGACACAGTAAACCTGGAGTGCAGCATCGGAATCCATAACTAGTGTCACAGGAATTGTTCAAAACATAGACAGTAAGAAGAGTCAGTCATCTTGTACTTAAGTCGGAATGTGACTTTTGTATTTAATTCCGATGCAATTTCTGTGTTTCATCGTCAATAAGAGGGTCAGAGGGATATAGTAAACCTGAAGTGAAGCATCGGAATCTATAACTAATGTCACAGGATTGGTTCAAAACATACTCAGTAAGAAGAGTCAGTCTTCTTGTACTTAAGTCGGCATTGTGCCTTCTGTATTTAATTCCGATACCATTTCTGTGCTTCATCGTCAATAAGAAGGTCCAAGGAATTCAGTAAACCTGAAGTGAAGCATCGGAATCTATAACTAGTGTCCCAGGAATGGTTGAAAACATAGTCAGTAAGAAGAGTCAGTCTTCTTGTACTTAAGTCGGCATTGTGCCTTTTGTATTTCATTCCGATGCAATTTCTGTGTTTCATCGTCAATAAGAAGGGCCAAGGGACACAGTAAACCTGGAGTGCAGCATCGGAATCCATAACTAGTGTCACAGGAATTGTTCAAAACATAGTCAGTAAGAAGAGTCAGTCTTCTTGTACTTAAGTCGGAATGTGACTTTTGTATTTCATTCCGATGCAATTTCTGTGTTTCATCGTCAATAAGAAGGTCCAAGGGATACAGTAAACCTGGAGTGAAGCATCGGAATTTATAACTAGTGTCACAGGAATGGTTCAAAACATAGACAGTAAGAAGAATCAGTCTTCTTGTACTTAAGTCGGCATTGTGCCTTTTGTATTTAACTCCGATGCATTTTCTGTGTTTCATCGTCAATAAGAAGGTCCAAGGGACACAGTAAACCAGGAGTGAAGCATCGGAAACTATAACTAGTGTCACAGGAATGGTTCAAAACATAGTCAGTAAGAAGAGTCAGTCTTCTTGTACTTAAGTCGTCATTGTGCCTTTTGTATTTAATTCCAATGCAATTCCTGTGTTTCATCGTCAATAAGAAGGTCCAAGGGATACAGTAAACCGGGAGTGAAGCATCGGAATCTATAACTAGTGTCAGAGGAATGGTTCAAAACATAGTCAGTAAGAAGAGTCAGTCTTCTTGTACTTAAGTCGGCATTGTGCCTTTTGTATTAAATTCCGATGCAATTTCTGTGTTTCATCGTCAATAAGAAGGTCCAAGGGATACAGTAAACCTGGAGTGAAGCATCGGAATCTATAACTAGTGTCACAGGAATGAATCAAACATATTCGGTAAGAAGAATCAGTCTTCTTGTACTTAAGTCGGCATTGTGCCTTTTGTATTTAGTTCCGATGCAATTTCTGTGTTTCATCGTCAACAAGAAGGTTCAAGGGATACATTAAACCTGAGCTGAAGCATCGGAATCTATAACTAATGTCACAGGAGTGGTTCAATACATAGAAAGTTGGAAGAGTCAGTCTTCTTGTACTTATGTCGGCATTGTGCCTTTTCTATGCAATTCCGATGCAATTCCTGTGTTTCATCGTCAATAAGAAGGTCCAAGGGATACAGTAAACCGGGAGTGAAGCATCGGAATCTATAACTAGTGTCAGAGGAATGGTTCAAAACATAGTCAGTAAGAACTGTCAGTCTTCTTGTACTTAAGTCGGCATTGTGCCTTTTGTATTTAATTCCGATGCAATTTCTGTGTTTATTCGTCAATAAGAAAGTCGAAGGGATACAGCAAACCTGAAGTGAAGCATCGGAATCTATAACTAGTGTCACAGGAATGGTTCCAAACATAGTCAGTAAGAAGAGTCAGTCTTCTTGTACTTAAGTCGGCATTGCGCCTTTTGTATTTAATTCCGATGCAATTTCTGTGTTTCATCGTCAATGAGAAGGTCTGAGGGATACAGTGAACCTGAAGTGAAGCATCGGAATCTAAAACTAGTGTCAGTGCAATGGTTCAAATCATAGACAGTAGGTAGAGTCAGTCTTCTTGTACTTAAGTCGGCATTGTGCCTTTTTTATTTAATTCCGATGCAATTTCTGTGTTTCATCGTCAATAAGAAGGTGCAAGGGATACAGTAAACCTGAAGTGATGCATCGGAATCTATAACTTGTGTCCCAGGAATGGTTCAAAACATAGTCAGTAAGAAGAGTCAGTCTTCTTGTACTTAAGTCGGCATTGTGCCTTTTGTATTTAATTCCGATGCAATTTCTGTGTTTCATCGTCAATAAGAAGGTCCAAGAGATACACTAAACCTGGAGTGAAGCATCGGAATCTATAACTAGTGTCACAGAAATGGTTCAAAACATAGACAGTAGGAAACGTCTGTCTTCTTGTACTTAAGTCGGCATTGTGCCTTCTGTATTTAATTCCGATACCAATTCTGTGTTTCATCGCCAATAAGAAGGTCCAAGGGAGTCAGTAAACCTGAAGTGAAGCATCGGAATCTATAACTAGTGTCACAGGAATGGTTCAAATCATAGTCAGTAAGAAGAGTCAGAATTCTTGTACTTAAGTCGGCATTGTCCCTTTTGTATTTAATTCAGATGCAATTTCTGTGTTTCATCGTCACTAAGATGGTCCAAGTGATACAGTAAACCTGGAGTGAAGCATCGGAATCTATAACTAGTGTCTCAGCGATTGTTAAAAGCATAGACAGTAAGAACAGTCAGTATCCTTGTTCTGAAGTCGGCATTGTGCCTTTTGTATTTAATTCCGATGCAATTTCTGTGTTTCATCGTCAATAAGAAGGTCCAAGGGAATCAGTAAACCTGAAGTGAAGCATCGGAATCTATAACTAGTGTCCCAGGAATGGTTGAAAACATCGTCAGTAAGAAGAGCCAGTCTTCTTGTACTTAAGTCGGCATTGTGCCGTTTGTATTTCATTCCGATGCAATGTCTGTGTTTCATCGTCAATAAGAAGGGCCAAGGGACACAGTAAACCTGGAGTGCAGCATCGGAATCCATAACTAGTGTCACAGGAATTGTTCAAAACATAGACAGTAAGAAGAGTCAGTCATCTTGTACTTAAGTCGGAATGTGACTTTTGTATTTAATTCCGATGCAATTTCTGTGTTTCATCGTCAATAAGAGGGTCAGAGGGATATAGTAAACCTGAAGTGAAGCATCGGAATCTATAACTAATGTCACAGGATTGGTTCAAAACATACTCAGTAAGAAGAGTCAGTCTTCTTGAACTTAAGTCGGCATTGTGCCTTTTGTATTTAATTCCGATGCAATTTCTGTGTTTCATCGTCAATAAGAAGGTCCAAGGGATACAGTAAACCTGGAGTGAAGCATCGGAATTTATAACTAGTGTCACAGGAATGGTTCAAAACATAGACAGTAAGAAGAATCAGTCTTCTTGTACTTAAGTCGGCATTGTGCCGTTTGTATTTAACTCCGATGCGTTTTCTGTGTTTCATCGTCAATAAGAAGGTCCAAGGGACACAGTAAACCAGGAGTGAAGTATCGGAAACTATAACTAGTGTCACAGGAATGGTTCAAAACATAGTCATTAAGAAGAGTCAGTCTTCTTGTACTTAAGTCGGCATTGTGCCTTCTGTATTTAATTCCGATACCATTTCTGTGCTTCATCGTCAATAAGAAGGTCCAAGGAATTCAGTAAACCTGAAGTGAAGCATCGGAATCTATAACTAGTGTCCCAGGAATGGTTGAAAACATAGTCAGTAAGAAGAGTCAGTCTTCTTGTACTTAAGTCGGCATTGTGCCTTTTGTATTTCATTCCGATGCAATTTCTGTGTTTCATCGTCAATAAGAAGGGCCAAGGGACACAGTAAACCTGGAGTGCAGCATCGGAATCCATAACTAGTGTCACAGGAATTGTTCAAAACATAGTCAGTAAGAAGAGTCAGTCTTCTTGTACTTAAGTCGGAATGTGACTTTTGTATTTCATTCCGATGCAATTTCTGTGTTTCATCGTCAATAAGAAGGTCCAAGGGATACAGTAAACCTGGAGTGAAGCATCGGAATTTATAACTAGTGTCACAGGAATGGTTCAAAACATAGACAGTAAGAAGAATCAGTCTTCTTGTACTTAAGTCGGCATTGTGCCTTTTGTATTTAACTCCGATGCATTTTCTGTGTTTCATCGTCAATAAGAAGGTCCAAGGGACACAGTAAACCAGGAGTGAAGCATCGGAAACTATAACTAGTGTCACAGGAATGGTTCAAAACATAGTCAGTAAGAAGAGTCAGTCTTCTTGTACTTAAGTCGTCATTGTGCCTTTTGTATTTAATTCCAATGCAATTCCTGTGTTTCATCGTCAATAAGAAGGTCCAAGGGATACAGTAAACCGGGAGTGAAGCATCGGAATCTATAACTAGTGTCAGAGGAATGGTTCAAAACATAGTCAGTAAGAAGAGTCAGTCTTCTTGTACTTAAGTCGGCATTGTGCCTTTTGTATTAAATTCCGATGCAATTTCTGTGTTTCATCGTCAATAAGAAGGTCCAAGGGATACAGTAAACCTGGAGTGAAGCATCGGAATCTATAACTAGTGTCACAGGAATGAATCAAACATATTCGGTAAGAAGAATCAGTCTTCTTGTACTTAAGTCGGCATTGTGCCTTTTGTATTTAGTTCCGATGCAATTTCTGTGTTTCATCGTCAACAAGAAGGTTCAAGGGATACATTAAACCTGAGCTGAAGCATCGGAATCTATAACTAATGTCACAGGAGTGGTTCAATACATAGAAAGTTGGAAGAGTCAGTCTTCTTGTACTTATGTCGGCATTGTGCCTTTTCTATGCAATTCCGATGCAATTCCTGTGTTTCATCGTCAATAAGAAGGTCCAAGGGATACAGTAAACCGGGAGTGAAGCATCGGAATCTATAACTAGTGTCAGAGGAATGGTTCAAAACATAGTCAGTAAGAACTGTCAGTCTTCTTGTACTTAAGTCGGCATTGTGCCTTTTGTATTTAATTCCGATGCAATTTCTGTGTTTATTCGTCAATAAGAAAGTCGAAGGGATACAGCAAACCTGAAGTGAAGCATCGGAATCTATAACTAGTGTCACAGGAATGGTTCCAAACATAGTCAGTAAGAAGAGTCAGTCTTCTTGTACTTAAGTCGGCATTGCGCCTTTTGTATTTAATTCCGATGCAATTTCTGTGTTTCATCGTCAATGAGAAGGTCTGAGGGATACAGTGAACCTGAAGTGAAGCATCGGAATCTAAAACTAGTGTCAGTGCAATGGTTCAAATCATAGACAGTAGGTAGAGTCAGTCTTCTTGTACTTAAGTCGGCATTGTGCCTTTTTTATTTAATTCCGATGCAATTTCTGTGTTTCATCGTCAATAAGAAGGTGCAAGGGATACAGTAAACCTGAAGTGATGCATCGGAATCTATAACTTGTGTCCCAGGAATGGTTCAAAACATAGTCAGTAAGAAGAGTCAGTCTTCTTGTACTTAAGTCGGCATTGTGCCTTTTGTATTTAATTCCGATGCAATTTCTGTGTTTCATCGTCAATAAGAAGGTCCAAGAGATACACTAAACCTGGAGTGAAGCATCGGAATCTATATCTAGTGTCACAGGAATGGTACAAAACATAGACAGTAAGAAGAGTCAGTCATCTTGTACTTAAGTCGGAATGTCACTTTTGTATTTAATTCCGATGCAATTTCTGTGTTTCATCGTCAATACGAGGGTCAGAGGGATACAGTGAACCTGAAGTGAAGCATCGGAACCCATTACTAGTGTCACAGGAATGGTTCAAAACACAGACAGTGAGAAGAGTCAGTCTTCTTGTACCTAAGTCGGCATTGTGCCTTTTGTGTTCAATTAAGATGCAATTTCTATGTTTCATCGTCAATAAGGAGGTCAGATGGATACAGTAAACCGGAAGTGAAGCATCTGAATCTATAACTAGTGTCACAGGAATGGTTCCAAACATAGTCAGTAAGAAGAGTCAGTCTTCTTGTACTTAAGTCGGCATTGCGCCTTTTGTATTTAATTCCGATGCAATTTCTGTGTTTCATCGTCAATGAGAAGGTCTGAGGGATACAGTGAACCTGAAGTGAAGCATCGGAATCTAAAACTAGTGTCACAGGAATGTTTCAAAACATAGTCAGTAAGAAGAGTCAGTCTTCTTGTAGTTAAGTCGGCATTGTGCCTTTTGTATATAATTCCGATGCAATTTCTGTGTTTCATCGTCAATAAGAAGGTCCAAGGGATACAGTAAACCTGGAGTGAATCATCGGAATCTGTAACTAGTGTCACAGGAATGGTTCAAAACATAGACACTAAGAAGTGCCAGTCTTCTCGTACCTAAGTCGGCATTGTGTCTTTTGTATTTAATTCCGATACAATTTCTGTGTTTCATCGTCAATAAGAAGGTCCAAGGGATACAGTAAACCTGAAGTGAAGAATCGGAATCTATAACTAGCGTCACAGGGATGGTTCAAAACATAGACAGTAAGAAGAGTCAGTATTCTTGTACTTAAGTCGGCATTGTGCCTTTTGTATTTAATTCCGATGCAATTTCTGTGTTTCATCGTCATTAAGAAGGTCCAAGGGATACAGTAAACCTGGAGTGAAGCATCGGAGTCTATAACTAGTGTCTCAGCGATGGTTAAAAACATAGACAGTAAGAAGAGTCAGTTGTCCTTTACCTAAGTCGGCATTGCGCCTTTTGTATTTAATTCCGATGCAATTTCTGTGTTTCATCGTCAACAAGAAGGTCAAAGGGATACAGTGAACCTGAAGTGTAGCATCGGAATCTATAGCTAGTGTCACAGGAGTGGTTCAAAACATAGACAGTAAGAAGAGTCAGTCTTCTTGTACTTAAGTCGGCATTGTGCCTTTTGTATTCAATTAAGATGCAATTTCTGTGTTTCATCGTCAATAAGGAGGTCAGAGGGATACAGTAAACCTGGAGTGAAGCATCGGAATGTAAAACTTGTGTCACAGTAATGGTTCAAAACATAGACAGTAGGAAGAGTCAGTCTTCTTGTACTTGAGTCGTCATTTTGCCTTTTGTATTTAATTCCGATGCAATTTCGGAGTTTCATCATCAATAAGACGGTCAGAGGGATTCAGTAAGACTGAAGAGAAGCATCAGAATCTGTAACTAGTGTCACAGGAATGGTTCAAAACATAGACAGTAAGAAGAGTCAGTCTACTTGTACTTAAGTCGGCATTGTGCCTTTTGTATTTAATTCCGATGCATTTTCTGTGTTCCATCGTCAATAAGAAGCTCAGAGGGACACAGTAGACCTGAAGTGAATCATCGAAATCTATACCTAGTGTCACGGGAATGGTTCAAAACATAGACAGTAAGGAGAGCCAGTCTACTTGTACTTGAGTCGGCATTGTGCCTTTTGTATTTCATTCCGATGTAATTTCTGTGTTTGATCGTCAATGAGAATGTCAGAGGGATACAGTAAACCTGAAGTGAAGCATCGGAATCTATAACTAGTGTCACAGGAATGGTTCAATACATACACTGTAAGAAGAGTCAGTCTTCTTGTACTAACGTCGGCATTGTGCCATTTGTATTCAATTAAGATGCAATTTCTGCGTTACATCGTCAATAAGGAGGTCAGAGGGATACAGTAAACCTGCAGTGAAGCATCGGAATCTAAAACTAGTGTCACAGTAATGGTTCAAAACATAGACAGTAGGAAGAGTCAGTCTTCTTGTACTTGAGTCGGAAATGAGCCTTTTGTAATTAATTCCGATGCAATTTCTGTGTTTCATCGTCAATAAGAAGGTCAGAGGGATACAGCAAAACTGAAGTTAAGCATCGGAATCTATAACTAGTGTCACGGGAATAGTTCAAAACATAGACAGTAAGAAGAGCCAGTCTACTTGTACTTGAGTCGTCATTGTGCCTTTTGTATTTAATTCCGATGCAATTTCTGTGTTTCATCGTCAATAAGAAGCTTAGAGGGATACAGTAGACATGAAGTGAAGCATCGTAATCTATAACTAGTGTCACAGGAACGGTTCAAAACATAGTAAAAAGAGCCAGACTACTTGTACTAGAGTCGGCATTGTGCCTTTTGTATTTAATTACGATGCAATTTCTGTGCTTCATCGTCAATAAGAAGGTCAGCTGGATACAGTAAGCCTATAGTGAAGCATCAGAATCTATAACTAGTGTCACAGGAATGGTTCAAAACATAGACAGTAAGAAGAGCCAATCTTCTTGTACTTGACTCGGCATTGTGCCTTTTGTATATAATTCCGATCAGTGTTCTGCGTTTGAACGTCAATAAGAAGGTCAGAGGGATACAGTAAAACTGAAGTGAAGTATCGGAATCTATAACTAGTGTCACAGGAATGGTTCAAAACATAGACAGTAAGAAGAGTCGGTCTTCTTGTACTTAAGTCGGCATTGTGCCTTTTCTATATAATTCCGATGCAATTTCTGTGTTTCATCGTCAATAAGAAGGTCAGAGGGATACAGTAAACCTCAAGTGAAGCATCGGAATCTATAACTAGAGTCACAGGTATTGTTCAAAACATTGACAGTAAGAAGAGCCAGTCTTCTTGTACTTGAGTACGCATTGTGCCTTATGTATTTAATTCCGATGCAATTTCAGTGTTTCATCGTCAATAAGAAGGTCAGAGGGATACAGTAAACCTGAAGTGAAGCATCGGAATCTATAACTAGTGTCACAGGAATGGTTCAAAACATAGACAGTAAGAAGAGTCAGTCTCCTTGTACTTAAGTCGGCATTGTGCCTTTTGTATCTAATTCCGATGCAATTTCTGTGTTTCATCGTCAATAAGATGGTCAGAGGGATACAGTAAACCTGAAGTGAAGCATCGGAATCTATAACTAGTGTCACAGGAATGTTTCAAAACATAAACAGTAAGAAGAGTCAGTTTTCTTGTACTTAGGTCTCCATTGTGCCTTTTGTATTTAATGAAGATCCAATTTCTGTGATTCATCGTCAATAATAAGGTCAGAGGGATACAGTAAACCTGAAGTGAAGCATCGGAATCTATAACTAGTGTCACAGGAATGGTTCAAAACATAGACAGGAAGAAGAGCCAGTTTTCATGTAGTTAAGTCGGCATTGTGCCTTTTCTATTAAATTCCGATGCAATTTCTGTGTTTCGTCGTCAATAAGAAAGTCCAAGGGATACAGTAAACCTGGAGTGAAGCATCGGAATCTATAACTAGTGTCACAGGAATGGTTCAAACGTAGACAGTAGGAAGAGTCAGTCTTGTTGTACTTAAGTCAGCATTGTGCCTTTTGTATTTCATTCCGATGGAATTTCTGTCTTTCATCGTCAATAAGGATGACTAAGGGATACGGTAAATCTGGAGTGAAGCATCGGAATCTATAACTAGTGTCACAGGAATGGTTCAAAACATAGTCAGTAAGAAGAGTCAGTCTTCTTGTACTTAAGTCGGCATTGTGCATTTTGTATTTAATTCCGATGCAATTTCTGTGTTTCATCGTCACCAAGAAGGTCCAAGGGATACAGTAAACCTGGAGTGAAGCATCGGAATTTATAACTAGTGTCACAGGAATGGTTCAAACATAGACAGTAAGAAGAATCAATCTTCTTGTACTTAAGTCGGCATTGTGCCTTTTGTATTTAATTCCGATGCAATTTCTGTGTCCCATCGTCAATAAGAAGGTCCAAGGGACACAGTAAAGCTGGAGTGAAGCATTGGAATCTATAACTAGTTTCACAGGAATGGTTCAAAACATAGACAGTAAGAAGAGTCAGTCATCTTGTACTTAAGTCGGAATGTGCCTTTTGTATTTAATTCCGATGCAATTTCTGTGTTTCATCGTCAATAAGAGGGTCAGAGGGATACAGTAAACCTGAAGTGAAGCATCGGAATCTATAACTAGTGTCACAGGAATGGTTCAAAACATAGACAGTAGGAAGCGTCTGTCTTCTTGTACTTAATTCGGCACTGTGCCTTTTCTTTTTAATTCCGATGCAATTTCTGTGTTTCATCGTCAATAAGAGGGTCAGAGGGATACAGTAAACCTGAAGTGAAGCATCGGAATCTATAACTAGTGTCACAGGAATGGTTCAAATCATAGTCAGTAAGAAGAGTCAGTCTTCTTGTACTTAAGTCGGCATTGTGCCTTTTGTATTTAATTCCAATGCAATTTCTGTGTTTCATCGTCAACAAGAAGGTCCAAGGGACACAGTAAACCTGGAGTGAAGCATCGGAATCTGTAACTAGTTTCACAGGAATGGTTCAAAATATAAACAGTAAGAAGAGTCAGTCATCTTGTACTTAAGTCGGAATGTGCCTTTTGTATTTAATTCCGATGCAATTTCTGTGTTTCATCGTCAATAAGAGGGTCAGAGGGATGCAGTAAACCTGAAGTGAAGCATCGGAATCTATAACTAGTGTCACAGAAATGGTTCAAAACATAGACAGTAGGAAGCGTCTGTCTTCTTGTACTTAAGTCGGCATTGTGCCTTCTGTATTTAATTCCGATACCATTTCTGTGTTTCATCGTCAATAAGAAGGTCCAAGGGAGTCAGTAAACCTGAAGTGAAGCATCGGAATCTATAACTAGTGTCACAGGAATGGTTCAAATCATAGTCAGTAAGAAGTGTCAGAATTCTTGTACTTAAGTCGGCATTGTCCCTTTTGTATTTAATTCAGATGCAATTTCTGTGTTTCATCGTCACTAAGATGGTCCAAGTGATACAGTAAACCTGGAGTGAAGCATCGGAATCTATAACTAGTGTCTCAGCGATTGTTAAAAGCATAGACAGTAAGAACAGTCAGTATCCTTGTTCTGAAGTCGGCATTGTGCCTTTTGTATTTAATTCCGATGCAATTTCTGTGTTTCATCGTCAATAAGAAGGTCCAAGGGAATCAGTAAACCTGAAGTGAAGCATCGGAATCTATAACTAGTGTCCCAGGAATGGTTGAAAACATAGTCAGTAAGAAGAGTCAGTCTTCTTGTACTTAAGTCGGCATTGTGCCGTTTGTATTTCATTCCGATGCAATGTCTGTGTTTCATCGTCAATAAGAAGGGCCAAGGGACACAGTAAACCTGGAGTGCAGCATCGGAATCCATAACTAGTGTCACAGGAATTGTTCAAAACATAGACAGTAAGAAGAGTCAGTCATCTTGTACTTAAGTCGGAATGTGACTTTTGTATTTAATTCCGATGCAATTTCTGTGTTTCATCGTCAATAGGAGGGTCAGAGGGATATAGTAAACCTGAAGTGAAGCATCGGAATCTATAACTAATGTCACAGGATTGGTTCAAAACATACTCAGTAAGAAGAGTCAGTCTTCTTGAACTTAAGTCGGCATTGTGCCTTTTGTATTTAATTCCGATGCAATTTCTGTGTTTCGTCGTCAATAAGAAGGTCCAAGGGATACAGTAAACCTGGAGTGAAGCATCGGAATTTATAACTAGTGTCACAGGAATGGTTCAGAACATAGACAGTAAGAAGAATCAGTCTTCTTGTACTTAAGTCGGCATTGTGCCGTTTGTATTTAACTCCGATGCGTTTTCTGTGTTTCATCGTCAATAAGAAGGTCCAAGGGACACAGTAAACCAGGAGTGAAGTATCGGAAGATATAACTAGTGTCACAGGATTGGTTCAAAACATAGTCATTAAGAAGAGTCAGTCTACTTGTACTTAAGTCGGCATTGTGCCTTCTGTATTTAATTCCGATACCATTTCTGTGCTTCATCGTCAATAAGAAGGTCCAAGGAATTCAGTAAACCTGAAGTGAAGCATCGGAATCTATAACTAGTGTCCCAGGAATGGTTGAAAACATAGTCAGTAAGAAGAGTCAGTCTTCTTGTACTTAAGTCGGCATTGTGCCTTTTGTATTTCATTCCGATGCAATTTCTGTGTTTCATCGTCAATAAGAAGGGCCAAGGGACACAGTAAACCTGGAGTGCAGCATCGGAATCCATAACTAGTGTCACAGGAATTGTTCAAAACATAGTCAGTAAGAAGAGTCAGTCTTCTTGTACTTAAGTCGGAATGTGACTTTTGTATTTAATTCCGATGCAATTTCTGTGTTTCATCGTCAATAAGAAGGTCCAAGGGATACAGTAAACCTGGAGTGAAGCATCGGAATTTATAACTAGTGTCACAGGAATGGTTCAAAACATAGACAGTAAGAAGAATCAGTCTTCTTGTACTTAAGTCGGCATTGTGCCTTTTGTATTTAACTCCGATGCATTTTCTGTGTTTCATCGTCAATAAGAAGGTCCAAGGGACACAGTAAACCAGGAGTGAAGCATCGGAAACTATAACTAGTGTCACAGGAATGGTTCAAAACATAGTCAGTAAGAAGAGTCAGTCTGCTTGTACTTAAGTCGGCATTGTGCCTTTTGTATTTAATTCCAATGCAATTCCTGTGTTTCATCGTCAATAAGAAGGTCCAAGGGATACAGTAAACCGGGAGTGAAGCATCGGAATCTATAACTAGTGTCAGAGGAATGGTTCAAAACATAGTCAGTAAGAAGAGTCAGTCTTCTTGTACTTAAGTCGGCATTGTGCCTTTTGTATTAAATTCCGATGCAATTTCTGTGTTTCATCGTCAATAAGAAGGTCCAAGGGATACAGTAAACCTGGAGTGAAGCATCGGAATCTATAACTAGTGTCACAGGAATGAATCAAACATATTCGGTAAGAAGAATCAGTCTTCTTGTACTTAAGTCGGCATTGTGCCTTTTGTATTTAGTTCCGATGCAATTTCTGTGTTTCATCGTCAACAAGAAGGTTCAAGGGATACATTAAACCTGAACTGAAGCATCGGAATCTATAACTAATGTCACAGGAGTGGTTCAATACATAGAAAGTTGGAAGAGTCAGTCTTCTTGTACTTATGTCGGCATTGTGCCTTTTCTATGCAATTTGATGCAATACCTGTGTTTCATCGTCAACAAGAACGTCCAAGGGATACAGTAAACCTGGAGTGAAGCATCGGAATCTATAAGTAGTGTCAGAAGAATGGTTCAAAACGTAGGCAGTAGGAAGAGTCAGTCTCCTTGTACTTAAGTCGGCATTGTGCCTTTTGTATTTTATTCCGATGCAATTTCTGTGTTTCATCGTCAATAAGAAGGTCTGAGGGATACAGTAAACCTGAAGGGAAGCATCGGAATCTATAACTAGTGCCATAGGAATGGTTCAAACATAGACAGTAAAAACTGTCAGTCTTCTTGTACTTAAGTCGGCATTGTGCCTTTTGTATTTAATTCCGATGCAATTTCTGTGTTTCATCGTCAATAAGAAGGTGCAAGGGATACAGTAAACCTGAAGTGATGCATCGGAATCTATAACTAGTGTCACAGGAATGGTTCCAAACATAGTCAGTAAGAAGAGTCAGTCTTCTTGTACTTAAGTCGGCATTGCGCCTTTTGTATTTAATTCCGATGCAATTTCTGTGTTTCATCGTCAATGAGAAGGTCTGAGGGATACAGTGAACCTGAAGTGAAGCATCGGAATCTAAAACTAGTGTCAGTGCAATGGTTCAAATCATAGACAGTAGGAAGAGTCAGTCTTCTTGTACTTAAGTCGGCTTTGTGCCTTTTGTATTTAATTCCGATGCAATTTCTGTGTTTCATCGTCAATAAGAAGGTGCAAGGGATACAGTAAACCTGAAGTGATGCATCGGAATCTATAACTTGTGTCCCAGGAATGGTTCAAAACATAGTCAGTAAGAAGAGTAAGTCTTCTTGTACTTAAGTCGGCATTGTGCCTTTTGTATTTAATTCCGATGCAATTTCTGTGTTTCATCGTCAATAAGAAGGTCCAAGAGATACACTAAACCTGGAGTGAAGCATCGGAATCTATAGCTAGTGTCACAGGAATGGTACAAAACATAGACAGTAAGAAGAGTCAGTCATCTTGTACTTAAGTCGGAATGTCACTTTTGTATTTAATTCCGATGCAATTTCTGTGTTTCATCGTCAATACGAGGGTCAGAGGGATACAGTGAACCTGAAGTGAAGCATCGGAACCCATTACTAGTGTCACAGGAATGGTTCAAAACACAGACAGTAAGAAGAGTCAGTCTTCTTGTACCTAAGTCGGCATTGTGCCTTTTGTGTTCAATTAAGATGCAATTTCTCTGTTTCATCGTCAATAAGGAGGTCAGATGGATACAGTAAACCGGAAGTGAAGCATCTGAATCTATAACTAGTGTCACAGGAATGGTTCCAAACATAGTCAGTAAGAAGAGTCAGTCTTCTTGTACTTAAGTCGGCATTGCGCCTTTTGTATTTAATTCCGATGCAATTTCTGTGTTTCATCGTCAATGAGAAGGTCTGAGGGATACAGTGAACCTGAAGTGAAGCATCGGAATCTATAACTAGTGTCACAGGAATGGTTCAAAACATAGTCAGTAAGAAGAGTCAGTCTTCTTGTAGTTAAGTCAGCATTGTGACTTTTGTATATAATTCCGATGCAATTTCTGTGTTTCATCGTCAATAAGAAGGTCCAAGGGATACAGTAAACCTGGAGTGAATCATCGGAATCTGTAACTAGTGTCACAGGAATGGTTCAAAACATAGACACTAAGAAGTGCCAGTCTTCTCGTACCTAAGTCGGCATTGTGTCTTTTGTATTTAATTCCGATACAATTTCTGTGTTTCATCGTCAATAAGAAGGTCCAAGGTATACAGTAAACCTGAAGTGAAGAATCGGAATCTATAACTAGCGTCACAGGGATGGTTCAAAACATAGACAGTAAGAAGAGTCAGTATTCTTGTACTTAAGTCGGCATTGTGCCTTTTGTATTTAATTCCGATGCAATTTCTGTGTTTCATCGTCATTAAGAAGGTCCAAGGGATACAGTAAACCTGGAGTGAAGCATCGGAGTCTATAACTAGTGTCTCAGCGATGGTTAAAAACATAGACAGTAAGAAGAGTCAGTCTTCTTGTACTTAAGTCGGCATTGTGCCTTTTGTATTCAATTAAGATGCAATTTCTGTGTTTCATCGTCAATAAGGAGGTCAGAGGGATACAGTAAACCTGGAGTGAAGCATCGGAATGTAAAACTTGTGTCACAGTAATGGTTCAAAACATAGACAGTAGGAAGAGTCAGTCTTCTTGTACTTGAGTCGTCATTGTGCCTTTTGCATTTAATTCCGATGCAATTTCTGTGTTTCATCGTCAATAAGAAGCTTAGAGGGATACAGTAGACATGAAGTGAAGCATCGTAATCTATAACTAGTGTCACAGGAACGGTTCAAAACATAGTAAAAAGAGCCAGACTACTTGTACTAGAGTCGGCATTGTGCCTTTTGTATTTAATTACGATGCAATTTCTGTGCTTCATCGTCAATAAGAAGGTCAGCTGGATACAGTAAGCCTATAGTGAAGCATCAGAATCTATAACTAGTGTCACAGGAATGGTTCAAAACATAGACAGTAAGAAGAGCCAATCTTCTTGTACTTGACTCGGCATTGTGCCTTTTGTATATAATTCCGATCAGTGTTCTGCGTTTGAACGTCAATAAGAAGGTCAGAGGGATACAGTAAAACTGAAGTGAAGTATCGGAATCTATAACTAGTGTCACAGGAATGGTTCAAAACATAGACAGTAAGAAGAGTCGGTCTTCTTGTACTTAAGTCGGCATTGTGCCTTTTCTATATAATTCCGATGCAATTTCTGTGTTTCATCGTCAATAAGAAGGTCAGAGGGATACAGTAAACCTGAAGTGAAGCATCGGAATCTATAACTAGTGTCACAGGAATGGTTCAAAACATAGACAGTAAGAAGAGTCAGTCTCCTTGTACTTAAGTCGGCATTGTGCCTTTTGTATCTAATTCCGATGCAATTTCTGTGTTTCATCGTCAATAAGATGGTCAGAGGGATACAGTAAACCTGAAGTGAAGCATCGGAATCTATAACTAGTGTCACAGGAATGTTTCAAAACATAAACAGTAAGAAGAGTCAGTTTTCTTGTACTTAGGTCTGCATTGTGCCTTTTGTATTTAATGAAGATCCAATTTCTGTGATTCATCGTCAATAATAAGGTCAGAGGGATACAGTAAACCTGAAGTGAAGCATCGGAATCTATAACTAGTGTCACAGGAATGGTTCAAAACATAGACAGGAAGAAGAGCCAGTTTTCATGTAGTTAAGTCGGCATTGTGCCTTTTCTATTAAATTCCGATGCAATTTCTGTGTTTCGTCGTCAATAAGAAAGTCCAAGGGATACAGTAAACCTGAAGTGAAGCATCGGATTCCAAAACCGATCTCACAGGGAAGGTTCAAAATATGGACAGTAAGAAGAGCCAGATTTCTTGTTCTTGAGTCGTCATTGTGCCTTTTGTATTTAATTGCGATGCAATTTCTGTGTTTCATCATCAATAAGACGGTCAGAGGGATTCAGTAAGACTGAAGTGAAGCATCGGAATCTATAACTAGTGTCACAGGAATGGTTCAAAACATAGACAGTGAGAAGTGTCAGTCTACTTGTTCTTAAGTCGGCATTGTGCCTTTTGTATTTCATTCCGATGCAATTTCTGTGTTTCATTGTCAATAAGAAGCTTAGAGGAATACAGCAGACATGAAGTGAAGCATCGTAATCTATAACTAGTGTCACAGAAATGGTTCAAAACATAGACAGTAAGAAGAGCCAGTCTACTTGTACTTGAGTCGGCATTGTGCCTTTTTTATTTAATTACGATGGAATTTCTGTCCTTCATCGTCAATAAGAAGGTCAGCTGGATACAGTAAACCTATAGTGAAGCATCAGAATCTATAACTAGTGTCACAGGAATGGTTCAAAACATAGACAGTAAGAAGAGCCAGTCTTCTTGCACTTGAGTCGGCATTGTGCCTTTTGTATATAATTCCGATCAGTATTCTGCGTTTGATCGTCAATAAGAAGGTCAGAGGGATACAGTAAAACTGAAGTGAAGTATCGGAATCTATAACTAGTGTCACAGGAATGGTTCAAAACGTAGACAGTAAGAAGAGTCAGTCTTCTTGTACTTAAGTCAGCATTGTGAATTTTCTATATAATTCCGATGCAATTTCTGTGTTTCATCGTCAATAAGAAGGTCAGAGGGATACAGTAAACCTGAAGTGAAGCATCGGAATCTGTAACTAGTGTCACAGGAATGGTTCAAAACATAGACAGTAAGAAGAGCCAGTCCTCTTGTACTTGAGTCCGCATTGTGCCTTTTGTATTTAATTCCGATGCAATTTCAGTGGTTCATCGTCAATAAGAAGGTCAGAGGGATACAGTAAACCTGAAGTGAAGCATCGGAATCTATAAATAGTTTCACCGGAATGGTTCACAACGTAGGCAATAGAAGGTGTCAGTCTTCTTGTACTTCACTCGGCACTGTGCCTTTTGTATTTAATTCCGATGCAATTTCTGAGCTTCATCGTCAATAAGAAGGTCAGGGGGATACAGTAATCCTGAAGTGAGGCAACGGAATCTATAACTAGTGCCACAGGAATGGTACAAAACATAGACACATGAAGAGTCAGTTTTCTTGTACTTAAGTCGGCATTGTGCCTTTTAAATTTAATTCCGATGCAATTTCTGTGTTTCGTCGTCAATAAGAAAGTCCAAGGGATACAGTAAACCTGAAGTGAAGCATCGGATTCCGAAACCGATCTCACAGGAAAGGTTCAAAATATGGACAGTAAGAAGAGCCAGATTTCTTGTACTTGAGTCGTCATTGTGCCTTTTGTATTTAATTGCGATGCAATTTCTGTGTTTCATCATCAATAAGACGGTCAGAGGGATTCAGTAAGACTGAAGTGAAGCATCGGAATCTATAACTAGTGTCACAGGAATGGTTCAAAACATAGACAGTAAGAAGTGTCAGTCTACTTGTTCTTAAGTCGGCATTGTGCCTTTTGTATTTAATTCCGATGCAATTTCTGTGTTTCATCGTCAATAAGAAGCTTAGAGGGATACAGCAGACATGAAGTGAAGCATCGTAATCTATAACTAGTGTCACAGAAATGGTTCAAAACATAGACAGTAAGAAGAGCCAGTCTACTTGTACTTGAGTCGGCATTGTGCCTTTTTTATTTAATTACGATGCAATTTCTGTCCTTCATCGTCAATAAGAAGGTCAGCTGGATACAGTAAACCTATAGTGAAGCATCAGAATCTATAACTAGTGTCACAGGAATGGTTCAAAACATAGACAGTAAGAAGAGCCAGTCTTCTTGCACTTGAGTCGGCATTGTGCCTTTTGTATATAATTCCGATCAGTATTCTGCGTTTGATCGTCAATAAGAAGGTCAGAGGGATACAGTAAAACTGAAGTGAAGTATCGGAATCTATAACTAGTGTCACAGGAATGGTTCAAAACATAGACAGTAAGAAGAGTCAGTCTTCTTGTACTTAAGACAGCATTGTGCCTTTTCTATATAATTCCGATGCAATTTCTGTGTTTCATCGTCAATAAGAAGGTCAGAGGGATACAGTAAACCTGAAGTGAAGCATCGGAATCTATAACTAGTGTCACAGGAATGGTTCAAAACATAGACAGTAAGAAGAGCCAGTCCTCTTGTACTTGAGTCCGCATTGTGCCTTTTGTATTTAATTCCGATGCAATTTCAGTGGTTCATCGTCAATAAGAAGGTCAGAGGGATACAGTAAACCTGAAGTGAAGCATCGGAATCTATAAATAGTTTCACCGGAATGGTTCACAACGTAGGCAATAGAAGGAGTCAGTCTTCTTGTACTTCACTCGGCACTGTGCCTTTTGTATTTATTTCCGATGCAATTTCTGAGCTTCATCGTCAATAAGAAGGTCAGGGGGATACAGTAATCCTGAAGTGAGGCATCGGAATCTATAACTAGTGCCACAGGAATGGTTCAAAACATAGACAGTATGAAGAGTCAGTTTTCGTGTACTTAAGTCGGCATTGTGTCTTTTAAATTTAATTCCGATGCAATTTCTGTGATTCATCGTCAACAAGAAGGGCACAGGGATACAGTAAACCTGAAGTGAAGCATCGGAATCTAAAACCGGTCTCACAGGAAAGTTGCAAAACATAGCCAGTAAGAAGAACCAGTCTTCTTGTACTTGAGTCGGCATTGTGCCTTTTGTATTTAATTCCGATCACTTTTCTGTGTTTGATCGTCAATACGAAGGTCAGAGTGATACAGTAAACCTGAAGGGAAGCATCGGAATCTATAACTAGTGTCACAGGAATGGTTCAAAACATAGACAGTAAGAAGAGTCAGTCTTCCTGTACTTAAGTCGGCATTGAGCCTTTTGTATTTTATTATGATGCAATTTCTGTGTTTCATCGTCAATAAGAAGGTCAGAGGGATACAGTCAATCTGAAGTGAAGCATCGGAATCAATAACCAGTCTCACAGGAAAGGTTCAAAACATAGACAGTAAGAAGAGTCAGTCTTCTTGTACTTAAGTCAGCATTGTGCCTTTTGTAAATAATTCCGATGCAATTTCTGTGTTTCATCGTCAATAAGAAGGTCAGAGGCATACAGTAAACCTGAAGTGAAGCATAGGAATCTATAACTAGTGTCACAGGAATAGTTCAAAACATAGACAGTAAGAAGAGCCAGTCTTCTTGTACTTGAGTCGGCATTGTGCCTTTCGTATTTAATTCCGATGCAGTTTCTGTGTTTCATCGTCAATAAGAAAGTCTGAGGGATACAGTAAACCTGAAGTGAATCATTGGAATCCATAACTAGTGTCACAGGAATGGTTCAAAACATAGACAAAAAGAAGAGCCAGTCTTCTTGTACTTGAGTCTGCATTGTGCCTTTTGTATTTAATTCCGATGCAATTTCAGTGTTTCATCGTCAATAAGAAGGTCAGAGGGATACAGTAAATCTGAAGTGAAGCATCGGAATCTATAACTAGTGTCACAGGAATGGTTCAAACATAGACAGTAAGAAGAGTCAGTTTTCTTGTACGTAAGTCAGGCATTGTGCCTTTTGTTTTTAATTCCGATGCAATTTATGTGATTCATCGTCAATAAGAAGGTCACTGGGATACAGTAGACATGAAGTGAAGCATCGTAATCTATAACTAGTGTCACAGGAATGGTTCAAAACATAGACAGTAAGAAGAGCCAGTCTACTTGTACTTGAGTCGGCATTGTGCCTTTTGTATTTAATTACGATGCAATTTTTGTCCTTCATCGTCAATAAGAAGGTCAGCTGGATACAGTAAACCTATAGTGAAGCATCAGAATCTATAACTAGCGTCACAGGAATGATTCAAAACATAGACAGTAAGAAGAGCCAGTCTTCTTGCACTTGAGTCGGCATTGTGCGTTTTGTATATAATTCCGATCAGTATTCTGCGTTTGATCGTCAATAAGAAGGTCAGAGGGATACAGTAAAACTGAAGTGAAGTATCGGAATCTATAACTAGTGTCACAGGAATGGTTCAAAACATAGACAGTAAGAAGAGTCAGTCTTCTTGTACTTAAGTCGGCATTGTGCCTTTTCTATATAATTCCGATGCAATTTCTGTTTTTCATCGTCAATAAGAAGGTCAGAGGGATACAGTAAACCTGAAGTGAAGCATCGGAATCTATAACTAGTGTCACAGGAATGGTTCAAAACATAGACAGTAAGAAGAGCCAGTCTTCAGGTACTTGAGTCCGCATTGTGCCTTTTGTATTAAATTCCGATGCAATTTCAGTGTTTCATCGTCAATAAGAAGGTCAGAGGGATACAGTAAACCTGAAGTGAAGCATCGGAATCTATAACTAGTGTCTCCGAAATGGTTCAAAACGTATAAAATAGAAAGAGTCAGTCTTCTTGTACTTCACTCGGCATTGTGCCTTTTGTATTTAATGAAGATGCAATTTCTGTGTTTCATCGTCAATAACAAGGTCAGGGGGATACAGTAAACCTGAAGTGAAGCATCGGAATCTAAAACTAGTGTCACAGGAATGGTTCAAACGTAGACAGTAAGAAGAGTTAGTTTTCTTGTACTTAAGTCAGTCATTGTGCCTTTTGTTTTTAATTCCGATGCAATTTATGTGATTCATCGTCAATAAGAAGGTCACAGGGATACAGTAAACCTGAACTGAAGCATCGGAATATATAACTAGTATCACAGGAATGGTTCAAAACATAAACAGTGAGAAGAGTCAGTTTTCTTGTACTTAAGTTTGCATTGTGCCTTTTGTATTTAATTAAGATGCAATATCGGTGTTTCATCGTCAATAAGAAGGTCAGAGGGATACAGTAAACCTGAAGTGAAGCATCGGAATCTATAACTAGTGTCACAGGAATGGTTCAAAACATAGACAGTAAGAAGAGTCAGTCTACTTGTTCTTAAGTCGGCATTGTGCCTTTTGTATTTAATTCCGATGCAATTTCTGTGTTTCATCGTCAATAAGAAGCTTAGAGGGATACAGTAGACATGAAGTGAAGCTTCGTAATCTATAACTAGTGTCACAGGAATGGTTCAAAACATAGACAGTACGAAGAGCCAGTCTACTTGTACTTGAGTCGGCATTGTGCCTTTTGTATTTAATTACGATGCAATTTCTGTCCTTCATCGTCAATAAGAAGGTCAGCTGGATACAGTAAACCTATAGTTTAGCATCAGAATCTATAACTAGTGTCACAGGAATGGTTCAAAACATAGACAGTAAGAAGAGCCAGTCTTCTTGTACTTGAGTCCGCATTGTGCCTTTTGTATTTAATTCCGATGCAATTTCAGTGTTTCATCGTCAATAAGAAGGTCAGAGGGTTACAGTAAACCTGAAGTGAAGCATCGGAATCTATAACTAGTGTCACAGGAATGGTTGAAAACATAGACAGTAAGAAGAGTCAGTCTTCTTGTACTTGAGTCGGCATTGTGCCTTTTGTATTTAATTCCGATGCAATTTCTTTGTTTCATCGTCAATAAGAAGGTCTGAGGGATACAGTAAACCTGAAGTGAAGCATAGGAATCTATAAATAGTGTCACCGGAATGGTTCAAAACATAGACAGTAAGAAGAGCCAGTCTTCTTGTACTTGAGTCCGCATTGTGCCTTTTGTATTTAATTCCGATGCAATTTCATTGTTTCATCGTCAATAAGAAGGTCAGAGGGATACAGTAAACCTGAAGTGAAGCACCGGAATCTATAACTAGTGTCACAGGAATGGTTCAAAACATAGACAGTAAGAAGAGTCAGTCTTCTTGTACTTAAGCCGGCATTGTGCCTTTCCTAATTAATTCCGATGCAATGTCTGTGTTTCATCGTCAATAAAAAGGTCAGAGGGATACAGTAAACCTGAAGTGAAGCATCGGAATCTATAACTAGTGTCACAGGAATGCTTCAAATCATAGACAAAAAGAAGAGCCAGTCTTCTTGTACTTGAGTCGGCATTGTGCCTTTTGTATTTAATTCCGATGCAATTTCTGCGCTTCATCGTCAATAAGAAGGTCAGGGGGATACAGTAAACCTGAAGTGATCCATCGGAATCTATAACTAGTGACACAGGAATGGTTCAAAACATAGACAGTAAGAAGAGTCAGTTTTCTTGTACTTAAGTCGGCATTGTGCCTTTTGTATTTAATTCCGATGCAATTTCTGTGATTCATCGTCAATACGAAGGGCACAGTGATACAGTAAACCTGAAGTGAAGCATAGGAATCTAAAAGCGGTGTCACAGGAAAGTTGCAAATCATAGCCAGTAAGAAGAACCAGTCTTCTTGTACTTGAGTCGGCATTGTGCCTTTTGTATTTAATTCCGATCAATTTCCTGTGTTTGATCGTCAATACGAAGGTCAGAGGGATACAGTAAACCTGAAGTGAAGCATCGGAATCTATAACTAGTGTCACAGGACTGGTTCAAAACATAGACAGTAAGAAGAGTCAGTCTTCCTGTACTTAAGTCGGGATTGTGCCTTTTGTATTTTATTATGATGCAATTTCTGTGTTTCATCGTCAGTAAGAAGGTCAAAGGGATACAGTCAATCTGAAGTGAAGCATCGGAATCAATAACTAGTCTCACAGGAAAGGTTCAAAACATAGACAGTAAGAAGAGTCATTCTTCTTGTACTTAAGTCAGCATTGTGCCTTTTGTAAAAAATTCCGATGCAATTTCTGTGTTTCATCGTCAATAAGGTCAGAGGGATACAGTAAACTTGAAGTCAAGCATAGGAATCTATAACTAGTGTCACAGGAATAGTTCAAAACATAGACAGTAAGAAGAGCCAGTCTTCTTGTACTTGAGTCGGCATTGTGCCTTTCGTATTTAATTCCGATGCAGTTTCTGTGTTTCATCGTCAATAAGAAAGTCTGAGGGATACAGTAAACCTGAAGTGAATCATCGGAATCCATAACTAGTGTCACAGGAATGGTTCAAAACATAGACAGTAAGAAGAGTCAGTTTTCTTATACTTAAGTAGGCATTGTCCCTTTTGCATTTAATTCCGATGCAATTTCTGTGTTTCAACGACTATACGAAGGTCATAGGGATACAGTAAACCTGAAGTGAAGCATCGGAATCTATAACTAGTGTCACAGGAATGGTTCAAAATATAGAGAGTAAGAAGAGTCAGTCTTTTTGTACTTAAGTCGGCATTGTGACTTTGGTATTTAATTCCGATGCAATTTCTGTGTTTCATCGTCAATAAGAAGATCAGAGGGATACAGTAAACCTGAAATGAAGCATCGGAATCTATAACTAGTGTCACAGGAATGGTTCAAAGCATAGACAGTAAGAAGAGACAGTCTTCTTGTACTTGAGTTGGCATTGTGCCCTTTGTATTTAATTCCGATGCAATTTCTGTGGTTCATCGTCAATAAGAAGGTCAGAGAGATACAGTAAACCTGAAGTGAAGCATCTGAATCCTTAACTACTGGCATGGGAATGGTTCTAACCATAGACAGTAAGAAGAGTCAGTGATGTTGTACTGAAGTCGGCATTGTGCCTTTTGAATTTAATTAAGATGCAATTTCTATGTTTCATCGTCAATAAGATGTTCAGAGGGATACAGTAGACCTGAAGTGAATCATCGGAATCTATACCTAGTGTCACATGAATGGTTCAAAACATAGACAGTAAGGAAGGCCATTCTACTTGTACTTGAGTCGGCATTGTGCCTTTTGTATTTCATTCCGATGTAATTTCTGTGTTTGATCGTCAATGAGAAGCTCAGAGGGATACAGTAAACCTGAAGTGAAGCATCGCAGTCTATAAATAGTGTCACAGGAATGGTTCAAAACATATACAGTAAGAAGAACCAGTCTCCTCTTGTACTTGATTCGGCATTGTGCCTTTTGTATTTAATTCCGAAGCAATTTCTGTGTTTCATCGTCAATAAGATGGTCTGAGGGGTACAGTAAACCTGAAGTGAAGCATCGGAATCTATAACTAGTGTCACCGAAATGGTTCAAAACGTAGAAATTAGAAAGAGCCAGTCTTCTTGTACTTGAGTCGGCATTGTGCCTTTCGTATTTAATTCCGATGCAGTTTCTGTGTTTCATCGTCAATAAGAAAGTCTGAGGGATACAGTAAACCTGAAGTGAATCATCGGAATCCATAACTAGTGTCACAGGAATGGTTCAAAACATAGACAGTAAGAAGAGTCAGTTTTCTTATACTTAAGTAGGCATTGTCCCTTTTGTATTTAATTCCGATGCAATTTCTGTGTTTCAACGACTATACGAAGGTCATAGGGATACAGTAAACCTGAAGTGAAGCATCGGAATCTATAACTAGTGTCACAGGAATGGTTCAAAATATAGAGAGTAAGAAGAGTCAGTCTTTTTGTACTTAAGTCGGCATTGTGACTTTGGTATTTAATTCCGATGCAATTTCTGTGTTTCATCGTCAATAAGAAGATCAGAGGGATACAGTAAACCTGAAGTGAAGCATCGGAATCTAAAACTAGTGTCACAGGAATGGTTCAAACATAGACAGTAAGAAGAGTCAGTTTTCTTGTACTTAAGTTTGCATTGTGCCTTTTGAATTTAATTAAGATGCAATATCGGTGTTTCATCGTCATTAAGAAGGTCAGAGGGATACAGTAAACCTGAAGTGAAGCATCGGAATCAATAACTAGTGTCACAGGAAAGGTTCAAAAACATAGACAGTAAGAAGAGTCAGTCTTCTTGTACTTAAGTCGGCGTTGTGCCTTTTGTATACAATTCCGATGCAATTTCTGTGTTTCATCGTCAGTAAGAAGGTCAGAGGGATACAGTAAACCTGAAGTGAAGCTTCGGAATCTATAACTAGTGTCACAGGAATGGTTCAAGACATAGACAGTAAGAAGAGTCAGTTTTCTTGTACTTAAGTCGGCATTGTGCGTTTTGTATTTAATTCCGATGCAATTTCTGTATTTCAACGAGAATAAGAAGCTCAGAGCGATGCAGTAAACCTGAAGTGAAGCAACGGAATCTATAACTAGTGTCACAGGAATGGTTCAAAACATAGAGAGTAAGAAGAGTCAGTCTTTTTGTATTTAAGTCGGCATTGTGCCTTTTATATTTAATTCCGATGCAATTTGTGTGTTTCATCGTCAATAAGGAGATCAGAGGGATACTGCAAACCTGAAGTGAAGCATCGGAATCTATAACTAGTGTCACAGGAATGGTTCAAAACATAGACAGTAAGAAGAGCCGATCTTCTTGTACTTGAGTCGGCATTTTGCCTTTTGTATTTAATTCCGTGGAATTTTCTGTGTTTGATCGTCAATAAGAAGGACAGAGGGATACAGTTAACCTGAAGTGAAGCATCGGAAACTATTACTAGTGTCACAGGAATGGTTCAAAACATAGACTGTAAGAAGAGTCAGTCTTCTTGTCCTTACGTCTGCATTGTGCATTTTGTATTTAATGAAGATGCAATTTCTGTTTTTCATCGTCAATAAGACGGTCAGAGGGATACAGTAAACCTGAAGTGAAGCATCGGGATCTATAACTAGTGTCACAGGAATGTTTCAAAACATAGACAGTAAAAAGAGTCAGTTTTCTTGTACTTAAGTCGGCCTTGGGACTTTTGTACATAATTACGATGCAATTTCTGTGTTTCATCGTCAATAAGAAGGTCAGAGGAAAACAGTAAACCTGAAGTGAAGCATCGGAATCTATAACTAGTGTCACAGAAATTTTTCAAAACATAGACAGTAAGAAGAGCCAGTCTTCTTGTACTTGAGTCGGCATTGTGCCTATTATATTTAATTACGATGCAATTTATGTGTTTCTTCGTCAATAAGATGGTCAGAGGCATACAGTAAACCTGAAGTGAAGCATCGGAATCTATAACTAGTGTCACATGAATGGTACAAAACATAGACAGTTAGAAGAGCCAGATTTCTTGCACTTGGGTCGGCATTGTGCCTTTTGTATTTAATTCGGATGCAATTTCTATGTTTCATCGTCAATAAGAATCTCAGAGGGAAACAGTAAACGTGAAGTGAAGCATCGGAATCTATAAATAGTGTCACAGGAATGGTACAAAACATAGACAGAAGGAAGAGTCAGTCCTCTTGTACTGAAGTCGGCATTGTGCCTTTTGTATTTAATTAAGATGCAATTTCTGTGTTTCAACGTCAATAATAAGGTCAGAGGGATACAGTAAACCTAAAGTGAAGCATCGGAATCTATAACTAGTGTCACAGGTATGGTTCAAAACATAGTCAGTAAGAAGAGTCCGGCTTCTTGTACTTAAGTCGGTATTGTGCCTTTTGTATTTAATTAAGATGCTATATCTGTGTTTCATCGGCAATAAGAAGGTCAGAGGGATACAGTCAACCTGAAGTGAAGCATCGGAATCAATAACTAGTGTCACAGGAAAGGTTCAAAGACATAGACAGTAAGAAGAGTCAGTCTTCTTGTACTTAAGTCGGCGTTGTGCCTTTTGTATGCAATTCCGATGCAATTTCTGTGTTTCATCGTCAGTAAGAAGGTCAGAGCGATACAGTAAACCTGAAGTGAAGCATCGGAATCTATAACTAGTGTCACAGGAATGGTTCAAAACATAGAGAGTAAGAAGAGTCAGTCTTTTTGTACTTAAGTCGGCATTGTGCCTTTTATATTTAATTCCGATGCAATTTGTGTGTTTCATCGTCAATAAGGAGATCAGAGGGATACAGTAAACCTGAAGTGAAGCATCGGAATCTATAACTAGTGTCACATTAATGGTTCAAAACAAAGACAGTAAGAAGAGCCGATCTTCTTGTACTTGAGTCGGCATTGTGGCTTTTGTATTTAATTCCGATGTAGTTTCTGTGTTTCATCGTTAATAAGAAGGTCTGAGGGATACAGTAAACCCTAAGTGAAGCATCGGAATTTAAAACTAGTGTTACAGGAATGGTTCAAATTATAGACAGTAAGAAGAGTCAGTTTTCTTTTACTTAAGTCGGCATTGTGCCTTTTGTATTTAATTCCGATGCAATTTCTGTGTTTCAACGACAATACGAAGGTCAGAGGGATACAGCAAACCTGAAGTGAAGCATCGGAATCTATAACTAGTGTCATAGGAATGGTTCAAAACATAGAGAGTAAGAAGAGTCAGTCTTTTTGTACTTAAGTCGGCATTGTGCCTTTTATATTTAATTCCAATGCAATTTCTGTGTTTCATCGTCAATAAGGAGATCAGAGGGATACTGTAAACCTGAAGTGAAGCATCGAAATCTATAACTAGTGTCACAGGAATGGATCAAAACATAGAGAGTAAGAAGAGCCAGTCTTCTTGTACTTGAGTCGGCATTGTGCCTATTGTATTTAATTCCGATGCAATTTCTGTGTTTCATCGTCAAATAGAAGGTCAGCTGGATACAGTAAACCTGAAGTGAAGCATCGGAATCTATAACTACTGTCACAGGAATGGTACAAAGCATAGACAGAAGGAAGAGTCAGTCTTCTTGTACTGAAGTCGGCATTGTGCCTTTTGTATTAAATTCCGCTGCAATTTCTGTGTTTCATCGTCAATAAAAAGGTCAGAGGGATACAGTAAACCTGAAGTGAAGTGTCGGAATCTATAACTAGTGTCACAGGAATGGTTCAAAACATAAACAGTAAGTAGAGTCACTTTTCTTGTACTTTAGTCGGCATTGTGCCTTTTGTATTTAATTCCGATGCAATTTATGTGCTTCATCGTCAATAAGAAGGTCAGCTGGATACAGTAAACCTGAAGTGAAGCATCGGAATCTATAACTAGTGTCACAGGAATGGTTCACAACATAGACAGTAAGAAGAGCCAGTCTTCTTGTACTTGAGTCGCATTGTGCCTTTTGTATTTAATTCCGATGAATTTTCTGTGTTTGATCGTCAATAAGAAGGTCAGAGAGATACAGTAAACCTGAAGTGAAGCATCGGAATCTATAACTAGTGTCACAGGAATGGTTCAAACCATAGACAGTAAGAAGAGTCAGGGTTCTTGTACTGAAGTCGGCATTGTGCCTTTTGTATTTAATTAAGATGTAATTTCTGTGTTTCAACGTCAATAATAAGGTCAGAGGGATACAGTAAACCTAAAGTGAAGCATCGGAATCTATAACTAGTGTCACAGGAATGGTTCAAAACAAAGACAGTAAGAAGAGTCAGTCTTCTTGTACTTATGTCGGCATTGTGCCTTTGGTATATTATTCCGATGCAATTTCTGTGTTTCATCGTCAATAAGAAGCTCAGAGGGATACAGTAAACCTGAAGTGCAGCATCGGAATCTATAACTAGTGTCACAGGAATGGTTCAAACCATAGACAGTAAGAAGAGTCAATTTTCTTGTACTTAAGTCGGAATTGTGCCTTTTGTATTTAATTCCGATGCAATTTCTGTGTTTCATCGTCAATACGACGGTCAGAGGGACACAGTAATTCTGAAGTGAAGCATTGGGATCTATAACTAGTGTCCCAGGAATGGTTCAAAACACAGACAGTAAGAAGAGTCAGTCTTTTTGTACTTAAGTCAGCATTTTGCCTTTTGTGTTTAATTCCGATGCAATTTCAGTGATTCATCGTCAATACGAAGGTCAGAGGGATACAGTAAACCTGAAGTGGAGCATCGGAATCTATAACTAGTGTCGTAGGAATGGTTCAAATCGTAGACGGTAAGAAGGGTCAGTCTTCTTGTACTTAAGTCGGCATAGTGCCTTTTGTATTTAATTCCGATGCAATTTCAGTGTGTCGTCGCCAATACGAAGGTCAGAGGGATACAGTAAACCTGAAGTGGAGCATCGGAATCTATAACTAGCGTCACAGGAATGGTTCAAATCATAGACGGTAAGAAGGGTCAGCCTAATTGTACTTAAGTCGGCATAATGGACTTTGTATTTAATTCCGATGCAATATCTGTGTTTCTTCGTCAATGAGAAGGTCACAGGGATACAGTAAACCTGAAGTGTGGCATCGGAATCTATAACTAGTGTCACAGAAATGGTTCAAAACACAGACAGTAAGAGGAGCCAGTCTACTTGTACTTGAGTCGGCATTGTGCCTTTTGTATTTAATTCCGATGCAATTTATGTGCTTCATCGTCAATAAGAAGGTCAGCTGAATACAGTGAACCTGAAGTTAAGCATCGGAATCTATAACTAGTGTAACAGGAATGGTCCAAATCATAGACAGTAAGAAGAGCCAGTCTTCTTGTACTTGAGTCGCCAATGTGCCTTTTGTATTTAATTAAGATGGATTTTTCTGTGTTTCATCGGCAATAAGAAGGTCAGAGGGATTTAGTCAACCTGAGGTGAAGCATCGTAATCAATAACTAGTGTCACAGGAATGGTTCAAATCATAGACAGTAAGAAGAGTCAGTCTTCTTGTACTTAAGTCGGCATTGTGCATTTTGTATATAATTCCGATGCAATTTCTGTGTTTCATCGTCAATAAGAAGGTCAGAGGGATACAGTAAACCTGAAGTGAAGCATAGGAATCTATAACTAGTGTCACAGTAATAGTTCAAAACATAGACAGTAAGAAGAGCAAGTCTTCTTGTACTTGAGTCAGCATTGTGCCTTTTGTATTTAATTCCGATGTAGTTTCTGTGTTTCATCGTCAATAAGAAGGTCTGAAGATACAGTAAACCTGAAGTGAAGCATCGGAATCTATAACTAGTGTCACAGGAATGGTTCAAAACATAGACAGTAAGAAGAGTCAGTCTTCTTGTACTTACGTCTGCATTGTGCCTTTTGTATTTAATTAAGATGCAATTTCTGTGTTTCGTCGTCAATAATAAGGTCAGAGGGATACAGTAAACCTGAAGTGAAGCATCGGAATCTATAACTAGTGTCACATGAATGGTTCAAAACATAGACACTAAGAAGAGCCAGATTTCTTGTACTTAAGTCGGCATTGTGCCTTTTGAGTTTAATTCGGATGCAATCTCTATGTTTCATCGTCAATAAGAAGGTCAGAGGGATACAGTAAACCTGAAGTGAGGCATCGGAATCTATAACTAGTGTCACAGGTATGGTTCAAAACATAGACAGTAAGAAGAGTCAGTCTTCTTGTACTTGAGTCGGCATTGTGCCTTTTGCATTTAATTAAGATGCAATTTCTGTGTTTCAACGTCAATGAGAAGGTGAAAGGGATACAGTAAACCTGAAGTGAAGCATCGGAACCTATAACTAGTGTCACATGAATGGTTCAAACATAGACAGTAAGAAGAGATGGTCTTCTTCTACTTAAGTCGGCATTGTGCCTTTTGTATATAATTCCGATGCAATTTCTGTGTTTCATCGTCAATAAGAAGCTCAGAGGGATACAGTAAACCTGAAGTGAAGCATCGGAATCTATGACTAGTGTCACAGGAATGGTTCAAAACATAGTAAGAAGAGTCAGTTTTGTTGTACTTAAGTCGGCATTGTGCCTTTAGTATTGAATTCGGATGCAACTTCTGAGTTTCACCTTCAATAAGGTCAGAGGGATACAGTAAACCTGAAGTGAAGCATCGGAATCTATAACTAGTGTCACAGGAATGGTTCAAATCATAGACAGTAAGAAGAGCCAGTCTTCTTGTACTTGAGTCGGCATTGTGCCTTTTGTATTTTATTCCGATGCAATTTCTGTGTTTCATCGTCAATAAGAAGGTCAGAGGGATACAGTAAACCTGAAGTGAAGCATCGGAATCTATAACTAGTGTCACAGGAATGGTTCAATACATAGACAGTAAGAAGAGGCAGTCTTCTTGTACTTACGTCGGCATTGTGACGTTTGTATTTAATTCCGATGCAATTTACGTGTTCATCGTCAATATGAAGGTCAGAGGGATACAGTAAACCTGAAGTGAAGCATCGGAATCTATATATAGTGTCACAGGAAAGGTTCAAAACGTAGACAGTAGGAAGAGTCAGTCTTCTTGTACTTAAGTCGGCATTGTGCCTTTTGTATTTAATTCCGATGCAATTTCTGTTTTTCATCGTCAATAAGAAGGTCACAGGGATACAGTAAACCTGAAGTGAAACATCGGAATCTATAACTAGTGTCACAGGAATGGTTCAAAACATAGACAGTAAGAAGAGTCAGTGTTCTTCTACTTAAGTCGGCATTGTGCCATATGTATTTAATTCCGATGCAATATCTGTGTTTCATCGTCAATAAGGAGGTCAGCTGGATACAGTAAACCTGAAGTGAATCATCGGAATCTATAACTAGTGTCACAGGAATGGTTCAAAACGAAGACAGTAAGTAGAGTCAGTCTTCTTGTACTTTAATCGGCATTGTGCCTTTTGTATTTAATTAAGATGCAATTTCTGTGTTTCATCGTCAATAATAAGGTCAGAGGGATACAGTAAACATGAAGTGAAGCATCGGAATCTATAACTAGTGTCACAAGTATGGTTCACAACATAGACAGTAAGAAGAGTCAGTCTTCTTGTCCTTAAGTCGGCATTGTGCCTTTTGCATTTAATTAAGATGCAATTTCTGTGTTTCATCGTCAATAAGAAGGTGAAAGGGATACAGTAAACCTGAAGTGAAGCATCGGAACCTATAACTAGTGTCACAGGAATGGTTCAAATCATGGACAGTAAAAAGAGTCAATTATCTTGTACTTAAGTCGGCATTGTGCCTTTTCTATTTATTTCCGATGCTATTTCTGTGTTTCGGCGTCAATAAGAAGGTCCAAGGGATACATTAAACCTGAAGTGAAGCATCGGAATCTAAAACCGGGTTCAGAGGAAAGGTTCAAACCATAGACAGTAAGAAGTGCCTGTCTTCTTGTACATGAGTCGGCATTGTGCCCTTTGTATTTAATTCCGATGCAATATCTGTGATTCATCGTCAATAAGATGGTCAGCTGGATACGGTAAACCTGAAGTGAAGCATCGGAAACTATAACTAGTGTCACAGGAATCGTTCAAACATAGACAGGAAGTATAGCCATTCTTCTTGTACTTGAGTCGGCATTGTGCCTTTTGTCTTTAATTCCGATGCAATTTCTGTGTTTCATCGTCAATACGACGGTCAGAGGGATAGAGTAAACCCGAAGAGAAGCATCGGAATCTATAACTAGTGTCACAGGAATGGTTCAAAACATAGACAGTAAGAAGAGTCAGTCTTCTTGTACTTAAGTCTGCATTGTGCCTTTTGTATATAATTCCGATGCAATTTCTGTGTTTCATCGTCAATAAGAAGCTCAGAGGGATACAGTAAACCTGAAGTGAGGCATCGGAATCCACAACATATGTCACTGGAATGGTTCAAAACATAGACAGTAGGAAGAGCCAGTCATCTTGTGCTTGAGTCGGCAGTGTGCCATTTGTATTTAATTCCGATGGATTTTATGTGTTTGGTCGGATAAGAAGGTCAGAGGGATACAGTAAATCTGAAGTGAAGCATCGGAATCTATAACTAGTGTCACAGGAATGGTTCAAACCATAGTCAGCAAGAAGAGTCAGTGTTCTTGTACTGAAGTCGGCATTGTACCTTTTGAATTTAATTAAGATGCAATTTCTGTGTTTCATCGTCAATAAGAAGGTCAGAGGGATACAGTAAACCTGAAGTGAAGCATCGGAATCTATAACTAGTGTCACAGGAATGGTTCAAAACATAGACAGTAAGATGAGTTAGTCTTCTTGTACTTAAGTCGGCATTGTGCCTTTTGTATTTAATTAAGTTGCAATTTCTGTGTTTCATCGTCAATAAGAAGCTCAGAGGGATACAGTAAACCTGAAGTGAAGCATCGGAATCTATAACTAGTGTCACAGGAATGGTACAAAACATAGACAGTAAAAAGAGTCAGTCTTCTTGTACTTAAGTCGGCATTGTGCCTTTTGTATTTAATTCCAATGCAATTTACGTGTTTTATCGTTAATAAGGAGGTCAGAGGGATAAAGAAAACCTGAAGTGAAGCATCGGAATATAAAACTAGTGTCACAGGAATGGTTCAAACCATAGTCAGCTAGAAGAGTCAGTGTTCTTGTACTGAAGTCGGCATTGTACCTTTTGAATTTAATTAAGATGCAATTTCTGTGTTTCATCGTCAATAAGAAGGTCAGAGGGATACAGTAAACCTGAAGTGAAGCATCGGAATCTATAACTAGTGTCACAGGAATGGTTCAAAACATAGACAGTAAAAAGAGTCAGTCTTCTTGTACTTATGTCGGCATCGTGCCTTTTGTATTTAATTCCGATGCAATTTACGTGTTTTATCGTTAATAAGGAGGTCAGAGGGATACAGAAAACCTGAAGTGAAGCATCGGAATAAAAAACTAGTGTCACAGGAATGGTTCAAACCATAGTCAGCTAGAAGAGTCAGTGTTCTTGTACTGAAGTCGGCATTGTACCTTTTGAATTTAATTAAGATGCAATTTCTGTGTTTCATCCTCAATAAGAAGGTCAGAGGGTTACAGTAAACCTGAAGTGAAGCATCGGAATCTATAACTAGTGTCACGGGAATGGTTCAAAACATAGACAGTAAGATGAGTTAGTCTTCTTGTACTTAAGTCGGCATTGTGCCTTTTGTATTTAATTAAGTTGCAATTTATGTGTTTCATCGTCAATAAGAAGCTCAGAGGGATACAGTAAACCTGAAGTGAAGCATCGGAATCTATAACTAGTGTCACAGGAATGGTTCAAAACATAGACAGTAAAAAGAGTCAGTTTCTTGTACTTATGTCGGCATCGTGCCTTTTGTAATTAATTCCGATGGAATTTACGTGTTTTATCGTTAATAAGGAGGTCAGCTGGATACAGTAAACTTGAAGTGAAGCATCGGAATCTACAACTAGTGTCACAGGAATGGTTCATAACATAGACAGTAAGAGGAGCCAGTCTTCTTGTACTTGAATCGGCATTGTGCCCTTTGTATGTAATTCCGATGAATTTTCTGTGTTTGATCGTCAATAAGAAGGTCAGAGGGATACAGTAATCCTAAAGTGAAGCATCGGAATGTATAACTAGTGGCACAGGAATGGTTCAAATCATAGACAGTAAGAATAGTCAGTTTTCTTGTACTTAAGTCGGCATTGGGACTTTTGTATATAATTACGATGCAATTTCTGTGTTTCATCGTCAATACGAAGGTCAGAGGGATACAGTAAACCTGAAGTGAAGCATCGGAATCTATAACTAGTGTCACAGAAATGGTTCAAAACATAGACAGTAAGAAGAGCCAGTCTTCTTGTCCTTGAGTCGGCATTGTGCTTTTTGTATTTAATTCCGATGCAATTTATGTGTTTCTTCGTCAATAAGATGGTCAGAGGGATACAGTAAACCTGAAGTGAAGCATCGGAATCTATAACTTGTGTCACAGGAATGGTTGAAAACGTAGACAATAAGAAGAGTCAGTTTCCTTGTACTTAAGCCGGCATTGTGCCTCTTGTATTTAATTCCGATGAATTTTCTGTGTTTGATCGTCATAAAGAAGGTCAGAGGGATACAGTATCCCTGAAGTGGAGCATCCGAATCTATAACTAGTGTCACAGGAATGGTTCAAACATAGACAGTAAGAAGAGTCAGTTTTCTTGTACTTAAGTCGGCATCGGGCCTTTTGTATATAATTACGATGCAATTTCTGTGTTTCATCGTCAATAAGAAGGTCAGGGGGCTACAGTAAACCTGAAGTGAAGCATCGGAGTCTATAACTAGTGTCACAGAAATGGTTCAAAACATAGACTGCAAGAAGGGCCAGTCTTCTTGTACTTGTGTCGGCATTGTGCCCTTTGTAATTAATTCCGATGCAATTTATGTGTTTCTTCGTAAATAAGAAGGTCAGAGGGATACAGTAAACCTGAAGTGAAGCATCGGAATCTATAACTACTGTCACAGGAATGGTTCAAAGCATAGACAGTAAGAAGAGCCAGTCTCCTTATACTTAGGTCGGCATTGTGCCTTTTGTATTTAATTCCGATGCAATTTCTGTGTTTCTTCGTCAATAAGAAGGTCAGAGGGATACAGTAAGCCTGAAGTGAAGCATCGGAATCTATAACTAGTGTCACAGGAATGGTTCAAAGCACAAACAGTAAGAAGAGTCAGTTATCTTGTACTTAGGTCGGCATTGTGCCTTTTGTATTTAATTCCGATGCAATTTCTGTGTTCCATCATCAATAAGAAGGTCAGAGGGATACAGTAAACCTGAAGTGAAGCATCGGAATCTATAACTAGTGTCACAGGAATGGTTCAAAACGTAGACAGTAAGAAGAGTCAGTTTTCTTGTACTTAAGTCGGCATTGTGCCATTTGTATGTAATTCCGATGCAATTTCTGTGTTTCATCGTCAATAAGAAGGTCAGAGGGATACAGTAAACCTGAAGTGAATCATCGGAACCTATAACTAGTGTCACAGGAATGGTTCAAAACATGGTCATTAAAAAGAGTCAATTATCTCGTACTTAAGTCGGCATTGTGCCTTTTCTATTTATTTCCGATGCTATTTCTATGTTTCGGCGTCAATAAGAAGGTCCAAGGGATACATTAAACCTGAAGTGAAGCATCGGAATCTAAAACCGGGTTCAGAGGAAAGGCTCAAACCAGAGACAGTAAGAAGCGCCAGTCTTCTTGTACATGAGTCGGCATTGTGCCCTTTGTATTTAATTCCGATGCAATTTCTGTGATTCATCGTCAATAAGATGGTCAGCTGGATACGGTAAACATGAAGTGAAGCATCGGAAACTATAACTAGTGTCACAGGAATCGTTCAAACATAGACAGGAAGTATAGCCATTCTTCTTGTACTTGAGTGGGCATTGTGCCTTTTGTCTTTAATTCCGATGCAATTTCTGTGTTTCATCGTCAATACGACGGTCAGAGGGATAGAGTAAACCCGAAGTGAAGCATCGGAATCTATAACTAGTGTCACAGGAATGGTTCAAAACATAGACAGTAAGAAGAGTCACTCTTCTCGTACTTAAGTCTGCATTGTGCCTTTTGTATACAATTCCGATGCAATTTCTGTGTTTCATCGTCAATAAGAAGCTCAGAGGGATACAGTAAACCTGAAGTGAGGCATCGGAATCCATAACATATGTCACAGGAATGGTTCAAATCATAGACAGTAAGAAGAGCCAGTCATCTTGTGCTTGAGTCGGCAGTGTGCCATTTGTATTTAATTCCGATGAATTTTATGTGTTTGATCGGCAATAAGAAGGTCAGAGGGATACAGTAAACCTGAAGTGAGGCATCGGAATCTATAACTAGTGTCACAGGAATGGTTCAAACCATAGTCAGCAAGAAGAGTCAGTGTTCATGTACTGAAGTCGGCATTGTACCTTTTGAATTTAATTAAGATGCAATTTCTGTGATTCGTCGTCAATAAGAAGGTCAGAGGGATACAGTAAACCTGAAGTGAAGCATCAGAATCTATAACTAGTGTCACAGGAATGGTTCAAAACATAGACAGTAAGATGAGTTAGTCTTCTTGTACTTAAGTCGGCATTGTGCCTTTTGTATTTAATTAAGTTGCAATTTCTGTGTTTCATCGTCAATAAGAAGCTCAGAGGGATACAGTAAACCTGAAGTGAAGCATCGGAATATAAAACTAGTGTCACAGGAATGGTTCAAAACATAGACAGTAGGAAGAGTCAGCCTTCTTTTACTTAAGTCGGCATTGTGCCTTTTGTATTCAATTCCGAAGCAATTTCTGTGTTTCATCGTCAATAAGAAGGTCAGAGGGATACAGTAAAAGTTAAGTGAAACATCGGAATCTATAACTAGTGTCACAGGAATGGTTCAAAACATAGACAGTAAGAAGCGTCAGTCTTCTTGTACTTAAGTCGGCATTGTGCCTTTTCTATTTAATTCCGATGCAATTTCTGTGCTTCATCGTCATTAAGAAGGTCAGCTGGATACAGTAAACTTGAAGTGAAGCTTCGGAATCTATAACTTGTGTCACAGGAATGGTTGAAAAAATAGACAATAAGAAGAGTCAGTTTTCTTGTACTTAAGCGGGCATTGTGCCTCTTGTATTTAATTCCGTTGAATTTTCTGTGTTTGATCGTCAATAAGAAGGTCAGAGGGATACAGTATCCCTGAAGTGAAGCATCGGAATCTATAACTAGTGTCACAGGAATGGTTCAAAACATAGACAGTAAGAAGAGTCAGTTTTCTTGTACTTAAGTCGGCATCGGGCCTTTTGTATATAATTACGATGCAATTTCTGTGTTTCATCGTCAATAAGAAGGTCAGGGGGCTACAGTAAACCTGAAGTGAAGCATCGGAGTCTATAACTAGTGTCACAGAAATGGTTCAAAACATAGACAGCAAGAAGGGCCAGTCTTCTTGTACTTAAGTCGGCATTGTGCCCTTTGTATTTAATTCCGATGCAATTTCTGTGTTTCATCGTCAATAAGAAGGTCAGAGGGATACAGCAAACCTGAAGTGAAGCATCGGAATCTATAACTAATGTCACAGGAACGGTTCAAAACATAGACAGTAAGAAGAGTCTGTTTTCTTGTACTTAAGTCGGCATTGTGCCTTTTGTATTTAATTCCGATGCAATTTGTGTGTTTCATCGTCAATAAAAAAGTTAGAGGGATACAGCAAATCTGAAGTGAAGCATCAGAATCTATAACTAGTGTCACAGGAATGGTTCAAAACATAATCAGTAAGAACTGTCAGATTTCTTGTAGTTAAGTCGGCATTGTGCCTTTTGTATTCAATTCCGATGCATATTCTTCGTTTCGTCGTCAATAAGAAGGTCCACCGGATACAGTAAACCAGAAGTGAAGCATCGGAATCTAAAACTGTCTCACAGGAAAGGTTCAAATCATAGACGGTAAGAAGAGTCAGATTTCTTCTACTTAAGTCGGTATTGTGCCTTTTGTATTTAATTCCGAAGCAATTTCTGTGTTTCGTCGTCAATACGAAGGTCAGAGGGATACAGTAAACCTGAAGTGAAGCATCGGAATCTATAACTAGTGTCACAGGAATGGTTCACAACATATATAGTAAGAAAAGTCAGTTTTCTTGTACTGTAGTCGGCATAGTGCCTTTTCTATTAAATTCCGATGCAATTTCTCTGTTTCGTCGTCAATAAGAAGGTCCACGGGATACAGTAAACCTGAAGTGAAGCATCGGAATTTAAAACCGGTCTCACAGGAAAGGTTCACAACATAGACAGTAAGAAAAGCCAGCCTTCTTGTATTTGAGTCGGCATTGTGCCTTTAGTATTTAATTCCGATGCAATTTCTGTGTTTCGTCGTCAATAAGAAGGTCAGAGGGATACAGTAAACCTGAAGTGAAGCATCGGAATCTAAAACTAGTGTCGCAGGAATGGTTCAAAACATAGACAGTTGGAAGAGTCAGCCTTCTTTTACTTAAGTCGGCATTGTGCCTTTTGTATTTAATTCCGATGCAATTTCTGTGTTTCATCGTCAATAAGAAGGTCAGAGGTATACAGTAAAAGTTAAGTGAAACATCGGAATCTATAACTAGTGTCACAGGAATGGTTCAAATCATAGACAGTAAGAAGAGTCCGTCTTCTAGTGCTTAAGTCGGTATTGTGCCTTTTATATTTAATTCCAATGCAATTTCTGTGCTTTATCGTCAATAAGAAGGTCAGCTGGATACAGTAAACTTGAAGTGAAGCATCGGAATCTATAACTAGTGTCACAGGAATGGTTCAAAACATAGACAGCAAGAAGGGCCAGTCTTCTTGTACTTGAGTCGGCATTGTGCCTTTTGTATTTAATTCCGATGCAATTTATGTGTTTCTTCATCAATAAGAAGGTCAGAGGGATACAGTAAACCTAAAGTGAAGCATCGGAATCTATAACTAGTGTCACAGGAATGGTTCAAAACATAGACAGTACGAAGAGCCAGTCTCCTTGTACTTGGGTCGGCATTGTGCCTCTTGTGTTTAATTCGGATGCAATTTCTGTGTTTCATCGTCAATAAGAAGGTCAGACGGATACAGTTAACCTGAAGTGAAGCATCGGAATCTGTAACTAGTGTCACAGGAACGGTTGAAAACATAGACATTAAGAAGAGTCTGATTTCTTGTACTTAAGTCGGCATTGTGCCTTTTGTATTTAATTCCGATGCAATTTGTGTGTTTCATCGTCAATAAAAAAGTCAGAGGGATACAGCAAATCTGAAGTGAAGCATCGGAATCTATAACTAGTGACACAGGAATGGTTCAAAACATAAACAGTAAGAACTGTCAGATTTCTTGTTCTTAAGTCGGCATTGTGCCTTCTGTATTCAATTCCGATGCATTTTCTTCGTTTCGTCGTCAATAAGAAGGTCCACCGGATACAGTAAACCAGAAGTGAAGCATCGGAATCTAAAACCGGTCTCACAGGAAAGGTTCAAATCATAGACGGTAAGAAGAGCCAGTCTCCTTATACTTGAGTCGGCATTGTGCCTTTTGTATTTAATTCCGATGCAATTTCTGTGTTTCATCGTCAATAAGAAGGTCAGAGGGATACAGTAAACCTGAAGTGAAGCATCGGAATCTATAACTAGTGTCACGGGAATGGTTCAAAACATAGACAGTAAGAAGAGTCAGATTTCTTCTACTTGAGTCGGTATTGTGCCTTTTGTATTTAATTCCGAAGCAATTTCTGTGTTTCGTCGTCAATAAGAAGGTCAGAGGGATACAGTAAACCTGAAGTGAAGCATCGGAATCTATAACTAGTGTCGCAGGAATGGTTCACAACATATACAGTAAGCAAAGTCAGTTTTCTTGTACTTTAGTCGGCATTGTGCCTTTTCTATTTAATTCCGATGCAATTTCTGTGTTTCGTCGTCAATAAGAAGGTCCACGGGGTACAGTAAACCTGAAGTGAAGCATCGTAATCTATAACTAGTGTCACAGGAATGGTTCATAACATAGACAGTAAGAGGAGCCAGTCTTCTTGTACTTGAATCGGCATTGTGCCCTTTGTATGTAATTCCGATGAATTTTCTGTGTTTGATCGTCAATTAGAAGGTCAGAGGGATACAGTAATCCTAAAGTGAAGCATCGGAATCGATAACTAGTGTCACAGGAATGGTTCAAATCATAGACAGTAAGAATAGTCAGTTTTCTTGTACTTAAGTCGGCATTGGGACTTTTGTATATAATTACGATGCAATTTCTGTGTTTCATCGTCAATAAGAAGGTCAGAGGGATACAGTAAACCTGAAGTGAAGCTTCGGAATCTGTAACTAGTGTCACAGAAATGGTTCAAAACATGGACAGTAAGAAGAGCCCGTCTTCTTGTACTTGAGTCGGCATTGTGCCTTTTGTATTTAATTCCGATGCAATTTATGTGTTTCATCGTCAATACGAAGGTCACAGGGATACAGTAAACCTGAAGTGAAGCATCGGAATCTGTAACTAGTGTCACAGGAATGGTTGAAAACATAGACAGTAAGAAGAGTCAGTTTTCTTGTACTTAAGCCGGCATTGTGCCTTTTGTATTTAATTCCGATGAATTTTCTGTGTTTGATCGTCAATAAGAAGGTCAGAGGGATACAGTATCCCTGAAGTGAAGCATCGGAATCTATAACTAGTGTCACAGGAATGGTTCAAAGCATAGACAGCAAGAAGGGCCAGTCTTCTTGTACTTGAGTCGGCATTGTGCCTTTTGTATTTAATTCCGATGCAATTTATGTGTTTCTTCATCAATAAGAAGGTCAGAGGGATACAGTAAACCTAAAGTGAAGCATCGGAATCTATAACTAGTGTCACAGGAATGGTTCAAAACATAGACAGTACGAAGAGCCAGTCTCCTTGTACTTGGGTCGGCATTGTGCCTCTTGTGTTTAATTCGGATGCTATTTCTGTGTTTCATCGTCAATAAGAAGGTCAGACGGATACAGTTAACCTGAAGTGAAGCATCGGAATCTAAAACCGGTCTCACAGGAAAGGTTCATAACATAGACAGTAAGAAAAGCCAGCCTTCTTGTATTTGAGTCGGCGTTGTTCCTTTTGTATTTAATTCCGATGCAATTTCTGTGTTTCATCGTCAATAAGAAGGTCAGAGGGATACAGTAAGCTTGAAGTGAAGCATCGGAATCTATAACTAGTGTCACAAGAATGGTTCTAAACAAAGACAGTAAGAAAAGTAGTTTTTCTTCTACTTAAGTCGGCATTGTGCCTTTTGTATTTAATTCCGATTCAATATCTGTGTTTCATCGTCAATAAGAAGGTCAGAGGGATACAGTAAGCCTGAAGACAAGCATCGGAATCTATAACTACTGTCACAAGAATGGTTCAAAACATAGACAGTAAGAAGAGTCAGTTTTCCTGTACTTAAGACGGCATTGTGCCCTTTGTATTTACTTCCGATGCAATATCTGTGTTTCATCGTCATTAAGAAGCTCAGAGGGATACAGTAAACCTGAAGTGAAGCATCGGAATCTAAAACCGGTCTGACAGGAAAGGTACAAACATAGAGAGTAAGAAGAGCCAGTCTACTTTTACATGAGTCGGCATTGTGCCATTTGTATTTAATTCCGATTCAATTTTTGTCTTTCATCGTCAATAAGACGGTCAGAGGGATACAGTAAACCCGAAGTGAAGCATCGGAATGTATTACTAGTGTCACAGGAATGATACAAAACACAGACAGTAGGAAGAGTCAGTTTTCTTGAACTTAAGTCGGCGTTGTGCTTTTGTATTTCATTCCGATGCAATTTCTGTGTTTCGTCGTCAATAAGGAGGTCCAAGGGATACAGTAAATCTGAAGTGAAGCATCGGAATCTATAACTAGTGTCACAAGAATAATTTAAAACATAGACAGTAAGAAGAGTCAGTTTTCCTGTACTTAAGACGGCATTGTGAATTTTGTATTTAATTCCGATGCAATTTCTGTGTTTCATCGTCAATAAGAAGGTCAGAGGGAACAGTAAACATATAGTGAAGCATCAGAATCTAAAACGAGTGTCACAGGAATGGTTCATAACATAGACAGTAAGAAGAGTCAGTTTTCTTGTACTTAAGTCGGCATTGTGCCTCTTGTATTTAATTCCGATGCAATTTTTGTGTTTCATCGTCAATAAGAAGGTCACACGGTTACAGTAAACCTGAAGTGAAGCATCGGAATCTATAACTAGTGTCACAGGAATGGTTCAAAACATAGACAGCAAGAAGAGCCAGTTATCTTGTACTTAAGTGGGCATTGTGCCCTTTGTATTTAAGTCCGATGCAATTTCGGTGTTTCATCGTCAATAAGAAGGTCAGAGGGATACAGTAAACCTGAAGTGAAGCATCGGAATCTATAACTAGTGTCACAGGAACGGTTCAAAACATAGACAGTAAGAAGAGTCTGTTTTCTTGTACTTGAGTCGGCATTGTGCATTTTGTATTCAATTCCGATGCATTTTCTGCATTTCGTCGTCGATAAGAAAGTCCACCGGATACAGTAAACGAGAAGTGAAGCATCGGAATCTAAAACCGGTCTCACAGGAAACGTTCAAAGCATAGACAGTAAGAAGAGTCAGTCTTCTTGTACTTAAGTCGGCATTGTGCCTTTTGTATTTAATTCCGATGCAATTTCTGTGTTTCATCGTCAAGAAGAAGGGCAGAGGGATACAGTAAACCTAAAGTGAAGCATCGGAATCTATAACTAGTGTCACAGGAACGTTTCAATACATAGACAGCAAGAAGAATCAGTTTTCTTGTACTTAAGTCGGTATTGTGCCTTTTGTATCTAATTCCGATGTAATTTCTGTGTTTCGTCGTCAATAAGAAGGTCAGAGGGATACAGTAAGCTTGAAGTGAAGCATCGGAATCTATAACTAGTGTCACAGGAATGGTTCTAAACAAGGACAGTAAGAAAAGTAAGTTTTCTTCTACTTAAGTCGGCATTGTGCCTTTTGTGTTTAATTCCGATTCAATATCTGTGTTTCATCGTCAATAAGAAGGTCGGAGGGATACAGTAAGCCTGAATTCAAGCATCGGAATCTATAACTAGTGTCACAAGAATGGTTCAAAACAAAGACAGTAAGAAGAGTCAGTTTTCCTGTACTTAAGACAGCATTGTGCCTTTTGTATTTACTTCCGATGCAATTTCTGTGTTTCATCGTCATTAAGAAGGTCAGAGGGATACAGTAAACCTGAAGTGAAGCATCGGAATCTAAAACCGGTCTCACAGGAAAGGTACAAACATAGACAGTAAGAAGAGCCAGTCTAATTTTACTTGAGTCGGCATTGTGCCTTATGTATTTAATTCCGATGCAATTCTTGTGTTTCATAGTCAATAAGACGGTCAGGGGGATATAGTAAACCCGAAGTGAAGCATCGAAACGTATTACTAGTGTCACAGGAATGGTTCAAATCATAGACAGTAACAAGGTTAGTTTTCTTGAACTTAAGTCGGCATTGTGCTTTTTTATTAAATTCCGATGCAATTTCTGCGTTTCGTCGTCAATAAGAAGGTCCAAGGGATACAGTAAACCTGAAGTGAAGCATCGGAATCTATAACTAGTGTCACAAGAATAATTCAAAACATAGACAGTAAGAAGAGTCAGTTTTCCTGTACTTAAGACGGCATTGTGCATTTTGTATTTATTTCCGATGCAATTTCTGTGTTTCATCGTCAATAAGAAGGTCAGAGGGAACAGTGAACACATAGTGAAGCATCAGCATCTAAAACTAGTGTCACAGGAATGGTTCATAACATAGACAGTAAGAAGAGTCAGTTTTCTTGTACTTAAGTCGGCATTGTGCCTTATGTATTTAATTCCGATGCAATTTTTGTCTTTCATCGTCAATAAGAAGGTCAGAGGGATACAGTAAACCTGAAGTGAAGCATCGGAATCTATAACTAGTGTCACAGGAACGGTCCAAAACATAGACAGTAGGAAGAGTCTGTTTTCTTGTACTTAAGTCGGCATTGTGCCTTTTGTATTTAATTCCGTTGTAATTTGTGTGTTTCATCGTCAATAAGAAGGTCAGAGGGATACAGCAAACCTGAAGTGAAGCATCGGAATCTATAACTAGTGTCACAGGAATGGTTCAAAACATAAACAGCAAGAACTGTCAGATTTCTGGTACTTAAGTCGGCATTGTGCCTTTTGAATTCAATTCCGATGCATTTTCTGCGTTTTCTCGTCAATAAGAAGGTCCACCGGATACAGTAAACCAGACGTGAACTATCGGAATCTAAAACCGGTCTCACAGGAAAGGTTCAAAACATAGACAGTAAGAAGAACCAGTTTTCTTGTACTTAAGCCGGTATTGTGCCTTTTGTATTTAATTCCGATGCAATTTCTGTGTTTCGTCGTCAATAAGAAGGTCAGAGGGATACAGTAAACTTGAAGTGAAGCATCGGAATCTATAACTAGTGTCACAGGAATGGTTCACAACATATACTGTAAGAAGAGTCAGTTTTCTTGTACTTTAGTCGGCATTGTTCCTTTTCTATTTAATTCCGATGCAATTTCTGTGTTTCGTCGCCAATAAAAAGGTCCACGGGGTACAGTAAACCTGAAGTGAAGCATCGGAATCTAAAACCGGTCTCACAGGAAAGGTTCATAACATAGACAATAAGTAAAGCCAGTCTTTTTGTATTTGAGTCTGCGTTGTGCCTTTTGTATTTAATTCCGGTGCAATTTCTGTGTTTCATCGTCAATAAAAATGTCAGCGGGATTCAGTAAGCCTGAAGTGAAGATTCGGAACCTATAACTAGTGTCACAGGAATGGTTCAAAACATAGTCAGTAAGAAGGGTTAGTTTTCTTGAACTTAAGTCGGCATTGTGCTTTTGTATTAAATTCCGATGCAATTTCTGTGTTTCGTCGTCAATAAGAAGGTCCAAGGGATACAGTAAACCTGAAGTGAAGCATCGGAATCTATAACTAGTGTCACAAGAATAATTCAAAACATAGACAGTAAGAAGAGTCAGTTTTCCTGTACTTAAGACGACATTGTGCCTTTTGTATTCAATTCCGATGCAATTTCTGTGTTTCATTGTCAATAAGAAGGTCAGAGGGAACAGTAAACATATAGTGAAGCATCAGAAACTAAAACTAGTGTCACAGGAATGGTTCATAACATAGACAGTAAGAAGAGTCAGTTTTCTTGTACTTAAGCCGGCATTGTGCCTTTTGTATTTAATTCCGATGCAATTTTTGTGTTTCATTGTCAATAAGAAGGACAGAGGGATACAGTAAACCTGAATTGAAGCATCGGAATCTAAAACTAGTGTCACAGGAATGGTTTAAAACATAGACAGTAAGAAGAGCCAGTCTTCATGTACTTGAGTCGGCATTGTGCCTTTTGTATTTAATTCCGATGCAATTTCTGTGTTTCATCGTCAATAAGGAGGTCAGAGGGATACAGTAAACGGAAGTGAAGCATCGGAATCTATAACTAGTGTCACAGGAATGGTTCAAAGCATAGAAAGTAAGAAGTGTCAGTTTTCTTGAACTTAAGTCGGCATTGTGCTTTTGTATTAAATTCCGATGCAATTTCTGTGTTTCGTCGTCAAGAAGAAGGTCCAAGGGATACAGTAAACCTGAAGTGAAGCATCGGAATCTATAACGAATGTCACAGGAATGGTTCAAAACATAGACAGTAAGAAGAGTCAGTTTTCTTGTACTTACGACGGCATTGTGCCTTTTGTATGTAATTCCGATGCAATATCTGTTATTCATTGTCAAAAAGAAGGTCAGAGGGATACAGTAAACCTGAAGTGAAGCATCGGAATCTATAACTAGTGGCACAGGAATGGTTCAAAACATAGACAGTAAGAAGTGTCAGTTTTCTTGTACTTAAGTCGGCATTGTGCCTTTTGTATTTAATTCCGATGCAATTTCTGTGTTTCATCGTCAATAAGAAGGTCAGCGTGATTCAGTAAGCCTTAAGTGAAGAATCGGAATCTATAACTAGTGTTACAGGAATGGATCAAACATAGACAGTAAGAAGAGTCAGTTTTCTTGTACTTATGTCGGCATTGTGCCTTTTGTACACTCCTGGAAATTGAAATAAGAACACCGTGAATTCATTGTCCCAGGAAGGGGAAACTCTATTGACACATTCCTGGGGTCAGATACATCACATGATCACACTGACAGAACCACAGGCAAATAGACGCAGGCAACAGAGCATGCACAATGTCGGCACTAGTACAGCGTATATCCACTTTTCGCAGCAATGCAGGCTGCTATTCTCCCATGGAGACGATCGTAGAGATGCTGGATGTTGTCCTGTGGAACGGCTTGCCATGCCATTTCCACCTGGCGCCTCAGTTGGACCAGCGTTCGTGCTGGACGTGCAGACCGCGTGAGACGACGCTTCATCCTGTCCCAAACATGGTCAATGGGGGACAGATCCGGCGATCTTGCTGGCCAGGGTAGTTGACTAACACCTTCTAGAGCACGTAGGGACGTGCATTATCCTGTTGGAACAGCAAGTTCCCTTGCCGGTCTAGGAATTGTAGAACGGTGGGTTCGATGACGGTTTGGATGTACCGTGCACCATTCAGTGTCCCCTCGACGATCACCAGTGGTGTACGGCCAGTGTAGGAGATCGCTCCCCACACCATGATGCCGGGTGTTGGCCCTGTGTGCCTCGGTCGTATGCAGTCCTGATTGTGGCGCTCACCTGCACGGCGCCAAACACGCATAAGACCATCATTGGCACCATGGCAGAAGCGACTCTCATCGCTGAAGACGACACGTCTCGATTCGTCCCTCCATTCACGCCTGTCGCGACACCGCTGGAGGCGGGCTGCACGATGTTTGGGCGTGAGCGGTAGACGGCCTAACGGTGTGCGGGACCGTAGCCCAGCTTCATGGAGACGGTTGAGAATGGTCCTCGCCGATACCCCAGGAGCAACAGTGTCCCTAATTTGCTGGAAGTGGCGGTGCAGTCCCCTACGGCACTGCGTAGGATCCTGCAATTTCTGTGTTCCGTCGTCAATAAGAAGGTCCACGGGATACAGTAAACCTGAAGGCAAGCATCGGAATCTAAAACCGGTCTCACAGGAAAGGTTAATAACATAGACAGTAAGAAGAGCTAGTCTTCTTGTATTTGAGTCGGCGTTGTGCCTTTTCTATTCAATTCCGATGCAATTTCTGTGTTTCATCGTCAATAAGAAGGTCAGCGGGATTCAGTAACCCTGAAGTGTAGAATCAGAATCTATAACTTGTGTCACAGGAATGGTTCAAAACATAGACAGTAAGAAGAGTCAGTCTTCTTGTACTCGAGTCGGCATTGGGACTTTTGTATTTAATTCCGATGCAATTTCTGTGTTTCATCGTCAATAAGAAAGTCAGCAGGATTCAGTAAACCTGAAGTGAAGAATCGGAATCCATAACTAATGTCACAGGAATGGTTCAAAACATATACAAATAGAAGAGTCAGTCTTCTTGTACTTAAGACGGCATTGTGCCTTTTGTATTTAACTCCGATGCAATCTCTGTGTTTCATCGTCAATAAGAAGGTCAGAGGGATACAGTAAACCTGAAGTGAAGCATCGGAATCTATAACTAGTGTCACAGGAATGGTTCAAACATAGACAGTAAGAAGAGTCAGTTTTCTTGTACTTAAGTCGTCATTGGGCCATTTGTATTTAATTCCGATGAAATTTCTGTGTTTCATCGTTAATAAGAAGATCAGAGGGATACAGTAAGCTTGAAGTGAATCATCGAAATATATAACTAGTGTCACAGGAATGGTTAAAAACATAGACAGTAAGAAGAGTCAGTTTTCTTGTACTTAAGACGGCATTGTGCCTTTTGTATTTAATTCCGAAGCAATTTTTGTGTTTCATCGTCAATAAGAAGGTCATAGGGATACAGTAAAACTGAATTGAAGCATCGGGATCTATAACTAGTGCCACAGGAATGGTTTAAAACATAGACAGTAAGAAGACCCAGTCTTCTTGTACTTGAGTCGGCATTGTGCCTTTTGAATTTATTCCGATGCAATTTCTGTGTTTCATCGTCAATAAGGAGGTTAGAGGGATACAGTAAACCTGAAGTGAAGCATCGGAATCTATAACTAGTGTCACAGGAATGGTTCAAAACAGAGAAAGTAAGAAGAGTCAGTTTTCTTGTACATAAGTAGGCATTGTGCATTTTTGTATTTAATTCCGATGCAATTTCTGTGTTTCGTCGTGAATAATAAGGTCCAAGGGATACAGTAAACCTGAAGTGAAGCATCGGAATCTAAAACTGGTGTCACAGGAATGGTTCAAAACATAGAAAGTAAGAAGAGTCAGTTTTCTTGAACATAAGTAGGCATTGTGCATTTTGTATTTAATTCCGATGCAATTTCTGTGTTTCATCGTCAATAAGGAGGTTAGAGGGATACAGTAAAACTGAATTGAAGCATCGGGATCTATAACTAGTGCCACAGGAATGGTTTAAAACATAGACAGTAAGAAGACCCAGTCTTCTTGTACTTGAGTCGGCATTGTGCCTTTTGAATTTATTCCGATGCAATTTCTGTGTTTCATCGTCAATAAGGAGGTTAGAGGGATACAGTAAACCTGAAGTGAAGCATCGGAATCTATAACTAGTGTCACAGGAATGGTTCAAAACAGAGAAAGTAAGAAGAGTCAGTTTTCTTGTACATAAGTAGGCATTGTGCATTTTGTATTTAATTCCGATGCAATTTCTGTGTTTCATCGTCAATAAGGAGGTTAGAGGGATACAGTCAACCTGAAGTGAAGCATCGGAATCTATAACTAGTGTCACAGGAATGGTTCAAAACATAGAAAGTAAGAAGAGTCAGTTTTCTTGTACATAAGTAGGCATTGTGCCTTTTGTATTTAATTCCGATGCAATTTCTGTGTTTCGTCGTCAATAATAAGGTCCAAGAGATACAGTAAACCTGAAGTGAAGCATCGGAATGTAAAACCGGTGTCACAGGAAAGGTTCATAACATAGACAGTAAGAAGAGCCAGTCTTCTTGTATTTGGGTCGGCATTGTACCTTTAGTATTTAATTCCGATGCAATTTCTGTGTTTCATCGTCAATAAGAAGGTCAGCGGGATTCAGTAAACCTGAAGTGAAGAATCGGAATCTATAACTAGTGTCACAGGAATGGTTCAAAACATAGACAGTAGAAAGAGTCAGTCTTCTTGTACTTAAGTCGGCATTGTGATTTTTGTATTAATTTGCGATGCAATTTCTATGTCTCATCTTCAACAAGAAGGTCAGAGGGATACAGTAGGCTTGAAGTGAAGCATCGGAATATATAACTAGTGTCACAGGAATGGTTCAAAGCATAGACAGTAAGAAGAGTCAGTTTTCTTGTACTTAAGTCGTCATTGTGCTTTTTGTATTTATTTCCGATGCAATTTCTGAGTTTCATGGTCAATAAGGAGGTCGGAGGGATACAGTAAAGCTGAAGTGAAGCATCGGAATCTATAACTAGTGTCACAGGAAAGGTTCAAAACATAGTCAGTGAGAAGAGCCACTCTTCTTGTACTTGAGTCGGCATTGGGACTTTTGTATTTAATTCCGATGCAATTTCTGTGTTTCATCGTCAATAAGAAGGTCAGAGGGATAAAAGTAAGCTTGAAGTGAAGCATTGGAATATATAACTAGTGTCACAGGAATGATTCAAAGCATAGACAGTAAGAAGAGTCAGTTTTCTTGTACTTAAGTCGTCATTGTGCATTTTGTATTTAATTCCGATGCAATTTCTGTGTTTCATCGTCAGTAAGATGGTCAGAGGGATACAGTAGACCTGAAGTGAAGCATCGGAATCTATAACTAGTGTCACAAGAATGGTTCAAATCATAGACAGTAAGAAGAGTCTGTCTTCCTGTACTTAAGACGGCATTGTGCCTTTTGTAATTAATTCCGATGCAATTTCTGTGTTTCATCGTCAATAAGATGGTCATAGGGATACAGTAAACCTGAAGTGAAGCATCGGAATCTATAACTAGTGACACAGGAATGGTTCAAAACACAGACAGTAAGAAGAGTCAGTTTTCTTGTACTTAAGTCGGCATTGTGCCTTTTGTATTTAATTCCGATGCAATTTTTGCGTTTCATCGTCAATAAGAAGGTCAGAGGGATACAGTAAACCTGAAGTGAAGCATCGGAATGTATAACTAGTGTCACAGGAATGGTTCAAAACACAGACAGTAAGAAGAGTCAGTTTTCTTGTACTTAAGTCGGCATTGTGCCTTTTGTATTTAATTCCGATGCAATTTCTGTGTTTCATCGTCAATAAGAAAGTCAGCAGGATTCAGTAAACCTGAAGTGAAGAATCGGAATCCATAACTAATGTCACAGGAATGGTTCAAAACATAGACAAATAGAAGAGTCAGTCTTCTTGTACTTAAGACGGCATTGTGCCTTTTGTATTTAACTCCGATGCAATCTCTGTGTTTCATCGTCAATAAGAAGGTCAGAGGGATACAGTAAACCTGAAGTGAAGCATCGGAATCTATAACTAGTGTCACAGGAATGGTTCAAACATAGACAGTAAGAAGAGTCAGTTTTCTTGTACTTAAGTCGTCATTGGGCCATTTGTATTTAATTCCGATGAAATTTCTGTGTTTCATCGTTAATAAGAAGATCAGAGGGATACAGTAAGCTTGAAGTGAATCATCGAAATATATAACTAGTGTCACAGGAATGGTTAAAAACATAGACAGTAAGAAGAGTCAGTTTTCTTGTACTTAAGACGGCATTGTGCCTTTTGTATTTAATTCCGAAGCAATTTTTGTGTTTCATCGTCAATAAGAAGGTCATAGGGATACAGTAAAACTGAATTGAAGCATCGGGATCTATAACTAGTGCCACAGGAATGGTTTAAAACATAGACAGTAAGAAGACCCAGTCTTCTTGTACTTGAGTCGGCATTGTGCCTTTTGAATTTATTCCGATGCAATTTCTGTGTTTCATCGTCAATAAGGAGGTTAGAGGGATACAGTAAACCTGAAGTGAAGCATCGGAATCTATAACTAGTGTCACAGGAATGGTTCAAAACAGAGAAAGTAAGAAGAGTCAGTTTTCTTGTACATAAGTAGGCATTGTGCATTTTTGTATTTAATTCCGATGCAATTTCTGTGTTTCGTCGTGAATAATAAGGTCCAAGGGATACAGTAAACCTGAAGTGAAGCATCGGAATCTAAAACTGGTGTCACAGGTAAGGTTCATAACATAGACAGTAAGAATAGCCAGTCTTTTAGTATTTGAGTCGGCATTGTGCCTTTAGTATTTAATTTCGATGCAATTTCTGTGTTTCATAGTCAATAAGAAGGTCAGAGGGAAACAGTAAACCTGAAGTGAAGCATTGGAATCTATAACTAGTGTCACAGGAATGGTTCAAAGTATATAAAGCAAGAAGAGTCAGTTTTCTTGTACTTTAGTCGGCATTGTGCCATTTCTATTTAATTCCGATGCAATTTCTGTGTTTCGCCGTCAATAAGAAGGTCCACGGGACACATTAAACCTGAAGGCAAGCATCGGAATCTAAAACCGGTCTCACACGAAAGGTTAATAAAATAGACAGTAAGAAGAGGCAGTCATCTTGTATTTGAGTCGGCGTTGTGCCTTTTCTATTTAATTCCGATGCAATTTCTGTATTTCATCGTCAATAAGAAGGTCAGCGGGATTCAGTAAACGTGAAGTGTAGAATCAGAATCTATAACTTGTGTCATAGGAATGGTTCAAAACATAGACAGTAAGAAGAGTCAGTTTTCTTTAACTTAAGTCGGCATTGTGCCCTTTGTATTTAATTCCGATGCAATTTCTGTGTATCGTCGTCATTAAGAAGGTCCAAGGGATATAGTAAACCTGAAGTGAAGCTTCGGAATCTATAACTAGTGTCACAAGAATGGTTCAAATCATAGACAGTAAGAAGAGTCAGTTTTCCTGTACCTACGACGACATTGTGCCTTTTTGTAATTAATTCTGATGCAATATCTGTGTTTCATCGTCAATAAGAATGTCAGAGGGATTCAGTAAACGTGAAGTGAAGCATCGGAATCTATAACTAGTGTCACAGGAATGGTTCAATACATAGACAGTAAGACGAGTCAGTTTTCTTGTACTTAAGTCGGCATTGTGCATTTAGTATTTAATTCCGATGCAATTTTTGTGTTTCATCGTCAATAAGAAGGTCAGAGGGATACAGTAAACCTGAATTGAAGCATCGGAATCTATAACTAGTGTCACAGGAATGGTTTAAATCATAGACAGTAAGAAGAGCCAGTCTTCTTGTATTTAATTCCGATGCAATTTCTGTGTTAATCGTCAATAAGAAGGTCAGAGGGATACAGTAAACCTGAAGTGAAGAATCGGAATCTATAACTAATGACACAGGAATGGCTCAAAACATAGACAGTAAGAAGAGTCAGTTTTCTTGTACTTAAGTCGGTATTCTGCCTTTTGTATTTAATTCCGATGCAATTTTTGCGTTTCATCGTCAATAAGAAGGTCAGAGGGATACAGTAAACCTGAAGTGAAGCATCGGAATGTATAACTAGTGTCATAGGAATGGTTCAAAACATAGACAGTAAGAACAGTCAGTTTTCTTGAACTTAAGTCGGCATTGTGCCTTTTGTATTTAATTCCGATGCAATTTCTGTGTTTCGTCGTCAATAAAAATGGCCAAGGGATACAGTGAACCTGAAGTGAAGCTTCGGAATCTATAACTAGTGTTACAAGAATAATTCAAAGCATAGACAGTAAGAAGAGTCAGTTTTCCTGTACCTACGACGACATTGTGCCTTTTGTAATTAATTCTGATGCAATATCTGTGTTTCATCGTCAATACGAATGTCAGAGGGACACAGTAAACCTGAAGTGAAGCATCGGAATCTATAACTAGTGTCACAGGAATGGTTCAATACATAGACAGTAAGACGAGTCAGTTTTCTTGTACTTAAGTCGGCATTGTGCATTTAGTATTTAATTCCGATGCAATTTTTGTGTTTCATCGTCAATAAGAAGGTCAGAGGGATACAGTAAACCTGAATTGAAGCATCGGAATCTATAACTAGTGTCACAGGAATGGTTAAAATCATAGACAGTAAGAAGAGCCAGTCTTCTTGTATTTAATTGCGACGCAATTTATGTGTTTCATCGCCATTAAGGAGGTCCGAGGGATACAGTAAAAATGAAGTGAAGCATCGGAATCTGTAACTAGTGTCACAGGAATGGTTCAAAGCATAGAAAGTAAGAAGAGTCAGTTTTCTTGTACTTAAGTCGGCATTGTGCCTGTTGTATTTAATTCCGATGCAATTTCTGTGTTTCGTCGTCAATAATAAGGTCCAAGGGATACAGTAAACCTGAAGTGAACCATCGGAATCTAAAACCGGTCTCACAGGAAAGGTTCATAACATACACAGTAAGAAGAGCCAGTCTTCTTGTATTTGAGTCGGCATTGTGCCTTTTGTATTTAATTCCGATACAATTTCTGTGTTTCATCGTCAATAAGAAAGTCAGCGGGATTCAGTAAACCTGAAGTGAAGAATCGGAATCTATAACTAGTGTCACAGGAATGGTTCAAAACATAGACAAATAGAAGAGTCAGTCTTCTTGTACTTAATCGGCATTGAGCGTTTTGTATTTAATTCCGATGCAATCTCTGTGTTTCATCGTCAATAAGAAGGTCAGAGGGATACAGAAAACCTGAAGTCAAGCATCGGAATCTATAAGTGGTGTCACAGTAATGGTTCAAAGCATAGACGGTCAGAAGAGTCAGTTTTCTTGGACTTAAGACGGCGTTGTGCCTTTTGTATTTAACTCCGATGCAATATCTGTGTTTCATCGTCAATAAGAAGGACAGAGGGATACAGTAAACCTGAAGTGAAGCATCTGAATCTATAACTAGTGTCACAGGAATGGTTCAATACATAGATAGTGAGATGAGTCAGTTTACTTCTACTTAAGTCGGCATTTTGAATTTTGTTTAAAATTACAATGCAATTTCTGTGTTTCATCGTCAACAAGAAGGTCAGACTGATACGGTAAACAAGAAGTGAAGTGACGGAATCTATAACTAGTGTCACAGGAATGATTCAAAACATAGACAGTAAGAAGAGTCAGTTTTCTTGTACTTAAGTCGTCATTGTGCCTTTTGTATTTAATTCCGAAGCAATTTTTGTGTTTCATCGTCAATAAGAAGGTCAGAGGGATACAGTAAGCTTGAAGTGAAGCATCGGAATATATAACTAGTGTCACAGGAATGGTTCAAAACATAGACAGTAAGAAGAGTCAGTTTTCTTGTACTTAAGTGGGCATTGTGACTTTTGTATTTCATTCCGATGAAATTTCTGTGTTTCATCGTCAATAAGAAGGTCAGAGGGATACAGTAAACCTGAAGTGAAGCATCAAAATCTATAACTAGTGTCACAGGAATGGTTCAAAACATAGACAGTAAGAAGAGTCAGTTTTCTTGTACTTAAAACGGCATTGCGCCTTTTGTATTTAATTCCGATGCAATATCTGTGTTTCATCGTCAATAAGAAGGTCAGAGGGACACAATAAACCTGATGTGAAGCATCGGAATCTATAACTAGTTTCACAATAATGGTTCAAACCATAGACAGTAAGAAGAGTCAGTTTTCTTGTACTTAAGGAGGCATTGTGCCTTTTGTATTTAATTCTGATGCCATTTCTGAGTTTCATCATCAATAAGAAGGTCAGAGGGATACAGTACACCTGAAGTGAAGCATCAGAATCTATAACTAGTGTCACAGGAATGGTTCAAAACATAGACAGTAAGAAGAGCCAGTTTTCTTGTACTTAAGTAGGCATTGTGACCTTTGTATATAATTACGATGCAATTTCTGTGTTGCATCGTCAATAAGAAGGTCAGACTGATACAGTAAACGTGAAGTGAAGCATCGGAATCTATAACTAGTGTCACAGGAATGGTTCAAAGCATAGACAGTAAGAAGAGTCAGTTTTCTTGTACTTAAGTCGTCATTGTGCCTTTTGTATATAATTCCGATGCAATTTCTGACTTTCATCGACAATAAGGAGGTTGGAGGGATACAGTAAACCTTAAGTGAAGCATCGGAATCTATAACTAGTGTCACAGGAATGGTTCAAAACATAGACAGTAGGAAGTGTCAGTCTTCTTGTACTTAAGTAGGCATTGTGCCCTTTGTATATAATTACGATGCAATTTCTGTGTTGCATCGTCAATAAGAAGGTCAGACTGATACAGTAAACGCGAAGTGAAGCATCGGAATCTATAACTAGTGTCACAGGAATGGTTCAAAGCATAGACAGTAAGAAGAGTCAGTTTTCTTGTACTTAAGTCGTCATTGTGCCTTTTGTATATAATTCCGATTCAATTTCTGAGTTTCATCGTCAATAAGGAGGTTGGAGGGATACAGTAAACCTTAAGTGAAGCATCGGAAACTATAACTAGTGTCAGAGGAATGGTTCAAAACATAGACAGTAAGAAGAGTCAGTTTTCTTGTACTTAAGTCGGCATTGTGCCTTTTGTATTTAATTCCGATGCAATTTCTGTGTGTCGTGGTCAATAAGAAGGTCCATGGGATACAGTAAACCTGAAGTGAAGCATCGGAATCTAAAACCGGTCTCACAGGAAAGGTTCAAAACGTAGACAGTATGGAGAGCCAGCCTTCTTGTACTTGAGTCGGCATTGTGCCTTTTGTATTTAATTCCGATGCAATTTCTGTGTTTCATCGTCAATAAGAAGGTCAGAGGGATACAGTAAGCTTGAAGTGAAGCATCGGAATATATAACTAGTGTCACAGGAATAGTTCAAAACATAGACAGTAAGACGAGTCAGCTTTCTTGTAGTTAAGTGGGCATTGTGCCTTTTGTATTTAATTCCGATGCAATTTCTGTGTTTCATCGTCAATAAGAAGGTCAGAGGGATACAATCAACCTGATGTGAAGCATCGAAATCTGTAACTAGTGGCACAGGAATGGTTCAAAAGGTAGACAGTAAGAAGAGTCAGTTTTCGTGTACTTAAGACGGCATTGTGCCTTTTGTATTTAATTCCGATGCAATATCTGTGTTTCATCGTCAATAAGAAGGTCAGAGGGATACAATCAACCTGATGTGAAGCATCGAAATCTGTAACTAGTGGCACAGGAATGGTTCAAAAGGTAGACAGTAAGAAGAGTCTGTTATCTTGTACTTAAGTAGGCATTGTGCTTTTGTATTTAATTCCGATGCAATTTCTGTGTTTCATCGTCAATAAGATCGTCAGAGGTTACAGTAAACCTGAAGTGAAGCATCGGAATCCATAACTAGTGTCACAGGAATGGTTCAAAACATAGACAGTAAGAAGAGTCAGTTTACTTGTACTTAATTAGGCATTGTGCCTTTTGTATTTAATTCCGATGCAATTTCTGTGTTTCATCGTCAATAAGAAGGTCAGAGGGATACAGAAAAGCTGAAGTGAAGCATCGGAATCTATAACTAGTGTCACAGGAATGGTTCAAAACTTAGACAGTAAGAAGAGTCAGTTTTCTTGTACTTAAGTCGGCATTGTGTTTTTTCTATTCAATTCTGATGCAATTTCTGTGTTTCATCGTCAATAAGAAGGTCAGAGGGATACAGTAAAACTGAAGTGATGAATCGGAATCAATAACTAGTGTCACAGGAATGGTTCAAGGCATAGACAGTGAGAAGAGTCAGTCTTCTTGAACTTAAGTCGGCATTGAGCCATTTGTATTTAATTCCGATGCAATTTCTGTGTTTCATCGTCAATAAGAAGGTCAGAGGAATACAGTAAGCTTGACGTGAGGCATCGGAATAAATAACTAGTGTCATAGGAATGGTTCAAAATATAGACAGTAAGACGAGTCAGTTTTCTTGTACTTAAGTGGGCATTGTGTCTTTTGTATTTAATTCCGATGAAATTTCTGTGTTTCATCGTCAATAAGAAGGTCAGAAGGATACAGTAAACATGAAGTGAAGTATCGGAATCTATAACTAGTGTCTCAGGAATGGTTCAAAGCATAGACAGTAAGATGATTCAGATTTCTTGTACTTAAGACGGCATTATGCCTTAGGATTTAATTCCGATGCAATATCTGTGTTTCATCGTCAATAATAAGGTCAGAGGGATACAATAAACCTGATGCGATGCATCGTAATCAATAACTACTGGCACAGGAATGGTTCAAAGCATAGACAGTAAGAAGAGTCAGTTATCTTGTACTTAAGTAGGCATTGTGCTTTTGTATTTAATTCCGATGCAATTTCTGTGTTTCATCGTCAATAACAAGGTCAGAGGGATGCAGTACACCTGAAGTGAAGCATTAGAACCTATAACTAGTGTCACAGGAATGGTTCAAAACATAGACAGTAAGAGGAGTCAGTTTTCTTGTACTTAAGTAGGCATTGTGCCTTTTGTATGTAATTCCGATGCAATTTCTGTGTCTCATCGTCAATAAGAAGGTCCGACTGATACAGTAAACATGAAGTGAAGTATCGGAATCTATAACTGGTGTCACAGGAATGGTTCAAAACTTAGACAGTAGGAAGAGTCAGTTTTCTTGTACTTAAGTCGTCATTGTGCCTTTTGTTTTTAATTCCGATGCAATTTCTGAGTTTCATCGTCAATAAGGAGGTCGGAGGGATACAGTAAACCTAAAGTGAAGAATCGGAATCTATAACTAGTGTCACATAAATGGTTCAAAACATAGACAGTAAAAAGAGTCAGTCTTCTTTTACTTAAGTCGACATTGCGCATTTTGTATTAAATTCCGATGCAATTTCTATGTTTCGTCTTGAATAAGAAGGTCCGAGGGATTCAGTAAACCTGAAGTGAAGCATCCGAAACTATAACTAGTGTCACAGGAGTCATTCAAAACATAGACAGTAAGAAGAGTCAGTTTTCTTGTACTTAAGTCGGCATTGTGCCTTTTGTATTTAATTCCGATGCAATCTCTGTGTTTCCTCGTCAATAAGAAGGACAGAGGGATACAGTAAACCTGAAGTGAAGCATCGGAATCTATAACTAGTGTCACAGGAATGGTTCAACGCATAGAGAGTAAGAAGAGCCAGACTTCTTGTACTTGAGTCGGCATTGTGCCTTTTGTATTTAATTCCGATGCAATTTCTGTGTTTCATCGACAATATAGAGGTCAGAGGGATACAGTAAACCTGAAGTGAAGCATCGGAATCTATAACTAGTGTCACAGGAATGGTTCACAACATAGACAGTAAGAAGAGCTAGTCTTCTTCTACTTGAGTCGGAATGTGATTTTTGTATTTAATTCCGATGCAATTTCTGTGTTTCGTCGTAAATAAGAAGGTCAGAGGGCTACAGTAGACCTGAAGTGAAGCATCGGAATCTATAACTAGTGTCACATGAATGGTTCAAATCATAGACAGTAAGAAGAGTCAGTTTTCTTGTACCTAAGTCGGCATTGTGCCTTTTGTATTTAATTCCGATGCAATCTCTGTGTTTCCTCGTCAATAAGAAGGACAGAGGGATACAGTAAACCTGAAGTGAAGCATCGGAATCTATAACTAGTGTCACAGGAATGGTTCAAGACATAGACAGTATGAAGAGTCAGTTTTCTAGTACTTAAGTAGGCATTGTGCCTATTGTATCTAATTCCGATGCAATTTCTGTGTTTCATCGTCAATATATGGTCAGAGGGATACAGTAAACCTGAAGTGAAGCATCGGAATCTATAACTAGTGTCACAGGAATGGTTCAAAACATAGACAGTAAGAAGAGTCAGTTTTCTTGTACTTAAGTCGGCATTGTGCCTTTTGTATATAATTTCGATGCAATTTCTGTGTTTCATCGTCAATAAGAAGGTCAGAGGGATACAGTAAACCTGAAGTGAAGCATCGGAATCTATAACTAGTGTCACAGGAATGGTTCAAAACTTAGACACCAAGAAGAGTCAGTTTTCTTGTACTTATGTAGGCATTGTGCTTTTTGTATTTAATTCCGATGCAATTTCTGTGTTTCATCGTCAATAAGAAGGTCAGAGGGATACAGTAAACCTGAAGTGAAGCATCGGAATCTATAACTAGTGTCACAGGAATGGTTCAAACATAGACAGTAAGAAGAGTCAGATTTCTTGTACTTAAGTCGACATTGTGCCTTTTGTATTTAATTCCGTTGCAATTTCTGTGTTTCATAGTGAATACGAAGGTCAGAGGGATACAGTAAACCTGATGTGAAGCATCGGAATCTATAACTAGTGTCACAGGAATGGTTCAAAACATAGACAGTAAGAAGAGTCAATTTTCGTGTACTTAAGTCGGCATTGTGCCTTTTCTATTTAATTCCGATGCAATTTCTGCGTTTCATCGTCAATAAAAAGGTCAGAGGGATACGGTAAACCTGAAGTGAAGCATCGGAATCTATAACTAGTGTCACAGGAATGGTTCAAAACATAGACAGTAACAAGAGTCAGTTTTCTTGTACTTAAGTCGGAATTGTGCCCTTTGTATTTAATTCCGTTGAAATTTCTGTGTTTCATCGTGAATAAGGTCAGAGGGATACAGTAAACCTGAAGTGAAGCATCGGAATTTGTAACTAGGTCACATGAATGGTTCAAAACATAGACAGTAAGAAGAGTCAGTTTTCTTGTACCTAAGTCGGCATTGTGCCTTTTGTATTTAATTCCGATGCAATCTCTGTGTTTTCTCGTCAATAAGAAGGACAGAGGGATACAGTAAACCTGAAGTGAAGCATCGGAATCTATAACTAGTGTCACAGGAATGGTTCAAAACATAGACAGTAAGAAGCATCAGTTTACTTGTACTTAAGTCGGCATTGTGCCTTTTGTATTTAATTCCGATGCAATATCTGTGTTCCATCGTCTCTAAGAAGGTCAGAGGGGTACTATAAACCTGAAGTGAAGCATCGGAATCTATAACTAGTGTCACAGGAATGGTTCAAAACATAAACAGTAAGAAGAGTCAGTTTTCTTATACTGAAGTCGGCATTGTAGCTTTTGTATTTAATTCCGATGCAATTACTGTGTTTCACCGCCAATAAGAAGTTCAGAGGGAGGCAGTGAACCTGAAGTCGAGCATCCGAATCCATAACTAGTGTGACAGGAATGCTTCAAAACATAGACAGTACGAAGAGCCAGACTTCTTGTACTTGAGTCGGCATTGTGCCTTTTGTATTTAATTCCGGTGCAATTTCTGTGTTTCATCTACAATAAGGAGGTCAGAGGGATACAGTAAACCTGAAGTGAAGCATCGGAATCTATAACTAGTTTCACAGGAATGGTTAAAACATAGACAGTAAGAAGAGTCAGTTTTCTTGTACTTTCTGACGGCATTGTGCCTTTTGTATTTAATTCCGAAGCATTTTCTGTGTTTCATCGTCAATATGAAGGTCAGACTGATACAGTAAACATGAAGTGAAGCATCGGAATCTATAACTAGTGTCACAGGAATGGTTCAAAACTTAGACAGTAAGAAGAGTCAGTTTTCTTGTACTTAAGTCGTCATTGTGCCTTTTGTATTTATTTCCGATGCAATTTCTGAGTTTCATCGTCAATAAGGAGGTCGGAGGGATACAGTAATCCTAAAGTGAAGAATCGGAATCTATAACTAGTGTCACAGGAATGGTTCAAAACGTGGACAGTAAGAAGAGTCAGTCTTCTTGTACTTAAGTCGGCATTGTACCTTTTGTATTTAATTCCGATGCAATTACTGTGTTTCACCGCCAATAAGAAGTTCAGAGGGAGGCAGTGAACCTGAAGTCGAGCATCCGAATCCATAACTAGTGTGACAGGAATGCTTCAAAACATAGACAGTACGAAGAGCCAGATTTCTTGTACTTGAGTCGGCATTGTGCCTTTTGTATTTAATTCCGATGCAATTTCTGTGTTTCGTCTACAATAAGGAGGTCAGAGGGATACAGTAAACCTGAAGTGAAGCATCGGAATCTATAACTAGTGTCACAGGAATGGTTCAAAACATAGACAGTAAGAAGAGCCAGTCTTCTTGTACTTGAGTCGGATTTGTGCCTTTTGTATTTAATTCCGATGCAATTTCTGTGTTTCATCGTAAATAAGAAGGTCAGAGGGCTACAGTAAACCTGAAGTGAAGCATCGGAATCTATAACTAGTTTCACAGGAATGGTTCAAAACATAGACAGTAAGAAGAAACAGTTTTCTTGTACTTAAGACGGCATTGTGCCTTTTGTATTTAATTCCGAAGCATTTTCTGTGTTTTATCGTCAATATGAAGGTCAGACTGATACAGTAAACCTGAAGTGAAGCAACGGAATCTATAACTAGTGTCACAGGAATGGTTGAAAACATAGACAGTAAGAAGAGTCAGTTTTCTTGTACTTAAGTCGGCATTGTGCCTTTTGAATTTAATTCCGATGCAAATTCTGTGTTTCGTCGTCAATAAGAAGGTCCAAGGGATACATTAAACCTGAAGTGAAGCATCGGAATCTATAACTAGTGTCACAGGAATGGTTCAAAACATAGACAGTAAGAAGAGTTAGTTTTTTTGTACTTATGTTGGCGTTGTCCCAATAATATTTAATTCCGATTCAATTTCTGTGTTTCATCGTCAATAAGATCGTCAGAGGGTACAGTAAACCTGACGTGAAGCATCGGAATCTATAACTAGTGTCACAGGAATGGTTCAAAACATAGACAGTAAGAAGAGTCAGTTCTCTAGTACTTAAGTAGGCATTGTGCCGTTTGTATCTAATTCCGATGCAATTTCTGTGTTTCATCGTCAATATAAGGTCAGAGGGATACAGTACACCTGAAGTGAAGCATCGGAATCTATAACTAGTGTCACAGGAATGATTCAAAACATAGACAGTAAGAAGAGTCAATTTTCTTGTACTTAAGTCGGCATTGTGCTTTTGTATATAATTCCGATGCAATTTCTGTCTTTCATCGTCAATAAGAAGGTCAGAGGGATACAGTAAACCTGAAGTGAAGCAAGGGAATCTATAACTAGTGTCACAGGAATGGTTCAAAACTTAGACACCAAGAAGAGTCAGTTTTCTTCTACTTATGTCGGCATTGTGCTTTTTGTGTTTAATTCCGATGGAATTTCTGTGTTTCATCGTCAATAAGAAGGTCAGAGGGATACAGTAAACCTGAAGTGAAGCATCGAAATCTATAACTAGTGTCACAGGAATGGTTCAAACATAGACAGTAAGAAGAGTCAGATTTCTTGTACTTAAGTCGACATTGTGCCTTTTCTATTTAATTCCGTTTTAATTTGTGTGTTTCATAGTGAATACGAAGGTCAGAGGGATACAGTAAACCTGAGGTGAAGCATCGGAATCTATAACTAGTGTCACAGGAATGGTTCAAAACATAGACAGTAAGAAGAGTCAATTTTCGTGTACTTAAGTGGCATTGTGCCTTTTCTATTTAATTCCGATGCAATTTCTGCGTTTCATCGTCAATAAAAAGGTCAGAGGGATACGGTAAACCTGAAGTGAAGCATCGGAATCTATAACTAGTGTCACAGGAATGGTTCAAAACATAGACAGTAACAAGAGTCAGTTTTCTTGTACTTAAGTCGGAATTGTGCCCTTTGTATTTAATTCCGTTGAAATTTCTGTGTTTCAGCGTCAATAAGAAGGTCAGAGGGATACAGTAAACCTGAAGTGAAGCGTCGGATTTTATAACTATGTCACATGAATGGTTCAAAACATAGACAGTAAGAAGAGTCAGTTTTCTTGTACTTAAGTCGGATTGTGCCTTTTGTATTTAATTCCGATGCAATCTCTGTGTTTCCTCGACAATAAGAAGGACGGAGGGATACAGTAAACTTGAAGTGAAGCATCGGAATCTATAACTAGTTTCACAGGAATGGTTAAATCATAGACAGTAAGAAGAGTCAGTTTTTCCTTGTACTTAAGTCGGCATTGTGCCTTTTGTATTTAATTCCGATGCAATTTCTGTGTTTCATCGCCAATAAGAAGGTCAGGGGGATACAGTAAACCTTAAGTGAAGCATCGGAATCTATAACTAGTGTCACAGGAATGGTTCAAAACGTAGACAGAAACAAGAGTCAGTTTTCTTGTACTTAAGTCGGAATTGTGCCTTTTGTATTTGATTCCGATGCAATTTCTGAGTTTCATCGTCAATAAGGAGGTCGGAGGGATACAGTAAACCTAAAGTGAAGCATCGGAATCTATAACTAGTGTCACAGGAATGGTTCAGAACATACACAGTAAGAAGAGTCAGTCTTCTTTTAGTTAAGTCGGCATTGTGCCTTTTGTATTAAATTCCGATGCAATTTCTATGTTTCATCTTCAATAAGAAGGTCCGAGGGATACAGTAAACCTGAAGTGAAGCATCCGAAACTATAACTAGTGTCACAGGAGTGATTCAAAACATAGACAGTAAGAAGAGTCAGTTTTCTTGTACTTAAGTCGGCATTGTGCCTTTTGTATTTAATTCCGATGCAATTTCTGTGTTTCATCGCCAATAAGAAGGTCAGGGGGATACAGTAAATCTTAAGTGAAGCATCGGAATCTATAACTAGTGTCACAGGAATGGTTCAAAACATAGACAGTAAGAAGAGTCAGTTTTCTTGTACTTAAGTCGGCATTTTGCCTTTTGTATTTAATTCCGATGCAATTTCTGTGTTTCATCGTCAAAAAGAAGGTCAGAGGGATACAGTAAAACTTAAGTGAAGCATCGGAATCTATAACTAGTGTCACAGGAATGGTTCAAAACATAGACAGTAAGAAGAGTCAGTTTTCTTGTACTTAAGTCGGCATTGTGCCTTTTGTATTTAATTCCGATGCAAAATCTGTGTTCCATCGTCTATAAGAAGGTCAGAGGGATACTATAAACCTGAAGTGAAGCATCGGAATCTATAACTAGTGTCACAGGAATGGTTCAAAACATAGACAGTAAGAAGAGTCAGTTTTCTTATACTGAAGTCGGCATTGTACCTTTTGTATTTAATTCCGATGCAATTACTGTGTTTCACCGCCAATAAGAAGTTCAGAGGGAGACAGTGAACCTGAAGTCGAGCATCCGAATCCATAACTAGTGTGACAGGAATGCTTCAAAACATAGACAGTACGAAGAGCCAGACTTCTTGTACTTGAGTCGGCATTGTGCCTTTTGTATTTAATTCCGATGCAATTTCTGAGTTTCATCGTAAACAAGAAGGTCAGAGGGCTACAGTAAAGCTGAAGTGAAGCATCGGAATCTATAACTAGCGTCACAGGAATGGTTCAAAACATAGAGAGTAAGATGAGACAGTCTTCTTGTACTTAAGTCTGCATTGAGCCTTTTGTATTTAATTCCGATGCAATTTCTGTCTTTCATCGTCAATATAAGGTCAGAGGGATACAGTAAACCTGAAGTGAAGCATCGGAATCTATAACTAGTGTCACAGGAATGGTTCAACACATAGACAGTATGAAGAGTCAGTTTTCTTGTACTTAAGTCGGCATTGTGCCTTTTGAATTTAATTCCGATGCAAATTCTGTGTTTCGTCGTCAATAAGAAGGTCCAAGGGATACATTAAACCTGAAGTGAAGCATCGGAATCTATAACTAGTGTCACAGGAATGGTTCAAAACATAGACAGTAAGAAGAGTCAGTTTTCTTGTACTTATGTTGGCGTTGTCCCATTTATATTTAATTCCGATTCAATATCTGTGTTTCATCGTCAATAAGATCGTCAGAGGGTACAGTAAACCTGACGTGAAGCATCGGAATCTATAACTAGTGTCACAGGAATGGTTCAAAACATAGACAGTAAGAAGAGTCAGTTTTCTGGTACTTAAGTAGGCATTGTGCCGTTTGCATCTAATTCCGATGCAATTTCTGTGTTTCATCGTCAATATAAGGTCAGAGGGATACAGTAAACCTGAAGTGAAGCATCGGATTCTATAACTAGTGTCACAGGAATGGTTCAAAACATATACAGTAAGAAGAGTCAGTTTTCTTGTACTTAAGTCGGCTTTGTGCCTTTTGTATATAATTCCGATGCAATTTCTGTGTTTCATCGTCAATAAGAAGGACAGAGGGTTACAGTAAACCTGAAGTGAAGCATCGGAATCTATAACTAGTGTCACAGGAATGGTTCAAAACTTAGACACCAAGAAGAGTCAGTTTTCTTGTACTTATGTCGGCATTGTGCTTTTTGTATTTAATTCCGATGCAATTTCTGTGTTTCATCGTCAATAAGAAGGTCAGAGGGATACAGTAAACCTGAAGTGAAGCATCGAAATGTATAACTTGTGTCACAGGAATGGTTCGAACATAGACAGTAACAAGAGTCAGTTTTCTTGTACTTTAGTCTGAATTGTGACCTTTGTATTTAATTCCGTTGAAATTTCTGTGTTTCATCGTCAATAAGAAGGTCAGAGGGATACAGAAAACCTGAAGTGAATCATCGGAATTTATAACTATGTCACATGAATGGTTCAAAACATAGACAGTAACAAGAGTCAGTTTTCTTGTACTTGAGTCGGAATTGTGCCTTTTGTATTTAATTCCGATGCAATTTCTGTGTTTCGTCGTAAATAAGAAGGTCAGAGGGCCACAGTAAAGCTGAAGTGAAACATCGGAAACTTTAACTAGCGTCACAGGAATAGTTCAAAACATAGAGATTAAGATGAGACAGTCTTCTTGTACTTAAGTCGGCATTGAGCCTTTTGTATTTAATTCCAATGCAATTTCTGTGTTTCATCGTCAATATAAGGTCAGAGGGATACAGTAAGCCTGAAGTGAAGCATCGGAATCTATAACTAGTGTCACAGGAATGGTTCAAAACATAGACAGTAAGAAGAGTCAGTTTTCTTGTACTTAAGTCGGCATTGAGCCTTTTGAATTTAACTCCGATGCAATATCTGTGTTTCGTCGTCAATAAGAAGGTCCAAGGGATACATTAAACCTGAAGTGAAGCATCGGAATCTATAACTAGTGTCACATGAATAGTTCAAATCATAGACAGTAAGGAGAGTCAGTTTTCTTGTACTTATGTTGGCATTGTCCCATTTACATTTAATTCCGATTCAATTTCTGTGTTTCATCGTCAATAAGATCGTCAGAGGGTACAGTAAACCTGACGTGAAGCATCGGATCTATAACTAGTGTCACAGGAATGGTTCAAAACATAGACAGTAAGAAGAGTCAGTTTTCTGGTACTTAAGTAGGCATTGTGCCGTTTGCATCTAATTCCGATGCAATTTCTGTGTTTCATCGTCAATATAAGGTCAGAGGGATACAGTAAACCTGAAGTGAAGCATCGGATTCTATAACTAGTGTCACAGGAATGGTTCAAAACATATACAGTAAGAAGAGTCAGTTTTCTTGTACTTAAGTCGGCTTTGTGCCTTTTGTATATAATTCCGATGCAATTTCTGTGTTTCATCGTCAATAAGAAGGACAGAGGGTTACAGTAAACCTGAAGTGAAGCATCGGAATCTATAACTAGTGTCACAGGAATGGTTCAAAACTTAGACACCAAGAAGAGTCAGTTTTCTTGTACTTATGTCGGCATTGTGCTTTTTGTATTTAATTCCGATGCAATTTCTGTGTTTCATCGTCAATAAGAAGGTCAGAGGGATACAGTAAACCTGAAGTGAAGCATCGAAATCTATAACTAGTGTCACAGGAATGGTTCAAACATAGACAGTAAGAAGAGTCAGATTTCTTGTACTTAAGTCGACATTGTGCCTTTTCTATTTAATTCCGTTTTAATTTCTGTGTTTCATAGTGAATACGAAGGTCAGAGGGATACAGTAAACCTGAGGTGAAGCATCGGAATCTATAACTAGTGTCACAGGAATGGTTCAAAACATAGACAGTAAGAAGAGTCAATTTTCGTGTACTTAAGTGGCATTGTGCCTTTTCTATTTAATTCCGATGCAATTTCTGCGTTTCATCGTCAATAAAAAGGACAGAGGGATACGGTAAACCTGAAGTGAAGCATCGGAATCTATAACTAGTGACACAGGAATGGTTCAAATCATAGACAGTAACAAGAGTCAGTTTTCTTGTACTTAAGTCGGAATTGTGCCCTTTGTATTTAATTCCGTTGAAATTTCTGTGTTTCAGCGTCAATAAGAAGGTCAGAGGGATACAGTAAACCTGAAGTGAAGCGTCGGATTTTATAACTATGTCACATGAATGGTTCAAAACATAGACAGTAAGAAGAGTCAGTTTTCTTGTACTTAAGTCGGATTGTGCCTTTTGTATTTAATTCCGATGCAATCTCTGTGTTTCCTCGACAATAAGAAGGACGGAGGGATACAGTAAACTTGAAGTGAAGCATCGGAATCTATAACTAGTTTCACAGGAATGGTTAAATCATAGGCAGTAAGAAGAGTCAGTTTTTCCTTGTACTTAAGTCGGCATTGTGCCTTTTGTATTTAATTCCGATGCAATTTCTGTGTTTCATCGCCAATAAGAAGGTCAGGGGGATACAGTAAACCTTAAGTGAAGCATCGGAATCTATAACTAGTGTCACAGGAATGGTTCAAAACGTAGACAGAAACAAGAGTCAGTTTTCTTGTACTTAAGTCGAAATTGTGCCTTTTGTATTTGATTCCGATGCAATTTCTGAGTTTCATCGTCAATAAGGAGGTCGGAGGGATACAGTAAACCTAAAGTGAAGCATCGGAATCTATAACTAGTGTCACAGGAATGGTTCAGAACATAGACAGTAAGAAGAATTAGTCTTCTTTTAGTTAAGTCGGCATTGTGCCTTTTGTATTAAATTCCGATGCAATTTCTATGTTTCATCTTCAATAAGAAGGTCCGAGGGATACAGTAAACCTGAAGTGAAGCATCCGAAACTATAACTAGTGTCACAGGAGTGATTCAAAACATAGACAGTAAGAAGAGTCAGTTTTCTTGTACTTAAGTCGGCATTGTGCCTTTTGTATTTAATTCCGATGCAATTTCTGTGTTTCATCGCCAATAAGAAGGTCAGGGGGATACAGTAAATCTTAAGTGAAGCATCGGAATCTATAACTAGTGTCACAGGAATGGTGCAAAACATAGACAGTAAGAAGAGTCAGTTTTCTTGTACTTAAGTCGGCATTTTGCCTTTTGTATTTAATTCCGATGCAATTTCTGTGTTTCATCGTCAAAAAGAAGGTCAGAGGGATACAGTAAAACTTAAGTGAAGCATCGGAATCTATAACTAGTGTCACAGGAATGGTTCAAAACATAGACAGTAAGAAGAGTCAGTTTTCTTGTACTTAAGTCGGCATTGTGCCTTTTGTATTTAATTCCGATGCAAAATCTGTGTTCCATCGTCTATAAGAAGGTCAGAGGGATACTATAAACCTGAAGTGAAGCATCGGAATCTATAACTAGTGTCACAGGAATGGTTCATAACATAGACAGTAAGAAGAGTCAGTTTTCTTATACTGAAGTCGGCATTGTACCTTTCGTATTTAATTCCGATGCAATTACTGTGTTTCACCGCCAATAAGAAGTTCAGAGGGAGACAGTGAACCTGAAGTCGAGCATCCGAATCCATAACTAGTGTGACAGGAATGCTTCAAAACATAGACAGTACGAAGAGCCAGACTTCTTGTACTTGAGTCGGCATTGTGCCTTTTGTATTTAATTCCGATGCAATTTCTGAGTTTCATCGTAAACAAGAAGGTCAGAGGGCTACAGTAAAGCTGAAGTGAAGCATCGGAATCTATAACTAGCGTCACAGGAATGGTTCAAAACATAGAGAGTAAGATGAGACAGTCTTCCTGTACTTAAGTCGGCATTGAGCCTTTTGTATTTAATTCCGATGCAATTTCTGTCTTTCATCGTCAATATAAGGTCAGAGGGATACAGTAAACCTGAAGTGAAGCATCGGAATCTATAACTAGTGTCACAGGAATGGTTCAACACATAGACAGTAAGAAGAGTCAGTTTTCTTGTACTTAAGTCGGCATTGTGCCTTTTGAATTTAATTCCGATGCAAATTCTGTGTTTCGTCGTCAATAAGAAGGTCCAAGGGATACATTAAACCTGAAGTGAAAAATCGGAATCTATAACTAGTGTCACAGGAATGGTTCAAAACATAGACAGTAAGAAGAGTCAGTTTTCTTGTACTTATGTTGGCGTTGTCCCATTTATATTTAATTCCGATTCAATATCTGTGTTTCATCGTCAATAAGATCGTCAGAGGGTACAGTAAACCTGACGTGAAGCATCGGAATCTATAACTAGTGTCACAGGAATGGTTCAAAACATAGACAGTAAGAAGAGTCAGTTTTCTGGTACTTAAGTAGGCATTGTGCCGTTTGCATCTAATTCCGATGCAATTTCTGTGTTTCATCGTCAATATAAGGTCAGAGGGATACAGTAAACCTGAAGTGAAGCATCGGATTCTATAACTAGTGTCACAGGAATGGTTCAAAACATATACAGTAAGAAGAGTCAGTTTTCTTGTACTTAAGTCGGCTTTGTGCCTTTTGTATATAATTCCGATGCAATTTCTGTGTTTCATCGTCAATAAGAAGGACAGAGGGTTACAGTAAACCTGAAGTGAAGCATCGGAATCTATAACTAGTGTCACAGGAATGGTTCAAAACTTAGACACCAAGAAGAGTCAGTTTTCTTGTACTTATGTCGGCATTGTGCTTTTTGTATTTAATTCCGATGCAATTTCTGTGTTTCATCGTCAATAAGAAGGTCAGAGGGATACAGTAAACCTGAAGTGAAGCATCGAAATCTATAACTAGTGTCACAGGAATGGTTCAAACATAGACAGTAAGAAGAGTCAGATTTCTTGTACTTAAGTCGACATTGTGCCTTTTCTATTTAATTCCGTTTTAATTTCTGTGTTTCATAGTGAATACGAAGGTCAGAGGGATACAGTAAACCTGAGGTGAAGCATCGGAATCTATAACTAGTGTCACAGGAATGGTTCAAAACATAGACAGTAAGAAGAGTCAATTTTCGTGTACTTAAGTGGCATTGTGCCTTTTCTATTTAATTCCGATGCAATTTCTGCGTTTCATCGTCAATAAAAAGGTCAGAGGGATACGGTAAACCTGAAGTGAAGCATCGGAATCTATAACTAGTGTCACAGGAATGGTTCAAAACATAGACAGTAACAAGAGTCAGTTTTCTTGTACTTAAGTCGGAATTGTGCCCTTTGTATTTAATTCCGTTGAAATTTCTGTGTTTCAGCGTCAATAAGAAGGTCAGAGGGATACAGTAAACCTGAAGTGAAGCGTCGGATTTTATAACTATGTCACATGAATGGTTCAAAACATAGACAGTAAGAAGAGTCAGTTTTCTTGTACTTAAGTCGGATTGTGCCTTTTGTATTTAATTCCGATGCAATCTCTGTGTTTCCTCGACAATAAGAAGGACGGAGGGATACAGTAAACTTGAAGTGAAGCATCGGAATCTATAACTAGTTTCACAGGAATGGTTAAATCATAGACAGTAAGAAGAGTCAGTTTTTCCTTGTACTTAAGTCGGCATTGTGCCTTTTGTATTTAATTCCGATGCAATTTCTGTGTTTCATCGCCAATAAGAAGGTCAGGGGGATACAGTAAACCTTAAATGAAGCATCGGAATCTATAACTAGTGTCACAGGAATGGTTCAAAACGTAGACAGAAACAAGAGTCAGTTTTCTTGTACTTAAGTCGGAATTGTGCCTTTTGTATTTGATTCCGATGCAATTTCTGAGTTTCATCGTCAATAAGGAGGTCGGAGGGATACAGTAAACCTAAAGTGAAGCATCGGAATCTATAACTAGTGTCACAGGAATGGTTCAGAACATACACAGTAAGAAGAGTCAGTCTTCTTTTAGTTAAGTCGGCATTGTGCCTTTTGTATTAAATTCCGATGCAATTTCTATGTTTCATCTTCAATAAGAAGGTCCGAGGGATACAGTAAACCTGAAGTGAAGCATCCGAAACTATAACTAGTGTCACAGGAGTGATTCAAAACATAGACAGTAAGAAGAGTCAGTTTTCTTGTACTTAAGTCGGCATTGTGCCTTTTGTATTTAATTCCGATGCAATTTCTGTGTTTCATCGCCAATAAGAAGGTCAGGGGGATACAGTAAATCTTAAGTGAAGCATCGGAATCTATAACTAGTGTCACAGGAATGGTTCAAAACATAGACAGTAAGAAGAGTCAGTTTTCTTGTACTTAAGTCGGCATTTTGCCTTTTGTATTTAATTCCGATGCAATTTCTGTGTTTCATCGTCAAAAAGAAGGTCAGAGGGATACAGTAAAACTTAAGTGAAGCATCGGAATCTATAACTAGTGTCACAGGAATGGTTCAAAACATAGACAGTAAGAAGAGTCAGTTTTCTTGTACTTAAGTCGGCATTGTGCCTTTTGTATTTAATTCCGATGCAAAATCTGTGTTCCATCGTCTATAAGAAGGTCAGAGGGATACTATAAACCTGAAGTGAAGCATCGGAATCTATAACTAGTGTCACAGGAATGGTTCAAAACATAGACAGTAAGAAGAGTCAGTTTTCTTATACTGAAGTCGGCATTGTACCTTTTGTATTTAATTCCGATGCAATTACTGTGTTTCACCGCCAATAAGAAGTTCAGAGGGAGACAGTGAACCTGAAGTCGAGCATCCGAATCCATAACTAGTGTGACAGGAATGCTTCAAAACATAGACAGTACGAAGAGCCAGACTTCTTGTACTTGAGTCGGCATTGTGCCTTTTGTATTTAATTCCGATGCAATTTCTGAGTTTCATCGTAAACAAGAAGGTCAGAGGGCTACAGTAAAGCTGAAGTGAAGCATCGGAATCTATAACTAGCGTCACAGGAATGGTTCAAAACATAGAGAGTAAGATGAGACAGTCTTCTTGTACTTAAGTCGGCATTGAGCCTTTTGTATTTAATTCCGATGCAATTTCTGTATTTCATCGTCAATATAAGGTCAGAGGGATACAGTAAACCTGAAGTGAAGCATCGGAATCTATAACTAGTGTCACAGGAATGGTTCAACACATAGACAGTATGAAGAGTCAGTTTTCTTGTACTTAAGTCGGCATTGTGCCTTTTGAATTTAATTCCGATGCAAATTCTGTGTTTCGTCGTCAATAAGAAGGTCCAAGGGATACATTAAACCTGAAGTGAAGCATCGGAATCTATAACTAGTGTCACAGGAATGGTTCAAAACATAGACAGTAAGAAGAGTCAGTTTTCTTGTACTTATGTTGGCGTTGTCCCATTTATATTTAATTCCGATTCAATATCTGTGTTTCATCGTCAATAAGATCGTCAGAGGGTACAGTAAACCTGACGTGAAGCATCCGAATCTATAACTAGTGTCACAGGAATGGTTCAAAACATAGACAGTAAGAAGAGTCAGTTTTCTGGTACTTAAGTAGGCATTGTGCCGTTTGCATCTAATTCCGATGCAATTTCTGTGTTTCATCGTCAATATAAGGTCAGAGGGATACAGTAAACCTGAAGTGAAGCATCGGATTCTATAACTAGTGTCACAGGAATGGTTCAAAACATATACAGTAAGAAGAGTCAGTTTTCTTGTACTTAAGTCGGCTTTGTGCCTTTTGTATATAATTCCGATGCAATTTCTGTGTTTCATCGTCAATAAGAAGGACAGAGGGTTACAGTAAACCTGAAGTGAAGCATCGGAATGTATAACTAGTGTCACAGGAATGGTTCAAAACTTAGACACCAAGAAGAGTCAGTTTTCTTGTACTTATGTCGGCATTGTGCTTTTTGTATTTAATTCCGATGCAATTTCTGTGTTTCATCGTCAATAAGAAGGTCAGAGGGATACAGTAAACCTGAAGTGAAGCATCGAAATGTATAACTTGTGTCACAGGAATGGTTCGAACATAGACAGTAACAAGAGTCAGTTTTCTTGTACTTTAGTCTGAATTGTGACCTTTGTATTTAATTCCGTTGAAATTTCTGTGTTTCATCGTCAATAAGAAGGTCAGAGGGATACAGAAAACCTGAAGTGAATCATCGGAATTTATAACTATGTCACATGAATGGTTCAAAACTTAGACAGTAACAAGAGTCAGTTTTCTTGTACTTGAGTCGGAATTGTGCCTTTTGTATTTAATTCCGATGCAATTTCTGTGTTTCATCGTAAATAAGAAGGTCAGAGGGCCACAGTAAAGCTGAAGTGAAACATCGGAAACTTTAACTAGCGTCACAGGAATAGTTCAAAACATAGAGATTAAGATGAGACAGTCTTCTTGTACTTAAGTCGGCATTGAGCCTTTTGTATTTAATTCCAATGCAATTTCTGTGTTTCATCGTCAATATAAGGTCAGAGGGATACAGTAAGCCTGAAGTGAAGCATCGGAATCTATAACTAGTGTCACAGGAATGGTTCAAAACATAGACAGTAAGAAGAGTCAGTTATCTTGTACTTAAGTCGGCATTGAGCCTTTTGAATTTAACTCCGATGCAATATCTGTGTTTCGTCGTCAATAAGAAGGTCCAAGGGATACATTAAACCTGAAGTGAAGCATCGGAATCTATAACTAGTGTCACATGAATAGTTCAAATCATAGACAGTAAGGAGAGTCAGTTTTCTTGTACTTATGTTGGCATTGTCCCATTTACATTTAATTCCGATTCAATTTCTGTGTTTCATCGTCAATAAGATCGTCAGAGGGTACAGTAAACCTGACGTGAAGCATCGGAATCTATAACTAGTGTCACAGGAATGGTTCAAAACATAGACAGTAAGAAGAGTCAGTTTTCTGGTACTTAAGTAGGCATTGTGCCGTTTGCATCTAATTCCGATGCAATTTCTGTGTTTCATCGTCAATATAAGGTCAGAGGGATACAGTAAACCTGAAGTGAAGCATCGGATTCTATAACTAGTGTCACAGGAATGGTTCAAAACATATACAGTTAGAAGAGTCAGTTTTCTTGTACTTAAGTCGGCTTTGTGCCTTTTGTATATAATTCCGATGCAATTTCTGTGTTTCATCGTCAATAAGAAGGACAGAGGGTTACAGTAAACCTGAAGTGAAGCATCGGAATCTATAACTAGTGTCACAGGAATGGTTCAAAACTTAGACACCAAGAAGAGTCAGTTTTCTTGTACTTATGTCGGCATTGTGCTTTTTGTATTTAATTCCGATGCAATTTCTGTGTTTCATCGTCAATAAGAAGGTCAGAGGGATACAGTAAACCTGAAGTGAAGCATCGAAATCTATAACTAGTGTCACAGGAATGGTTCAAACATAGACAGTAAGAAGAGTCAGATTTCTTGTACTTAAGTCGACATTGTGCCTTTTCTATTTAATTCCGTTTTAATTTCTGTGTTTCATAGTGAATACGAAGGTCAGAGGGATACAGAAAACCTGAGGTGAAGCATCGGAATCTATAACTAGTGTCACAGGAATGGTTCAAAACATAGACAGTAAGAAGAGTCAATTTTCGTGTACTTAAGTGGCATTGTGCCTTTTCTATTTAATTCCGATGCAATTTCTGCGTTTCATCGTCAATAAAAAGGACAGAGGGATACGGTAAACCTGAAGTGAAGCATCGGAATCTATAACTAGTGACACAGGAATGGTTCAAATCATAGACAGTAACAAGAGTCAGTTTTCTTGTACTTAAGTCGGAATTGTGCCCTTTGTATTTAATTCCGTTGAAATTTCTGTGTTTCAGCGTCAATAAGAAGGTCAGAGGGATACAGTAAACCTGAAGTGAAGCGTCGGATTTTATAACTATGTCACATGAATGGTTCAAAACATAGACAGTAAGAAGAGTCAGTTTTCTTGTACTTAAGTCGGATTGTGCCTTTTGTATTTAATTCCGATGCAATCTCTGTGTTTCCTCGACAATAAGAAGGACGGAGGGATACAGTAAACTTGAAGTGAAGCATCGGAATCTATAACTAGTTTCACAGGAATGGTTAAATCATAGACAGTAAGAAGAGTCAGTTTTTCCTTGTACTTAAGTCGGCATTGTGCCTTTTGTATTTAATTCCGATGCAATTTCTGTGTTTCATCGCCAATAAGAAGGTCAGGGGGATACAGTAAACCTTAAGTGAAGCATCGGAATCTATAACTAGTGTCACAGGAATGGTTCAAAACGTAGACAGAAACAAGAGTCAGTTTTCTTGTACTTAAGTCGAAATTGTGCCTTTTGTATTTGATTCCGATGCAATTTCTGAGTTTCATCGTCAATAAGGAGGTCGGAGGGATACAGTAAACCTAAAGTGAAGCATCGGAATCTATAACTAGTGTCACAGGAATGGTTCAGAACATAGACAGTAAGAAGAATTAGTCTTCTTTTAGTTAAGTCGGCATTGTGCCTTTTGTATTAAATTCCGATGCAATTTCTATGTTTCATCTTCAATAAGAAGGTCCGAGGGATACAGTAAACCTGAAGTGAAGCATCCGAAACTATAACTAGTGTCACAGGAGTGATTCAAAACATAGACAGTAAGAAGAGTCAGTTTTCTTGTACTTAAGTCGGCATTGTGCCTTTTGTATTTAATTCCGATGCAATTTCTGTGTTTCATCGCCAATAAGAAGGTCAGGGGGATACAGTAAATCTTAAGTGAAGCATCGGAATCTATAACTAGTGTCACAGGAATGGTTCAAAACATAGACAGTAAGAAGAGTCAGTTTTCTTATACTGAAGTCGGCATTGTACCTTTTGTATTTAATTCCGATGCAATTACTGTGTTTCACCGCCAATAAGAAGTTCAGAGGGAGACAGTGAACCTGAAGTCGAGCATCCGAATCCATAACTAGTGTGACAGGAATGCTTCAAAACATAGACAGTACGAAGAGCCAGACTTCTTGTACTTGAGTCGGCATTGTGCCTTTTGTATTTAATTCCGATGCAATTTCTGAGTTTCATCGTAAACAAGAAGGTCAGAGGGCTACAGTAAAGCTGAAGTGAAGCATCGGAATCTATAACTAGCGTCACAGGAATGGTTCAAAACATAGAGAGTAAGATGAGACAGTCTTCCTGTACTTAAGTCGGCATTGAGCCTTTTGTATTTAATTCCGATGCAATTTCTGTCTTTCATCGTCAATATAAGGTCAGAGGGATACAGTAAACCTGAAGTGAAGCATCGGAATCTATAACTAGTGTCACAGGAATGGTTCAACACATAGACAGTAAGAAGAGTCAGTTTTCTTGTACTTAAGTCGGCATTGTGCCTTTTGAATTTAATTCCGATGCAAATTCTGTGTTTCGTCGTCAATAAGAAGGTCCAAGGGATACATTAAACCTGAAGTGAAAAATCGGAATCTATAACTAGTGTCACAGGAATGGTTCAAAACATAGACAGTAAGAAGAGTCAGTTTTCTTGTACTTATGTTGGCGTTGTCCCATTTATATTTAATTCCGATTCAATATCTGTGTTTCATCGTCAATAAGATCGTCAGAGGGTACAGTAAACCTGACGTGAAGCATCGGAATCTATAACTAGTGTCACAGGAATGGTTCAAAACATAGACAGTAAGAAGAGTCAGTTTTCTGGTACTTAAGTAGGCATTGTGCCGTTTGCATCTAATTCCGATGCAATTTCTGTGTTTCATCGTCAATATAAGGTCAGAGGGATACAGTAAACCTGAAGTGAAGCATCGGATTCTATAACTAGTGTCACAGGAATGGTTCAAAACATATACAGTAAGAAGAGTCAGTTTTCTTGTACTTAAGTCGGCTTTGTGCCTTTTGTATATAATTCCGATGCAATTTCTGTGTTTCATCGTCAATAAGAAGGACAGAGGGTTACAGTAAACCTGAAGTGAAGCATCGGAATCTATAACTAGTGTCACAGGAATGGTTCGAACATAGACAGTAACAAGAGTCAGTTTTCTTGTACTTTAGTCTGAATTGTGACCTTTGTATTTAATTCCGTTGAAATTTCTGTGTTTCATCGTCAATAAGAAGGTCAGAGGGATACAGAAAACCTGAAGTGAATCATCGGAATTTATAACTATGTCACATGAATGGTTCAAAACATAGACAGTAACAAGAGTCAGTTTTCTTGTACTTGAGTCGGAATTGTGCCTTTTGTATTTAATTCCGATGCAATTTCTGTGTTTCATCGTAAATAAGAAGGTCAGAGGGCCACAGTAAAGCTGAAGTGAAACATCGGAAACTTTAACTAGCGTCACAGGAATAGTTCAAAACATAGAGATTAAGATGAGACAGTCTTCTTGTACTTAAGTCGGCATTGAGCCTTTTGTATTTAATTCCAATGCAATTTCTGTGTTTCATCGTCAATATAAGGTCAGAGGGATACAGTAAGCCTGAAGTGAAGCATCGGAATCTATAACTAGTGTCACAGGAATGGTTCAAAACATAGACAGTAAGAAGAGTCAGTTTTCTTGTACTTAAGTCGGCATTGAGCCTTTTGAATTTAACTCCGATGCAATATCTGTGTTTCGTCGTCAATAAGAAGGTCCAAGGGATACATTAAACCTGAAGTGAAGCATCGGAATCTATAACTAGTGTCACATGAATAGTTCAAATCATAGACAGTAAGGAGAGTCAGTTTTCTTGTACTTATGTTGGCATTGTCCCATTTACATTTAATTCCGATTCAATTTCTGTGTTTCATCGTCAATAAGATCGTCAGAGGGTACAGTAAAACTGACGTGAAGCATCGGAATCTATAACTATGTCACAGGAATGGTTCAAAACACAGACCGTAAGAAGAGTCAGTTTTCTAGTACTTAAGTAGATATTGTGCCTTTTGTATCTAATTCCGATGCAATTTCTGTGTTTCATCGTCAATATAAGGTCAGAGGTATACAGTAAACCTGAAGTGAAGCATCGGAATCTATAACTAGTGTCACAGGAATGGTTCAAAACATAGACAGTAAGAAGAGTCAGTTTTCTTGTACTTAAGTCTTCATTGTGCCTTTTGTATATAATGCCGATGCAATTTCTGTGTTTCATCGTCAATAAGAAGGTCAGAGGGATACAGTAAACCTGAAGTGAAGCATGGGAATCTATAACTAGTGTCACAGGAATGGTTCAAAACTTAGGCACCAAGAAGAGTCAGTTTTCTTGTACTTATGTCGGCATAGTGCTTTTTGTATTTAATTCCGATGCAATTTCTGTGTTTCATCGTCAATAAGAAGGTCAGGGGGATACAGTAAACCTGAAGTGAAGCATCGGAATCTATAACTAGTGTCACAGGAATGGTTCAAAACATAGACAGTAAGAAGAGTCAGTTTTCTTGTACTTAAGTCGTCATTGTGCCTTTTGCATTTAATTCCGATGCAATTTCTGAGTTTCATCGTCAATAAGGAGGTCGGAGGGATACAGTAAACCTAAAGTGAAGAATCGGAATCTATAACTAGTGTCACAGGAATGGTTCAGAACATAGACAGTAAGAAGAGTCAGTCTTCTTGTACTTGAGTCGGAATTGTGCCTTTTGTATTTAATTCCGATGCAATTTCTGTGTTTCATCGTAAATAAGAAGGTCAGAGGGCTACAGTAAAGCTGAGTGAAGCATCGGAATCTATAACTAGCGTCACAGGAATGGTTCAAAACATAGAGAGTAAGAAGAGACAGTCTTCTTGTACTTAAGTCGGCATTGAGCCTTTTGTATTTAATCCCGATACAATTTCTGTGTTTCATCGTCAACATAAGGTCAGAGGGATACAGTAAACCTGAAGTGAAGCATCGGAATCTATAACTAGTGTCACATGAATGGTTCAAATCATAGACAGTAAGAAGAGTCAGTTTTCTTGTACTTATGTTGGCATTGTCCCATTTATATTTAATTCCGATTCAATTTCTGTGTTTCATCGTCAATAAGATCGTCAGCGGGTACAGTAAACCTGAAATGAAGCATCGGAAACTATAACTAGTGCCACAGGAATGGTTCAAAACTTAGACACCAAGAAGAGTCAGTTTTCTTGTACTTATGTCGGTATTGTGCTTTTTGTATTTAATTCCGATGCAATTTCTGTGTTTCATCGTCAATAAGAAGGTCAGAGGGATACAGTAAACCTGAAGTGAAGCATCGAAATCTATAACTAGTGTCACAGGAATGGTTCAAACATAGACAGTAAGAAGAGTCAGATTTCTTGTACTTAAGTCGACATTGTGCCTTTTGTATTTAATTCCGTTGCAATTTCTGTGTTTGATAGTGAATACGAAGGTAAGAGGGATACAGTAAACCTGAGGTGAAGCATCGGAATCTATAACTAGTGTCACAGGAATGGTTCAAAACATAGACAGTTAGAAGAGTCAGTTTTCTTGTACTTAAGTCTTCATTGTGCCTTTTGTATATAATTCCGATGCAATTTCTGTGTTTCATCGTCAATAAGAAGGTCAGAGGGATACAGTAAACCTGAAGTGAAGCATTGGAATCTATAAGTAGTGTCACAGGAATGGTTCAAAACTTAGACACCAAGAAGAGTCAGTTTTCTCGTACTTATGTCGGCATTGTGCTTTTTGTATTTAATTCCGATGCAATTTCTGTGTTTCATCGTCAATAAGAAGGTCAGGGGGATACAGTAAACCTGAAGTGAAGCATCGGAATCTATAACAAGTTTCACAGGAATGGTTAAAACATAGACAGTAAGAAGCGTCAGTTTTCCCTTGTACTTAAGTCGGCATTGTGCCTTTTGTATTTCATTCCGATGCTATTTCTGTGTTTCATCGTCAATATGAAGGTCAGAGGGATACAGTAAACCGGAAGTGAAGCATCGGAATCTATAACTAGTATCACAGGAATGGTTCAAAACATAGACAGTAAGAAGAGTCAGTTTTCTTGTACTTAAGTGGGCATTGAGTCTTTTGTATTTAATTCCGATGAAATTTCTGCGTTTCATCGTCAATAAGAAGGTCAGAGGGATACAGAAAACCTGAGGTGCAGCATCGGAATCTATAACTAGCGTCACAGGAATGGTTCAAAACATAGAGAGTAAGATGAGACATTCTTCTTGTACTTAAGTCGGCATTGAGCCTTTTGTATTTAATTCCGATACAATTTCTGTGTTTCATCGTCAATATAAGGTCAGAGGGATACAGTAAACCTGAAGTGAAGCATCGGAATCTATAACTAGTGTCACATGAATGGTTCAAATCATAGACAGTAAGAAGAGTCAGTTTTCTTGTACTTATGTTGGCATTGTCCCATTTATATTTAATTCCGATTCAATTTCTGTGTTTCACCGTCAATAAGATCGTCAGAGGGTACAGTAAACCTGAAGTGAAGCATCGGAATCTGTAACTAGTGTCACAGGAATGGTTCAAAACATAGACAGTAAGAAGAGTCAGTTTTCTAGTACTTAAGTAGGCATTGTGCCTTTTGTATCTAATTCCGATGCAATTTCTGTGTTTCATCGTCAATATAAGGTCAGAGGGATACAGTAAACCTGAAGTGAAGCATCGGAAACTATAACTAGTGTCACAGGAATGGTTCAAAACATAGACAGTAAGAAGAGTCAGTTTTCTAGTACTTAAGTCGGCATTGTGCCTTTTGTATATAATTCCGATGCAATTTCTGTGTTTCATCGTCAATAAGAAGGTCAGAGGGATACAGTAAACCTGAAGTGAAGCATCGGAATCTATAACTAGTGTCACAGGAATGGTTCAAAACTTAGACACCAAGAAGAGTCAGTTTTCTTGTACTTATGTCGGCATTGTGCCCTTTGTATTTAATTCCGTTGAAATTTCTGTGTTTCATCGTCAATAAGAAGGTCAGAGGGATACAGAAAACCTGAAGTGAAGCATCGGAATTTATAACTATGTCACATGAATGGTTCAAAACATAGACAATAAGAAGAGTCAGTTTCCTTGTACTTAAGTCGGCATTGTGCCTTTTGTATTTAATTCCGATGCAATCTCTGTGTTTCCTCGTCAATAAGATGGACAGAGGGATACAGTAAACCTGACGTGAAGAATCGGAATCTATAACTAGTGTCACAGGAATGGTTCAAAACATAGACAGTAAGAAGAGTCAGTTTTCTTGTACTTAAGTGGGCATTGTGTCTTTTGTATTTAATTCCGATGAAATTTCTGCGTTTCATCGTCAATAAGAAGGTCAGAGGGATACAGAAAACCTGAGGTGAAGCATCGGAATCTATAACTAGTGTCACAGGAATGGTTCAAAACACAGACAGTAAGAAGAGTCGGTTTTCTTGTACTTAAGACGGCATTGTGCCTTTTTTATTTAATTCCGAAGCAATTTTTGTGTTTCATCGTCAATAAGAAGGTCATAGGGATACAGTAAAACTGAATTGAAGCATCGGAATCTATAATTAGTGTCACAGGAATGGTTTAAATCATAGACAGTAAGAAGAGACAGTCTTCTTGTACTTGAGTCGGCATTGTGCCTTTTGTATTTAATTCAGATGCAATTTCCGTGTTTCATCGTCAATAAGAATGTCAGCGGGATACAGTACACCTGAAGTGAAGAATCGGAATCTATAACTAGTGTCACAATAATGGTTCAAAGCATAGACAGTAAGAAGAGTCAGTCTTCTTGTACTAAAGTTGGCATTGAGCCTTTTGTATTTAATTCCGACGCAATTTCTGTGTTTCATCGTCAATAATAAGGTCAGAGGGATACAGTAAGCTTGAAGTGAAGCATCGGAACATATAACTAGTGTCACAGGAATGGTTCAAAACATAGACAGTAAAAAGAGTCAGTTTTCTTGTACTTAAGTGGGCATTGTGTCTTTTGTATTTAATTCCGATGAAATTTCTGTGTTTCATCGTCAACAAGAAGGTTAGAGGGATACAGTAAACCTGAAGTGAAGCATCGGAATCTATAACTAGTGTCACAGGAATGGTTCCAAACATAGAAAGTAAGAAGAGTCAGTTTTCTTGTACATAAGTCGGCATTGTGCCTTTTGTATTTAATTCCGATGCAATTTCTGTGTTTCGTCGTCAATAATAAGGTCCAAGGGATACAGTAAACCTGAAGTGAAGCATCGGAATCTAAAACCGGTGTCACAGGAAAGGTTCATAAGATAGACAGTAAGAAGAGCCAGTCTTCTTGTATTTCTGTCGGCAATGTGCCTTTAGTATTTAATTCCGATGCAATTTCTGTGTTTCATCGTCAATAAGAAGGTCAGCGGGATACAGTACACCTGAAGTGAAGAATCGGAATCTATAACTAGTGTCACAATAGGGGTTCAAAGCATAGACAGTAAGAAGAGTCAGTCTTCTTGTACTAAAGTCGGCATTGAGCCTTTTGTATTTAATTCCGATGCAATTTCTGTGTTTCATCGTCAATACGAAGGTCAGAGGGGTACAGTAAGCTTGAAGTGAAGCATCGGAATATATAACTATTGTCACAAGAATGGTTCCAAACATAAACAGTAAGAAGAGTCAGTTTTCTTGTACTTAAGTGGGCATTGTGTCTTTTGTAATTAATTCCGATGAAATTTCTGTGTTTCTTCGTTAACAAGAAGGTCAGAGGGATACAGTAAACCTGAAGTGAAGCATCGGAATCTATAACTAGTGTCACAGGAATGGTTCAAAACATAGACAGTAAGAAGAGTCAGTTTTCTTGTACTTAAGTCGGCATTGTGCATTTTGTATTTAATTCCGATGCAATATCTGTGTTTCATCGTCAATAACAAGGTCAGAGGTATACAATAAACCTGATGTGAAGCATCGGAATCTATAACTAGAGGCACAGTAATGGTTCAAAACATAGACAGTAAGAAGAGTCAGTTATCTTGTACTTATGTAGGCATTGTGCCTTTTGTATTTAATTCCGATGCAACTTCTGTGTTTCATCGTCAATAATAAGGTCAGAGGGATACAGTACACCTAAAGTGAAGCATCAGAATCTATAACTAGTGTCACGGAAATGGTTCAAAACATAGACAGTAAGAAGAGCCAGTTTTCTTGTACTTAAGTAGGCATTGTGCTTTTTGTATATAATTACGAAGCAATTTCTGTGTTTCATCGTCAATAAGAAGGTCAGACTGATACAGTAAACGTGAAGTGAAGCATCGGAAACTATAACTAGTGTCACAGGAGTGGTTCAAAATATAGACAGTAAGAAGAGTCAGTTTTCTTGTACTTAAGTCGGCATTGTGCCTTTTGTATTTAATTCCGATGCAATTTCTGTGTTTCATCGTCAATAAAAGGTCAGAGGGATACAGTAAACCTGAAGTGAAGCATCGGAATCTATAACTAGTGTCACAGGAATGGTTCAAAACATAGACAGTAAGAAGAGTCAGTTTTCTTGTACTTAAGTCTTCATTGTGCCTTTTGTATATAATTCCGATGCAATTTCTGTGTTTCATCGTCAATAAGATGGTCAGAGGGATACAGTAAACCTGAGGTGAAGCATCGGAATCTATAACTAGTGTCACAGGAATGGTTCAAACATAGACAGTAAGAAGAGTCGATTTTCGTGTACTTAAGTCGGCATTGTGCTTTTTCTATTTGATTTCGATGCAATTTCTGCGTTTCATCGTCATTAAAAAGGTCAGAGGGATACGGTAAACCTGAAGTGAAGCATCGGAATCTATAACTAGTGTCACAGGAATGGTTCAAAACATAGACAGTAACAAGAGTCAGTTTTCTTGCACTTAAGTCGGAATTGTGCCCTTTGTATTTAATTCCGTTGAAATTTCTGTGTTTCATCGTCAATAAGATGGTCAGAGGGATACAGTAAACCTGAAGTGAAGCATCGGAATTTATAACTATGTCACATGAATGGTTCAAAACATAGACAGTAAGAAGAGTCAGTTTTCTTGTACTTAAGTCGGCATTGTGCCTTTTGTATTTAATTCCGATGCAATCTCTGTGTTTCCTCGTCAATAAGAAGGACAGAGGGATACAGTAAACCTGAAGTGAAGCATCGGAATCTATAACTAGTTTCACAGGAATGGTTAAAACATAGACAGTAAGAAGAGTCAGTTTTTCCTTGTACTTAAGTCGGCATTGTGCCTTTTGTATTTAATTCCGATGCTATTTCTGTGTGTCATCGTCTTTATGAAGGTCAGAGGGATACAGTAAACCGGAAGTGAAGCATCGGAATCTATAACTAGTATCACAGGAATGGTTCAAAACATAGACAGTAAGAAGAGTCAATTTTCTTGTACTTAAGTGGGCATTGTGTCTTTTGTATTTAATTCCGATGAAATTTCTGCGTTTCATCGTCAATAAGAAGGTCAGAGGGATACAGAAAACTTGAGGTGAAGCATCGGAATATATAACTAGTGTCACAGGAATGGTTCAAACTTAGACAGTAAGAAGAGTCAGTTTTCTTGTACTTAAGTCGTCATTGTGCCTTTTGTGTTTAATTCCGATGCAATTTCTGAGTTTCATCGTCAATAAGGAGGTCGGAGGGATACAGTAAACCTAAAGTGAAGAATCGGAATCTATAACTCGTGTCACAGGAATGGTTCAGAACATAGACAGTAGGAAGATTCAGTCTTCTTTTACTTAAGTCGGCATTGTGCCTTTTGTATTAAATTCCGATGCAATTTCTATGTTTCATCTTCAATAAGAAGGTCCGAGGGATACAGTAAACCTGAAGTGAAGCATCCGAAACTATAACTAGTGTCACAGGAGTGATTCAAAACATAGACAGTAAGAAGAGTCAGTTTTCTTGTACTTAAGTCGGCATTGTGCCTTTTGTATTTAATTCCGATGCAATTTCTGTGTTTCATCGTCAATAATAAGGTCAGATGGATACAGTAAACCTTAAGTGAAGCATCGGAATCTATAACTAGTGTCACAGGAATGGTTCAAAACACAGACAGTAAGAAGAGTCAGTTTTCTTGTACTTAAGTCGGCATTGTGCCTTTTGTATTTAATTCCGATGCAATTTCTGTGTTTCATCGTCAATAAGAAGGTCAGAGGGATACAGTAAAACTTAAGTGAAGCATCGGAATCTATAACTAGTGTCACAGGAATGGTTCAAAACATGGACAGTAACAAGAGTCAGTTTTCTTGTACTTAAGTCGGCATTGTGCCTTTTGTATTTAATTCCGATGCAATTTCTGTGTTTCATCGTAAATAAGAAGGTCAGAGGGCTACAGTAAAGCTGAAGTGAAGCATCGGAATCTATAACTAGCGTCACAGGAATGGTTCAAAACATAGAGAGTAAGATGAGACAGTCTTCTTGTACTTAAGTCGGCATTGAGCCTTTTGTATTTAATTCCGATACAATTTCTGTGTTTTATCGTCAATATAAGGTCAGAGGGATACAGTAAACCTGAAGTGAAGCATCGGAATCTACAACTAGTGTAACAGGAATGGTTCAAAACTTAGACAGTAAGAAGAGTCAGTTTTCTTGTACTTAAGTCGGCATTGTGCCTTTTGAATTTTATTCCGATGCAAATTCTGTGTTTCGTCGTAAATAAGAAGGTCCAAGGTATACATTAAACCTGAAGTGAAGCATCGGAATCTATAACTAGTGTCACATGAATGGTTCAAATCATAGACAGTAAGAAGAGTCAGTTTTCTTGTACTTATGTTGGCATTTTCCCATTTATATTTAATTCCGATTCAATTTCTGTGTTTCATCGTCAATAAGATCGTCAGAGGGTACAGAAAACCTGACGTGAAGCATCGGAATCTATAACTAGTGTCACAGGAATGGTTCAAAACATAGACAGTAAGAAGTGTCAGTTTTCTAGTACTTAAGTAGGCATTGTGCCTTTTGTATCTAATTCAGATGCAATTTCTGTGTTTCATCGTCAATATAAGGTCAAAGGGACACAGTAAACCTGAAGTGAAGCATCGGAATCTATAACTAGTGTCACAGGAATGGTTCAAAACATAGACAGTAAGAAGTGTCAGTTTTCTAGTACTTAAGTAGGCATTGTGCTTTTTGTATTTAATTCAGATGCAATTTCTGTGTTTCATTGTCAATAAGATGGTCAGAGGGATACAGTAAACCTGAAGTGAAGCATCGAAATCTATAATTAGTGTCACAGGAATGGTTCAAACATAGACAATAAGAAGAGTGAGATTTCTTGTACTTAAGTCGACATTGTGCCTTTTGTATTTAATTCTGTTGCAATTTCTGTGTTTGATAGTGAATACGAAGGTCAGAGGGATGCAGTAAACCTGACGTGAAGCATCGGAATCTATAACTAGTGTCACAGGAATGGTTCAAAACATAGACAGTAAGAAGAGCCAGTCTTCTTGTACTTGAGTCGGAATTGTGCATTTTGTATTTAATTCCGATGCAATTTCTGTGTTTCATCGTAAATAAGAAGGTCAGAGGGCTACAGTAAAGCTGAAGTGAAGCATCGGAATCTATAACTAGCGTCACAGGAATGGTTCAAAACATAGAGAGTAAGATGAGACAGTCTTCTTGTACTTAAGTCGGCATTGAGCCTTTTGTATTTAATTCCGATACAATTTCTGTGTTTTATCGTCAATATAAGGTCAGAGGGATACAGTAAACCTGAAGTGAAGCATCGGAATCTATAACTAGTGTCACATGAATGGTTCAAATCATAGGCAGTAAGAAGAGTCAGTTTTCTTGTACTTATGTTGGCATTTTCCCATTTATATTTAATTCCGATTCAATTTCTGTGTTTCATCGTCAATAAGATCGTCAGAGGGTGCAGTAAACCTGACGTAAAGCATCGGAATCTATAACTAGTGTCACAGGAATGGTTCAAAACATAGACAGTAAGAAGAGTCAGTTCTCTAGTACTTAAGTAGGCATTGTGCCTTTTGTATCTAATTCCGATGCAATTTCTGTGTTTCATCGTCAATATAAGGTCCGAGGGATACAGTAAACCTGAAGTGAAGCATCGGAATCTATAACTAGTGTCACAGGAATGGTTCAAAACATTGACAGTAAGAAGAGTCAGTTTTCTTGTACTTAAGTCGGCATTGTGCCTTTTGTATATAATTCCGATGCAATTTCTGTGTTTCATCGTCAATAAGAAGGTCAGAGGGATACAGTAAACCTGAAGTGAAGCATCGGAAACTATAACTAGTGTCACAGGAATGGTTCAAAACTTAGACACCAAGAAGAGTCAGTTTTCTTGTACTTATGTCGGCATTGTGCTTTTTGTATTTAATTCCGATGCAATTTCTGTGTTTCATTGTCAATAAGGTCAGAGGGATACAGTAAACCTGAAGTGAAGCATCGGAATCTATAACTAGTGTCACAGGAATGGTTCAAAACATAGGCAGTAACAAGAGTCAGTTTTCTTGTACTTAAGTCGGAATTGTGCCCTTTGTATTTAATTCCGTTGAAATTTCTGTGTTTCATCGTCAATAAGAAGGTCAGAGGGATACGGAACACCTGAAGTGAAGCATCGGAATTTATAACTATGTCACATGAATGGTTCAAAACATAGACAGTAAGAAGAGTCAGTTTTCTTGTACTTAAGTCGGCATTGTGCCTTTTGTATTTAATTCCGAAGCAATTTTTGTGTTTCATCGTCAATAAGAAGGTCATAGGGATACAGTAAAACTGATTGAAGCATCGGAATCTATAATTAGTGTCACAGGAATGGTTTAAATCATAGACAGTAAGAAGAGACAGTCTTCTTGTACTAAAGTTGGCATTGAGCCTTTTGTATTTAATTCCGATGCAATTTCTGTGTTTCATCGTCAATAAGAAGGTCAGAGGGATACAGTAAGCTTGAAGTGAAGCATCGGAACATATAACTAGTGTCACAGGAATGTTTCAAAACATAGACAGTAAGAAGAGTCAGTTTTCTTGTACTTAAGTGGGCATTGTGTCTTTTGTAATTAATTCCGATGAAATTTCTGCGTTTCATCGTCAATAAGAAGGTCAGAGGGATACAGAAAACCTGAGGTGAAGCATCGGAATCTATAACTAGTGTCACAGGAAAGGTTCAAAACACAGACAGTAAGAAGAGTCAGTTTTCTTGTACTTAAGACGGCATTGTGCCTTTTGTATTTAATTCCGAAGCAATTTTTGTGTTTCATCGTCAATAAGAAGGTCATAGGGATACAGTAAAACTGATTGAAGCATCGGAATCTATAATTAGTGTCACAGGAATGGTTTAAATCATAGACAGTAAGAAGAGACAGTCTTCTTGTACTAAAGTTGGCATTGAGCCTTTTGTATTTAATTCCGATGCAATTTCTGCGTTTCATCGTCAATAAAAAGGTCAGAGGGATACAGTAAACCTGAAGGTAAGCATCGGAATCTATAACTAGTGTCACAGGAATGGTTCCAAACATAGAAAGTAAGAAGAGTCAGTTTTCTTGTACATAAGTCGGCATTGTGCCTTTTGTATTTAATTCCGATGCAATTTCTGTGTTTCGTCGTCAATAATAAGGTCCAAGGGATACAGTAAACCTGAAGTGAAGCATCGGAATCTAAAACCGGTGTCACAGGAAAAGTTCATAACATAGACAGTAAAAAGAGCCAGTCTTCTTGTATTTCTGTCGGCAATGTGGCTTTAGTATTTAATTCCGATGCAATTTCTGTGTTTCATCGTCAATAAGAAGGTCAGCGGGATACAGTACACCTGAAGTGAAGAGTCGGAATCTATAACTAGTGTCACAATAATGGTTCAAAGCATAGACAGTAAGAAGAGTCAGTCTTCTTGTACTAAAGTCGGCATTGAGCCTTTTGTATTTAATTCCGATGCAATATCTGTGTTTCATCGTCAATAAGAAGGTCAGAGGGATACAATAAACCTGATGTGAAGCATCGGAATCTATGACTAGTGGCACAGTAATGGTTCGAAACATAGACAGTAAGAAGAGTCAGTTATCTTGTACTTAAGTAGGCATTGTGCCTTTTGTATATAATTACGAAGCAATTTCTGTGTTTCATCGTCAATAAGAAGGTCAGACTGATACAGTAAACGTGAAGTGAAGCATCGGAATCTATAACTAGTGTCACTGGAATGGTTCAAAACATAGACAGTAAGAAGAGTCAGTCTTCTTGTACTTAAGTCGGCATTGTGCCTTTTGTATTAATTTCCGATGCAATTTCTATGTTTCATCTTCAATAAGAAGGTCCGAGGGATACAGTAAACCTGAAGTGAAGCATCGGAAACTATAACTAGTGTCACAGGAGTGGTTCAAAATATAGACAGTGAGAAGAGTCAGTTTTCTTGTACTTAAGTCGGCATTGTCCCTTTTGTATTTCATTCCGATGCAATTTCTGTGTTTCATCGTCAATAAGATCGTCAGAGGGTACAGTAAACCTGAAGTGAAGCATCGGAATCTATAACTAGTGTGACAGGAATGGTTCAAAACATAGACAGTAAGAAGTGTCAATTTTCTTGTACCTAAGTAGGCATTGTGCCTTTTGTATTTAATTCCGATGCATTTTCTGTGTTTCGTGGTCAATAAGATGATCCATGGGATACAGTAAACCTGAAGTGAAGCATCGGAATCTAAAACGGGTCTCACAGGAAAGGTTCAAAACGTAGACAGTATGAAGGGCCAGCCCTCTTGTACATGAGTCGGCATTGTGCCTTTTGTATTTAATTCCGATGCAATTTCTGTGTTTCATCGTCAATAAGAAGGTCAGTGGGATACAATAAAGCTGAAGTGAAGCATCGGAATTTATAACTAGTGTCACAGGAATGGTTCAAAACTTAGACAGTAAGAGGAGTCAGTTTTCTTGTACTTATGTCGGCATTGTGCTTTTTGTAATTAATTCCGATGCAATTTCTGTGTTTCATCGTCAATAAGATCGTCAGAGGGTACAGTAAACCTGAAGTGAAGCATCGGAATCTATAACTAGTGTCACTGGAATGGTTCAAATCATAGACAGTAAGACAAGTCAGTTTTCTTGTACTTAAGTGGACATTGTGACTTTTGCATTTAATTCCGACGAAATTTCGGTGTTTCATCGTCAATACGAAGGTCAGAGGGATACAGTGAACCTGAAGTGAAGCATCGGAATCCATAACTAGTGTCACAGGAATGGTTTAAAACATAGACAGTAAGAAGAGCCAGTCTTCTTGTACATGAGTCGGCATTGTGCCTTTTGAATTAAATTCCGATGCAAATTGTGTGTTTCGCCGTCAATAAGAAGGTCCAAGAAATACATTAAACCTGAAGTGAAGCATCGGAATCTATAACTAGTGTCACATGAATGGTTCAAAACATAGACAGTAAGAAGAGTCAGTTTTCTTGTACCTAAGTTGGCATTGTCCCTTTTGTATTTAATTCCGATTCAATTTCTGTGTTTCATCGTCAATAAGATCGTCAGAGGGTACAGTAAACCTGAAGTGAAGCATCGGAATCTAAAACCGGTCTCACAGGAAAGGTTCAAAACATAGACAGCATGAAGAGCCAGCCTTCTTGTACTTGAGTCGGCATTGTGCATTTTGTATTTAATTCCGATGCCATTTCTGTGTTTCATCGTCAATAAGAAGGTCAGCGGGATACAGTAAACCTGAAGTGAAGAATCGGAATCCATAACTAGTGTCACAGGAATGGTTCAAAGCATAGACAGTAAGAAGAGTCAGTTTTTTTGTACTTAAGTTCGCATTGTGCCTTTTGTATTTAATTCCGGTGCAATTTCTGTGTTTCATCGTTAATAAGGAGGTCAGAGGGATACAGTAAACCTAAAGTGAAGCATCGGAATCTATAACTAGTGTCACAGGAATGGTTCAAAACATAGAAAGTTAGAAGAGTCAGTTTTTTTGTACTTAAGTTCGCATTGTGCCTTTTGTATTTAATTCCGGTGCAATTTCTGTGTTTCGTCGTCAATACTAAGGTCCTAGGGATACAGTAAACCTGAAGTGAAGCATCGGAATCAAAACCGGTGTCACAGAAAAGGTTTATAATATAGACAGTAAGAAGAGCCAGTCTTCTTGTATTTGAGTCGGCATTGTGCCTTTTGTATTTAATTCCGATGCCATTTCTGTGTTTCATCGTCAATAAGAAGGTCAGCTGGATTCAGTAAATCTGAAGTGAAGAATCGGAATCCATAACTAGTGTCACAGGAATGGTTCAAAGCATAGACAGTAAGAAGAGTCAGTCTTCTTGTACTTAAGTCGGCATTGAGCCATTTGTTTTTTATTCCGATGCAATTTCTGTGTTTCATCGTCAATAAGAAGGTCAGAGGGATACAGTAAGCTTGAAGTGAAGCATCGGAATAAATAACTAGTGTCACAGGAATGGTTCAAACATAGACAGTAAGACTAGTCAATTTACTTGTACCTAAGTGGGCATTGTGTATTTTGAATTTAATTCCGATGAAATTTCTGTGTTTCATCGTCATTAAGAAAGTCAGAGGGATACAGTAAACCTGAAGTGAAGCATCGGAATCTATAAGTAGTGTCACAGGAATGGTTCAAAACATAGACAGTAAGAAGATTCAGATTTCTTGTACTTAAGACGGCATTGTGCCTTTTGTATTTAATTCCGATGCAATATCTGTGTTTCATCGTCAATAAGAAGGTCAGAGGGATACAATAAACCTAATGTGAAGCATCGGAATCTATAACTACTGGCACAGGAATGGTTCAAAACATAGACAGTAAGAAGAGTCAGTTATCTTGTACTTAAGTAGGCATTGTGCTTTTGTATTTAATTCCGATGCAATTTCTGTGTTTCATCGTCAATAAGAAGGTCAGAGGGCTACAGTAAAGCTGAAGTGAAGCATCGGAATCTATAACTAGCGTCACAGGAATGGTTCAAAACATAGACAGTAAGAAGATTCAGATTTCTTGTACTTAGGTCGCCATTGTGCCTTTTGTATTTAATTCCGATGCAATTTCTGAGATTCATCGTCAATAAGAAGGTCCGAGGGATACAGTAAACCTGAAGTGAAGCACCCGAAACTATAACTAGTGTCACAGGAGTGATTCAAAACATAGACAGTAAGAAGAGTCAGTTTTCTTGTACTTAAGTCGGCATTGTGCCTTTTGTATTTAATAATGATGCAATTTCTGTGTTTCATCGTCAATAAGAAGGACAGAGGGATACAGTAAACCTTACGTGAAGCATCGGAATCTATAACTAGTGTCACAGGAATGGTTCAAAACATAGACAGTAAGTAGAGTCAGTTTTCTTGTACTTAAGTCGGCATTGTGCCTTTTGTATTTAATTCCGATGCAATATCTGTGTTTCACCGTCTATAAGAAGGTCCGAGGGATACAGTAAACCTGAAGTGAAGCATCGGAATCTATAACTAGTGTCACAGGAATGGTTCAAACATAGACAGTAAGAAGAGTCAGTTTTCTTGTACTTAAGTCGGCATTGTGCCTTTTGTATTTAATTCCGATGCAATTTCTGTGTTTCATCGACAATAAGGAGGTCAGAGGGATACAGTGAACCTGACGTGAAGCATCGGAATCTATAACTAGTGTCACAGGAATGGTTCAAAACATAGTCAGTAAGAAGAGCCAGTCTTCTTGTACTTGAGTCGGAATTGTGCCTTTTGTATTTAATTCCGATGCAATTTCTGTGTTTCATCGTCAATAAGAAGGTCAGAGGGCTACAGTAAAGCTGAAGTGAAGCATCGGAATCTATAACTAGCGTCACAGGAATGGTTAAAAGCATAGAGAGTAAGATGAGACAGTCTTCTTGTACTTAAGTCGGCATTGAGCCTTTTGTATTTAATTCCGATGCAATTTCTGTGTTTCATCGTCAATATAAGGTCAGAGGGATACAGTAAACCTGAAGTGAAGCATCGGAATCAATAAGTAATGTCACAGGAATGGTTCAAAACATAGGCAGTAAGAAGAGTCAGTTTTCTTGTACTTAAGTCGGCATTGTGCCTTTTGAATTTAATTCCGATGTACTTTCTGTGTTTCGTGGTCAATAAGAAGGTCCATGGGATACAGTAAACCTGAAGTGAAGCATCGGAATCTAAAATCGGTCTCACAGGAAAGGTTAACAACATAGACAGTATGAAGAGCCAGCCTTCTTGTACTTGAGTCAGCATTGTGCCTTTTGTATTTAATTCCGATGCAATTTCTGTGTTTCATCGTCAACAAGAAGGTCAGAGGGATACAGTAAAGCAGAGGTGAAGCATCGGAATCTATAACTAGTGTCACAGGAATGGTTCAAGACTTAGACACTAAGAAGAGTCAGTTTTTTGTACTTATGTCGGCATTGTGCTTTATGTATTTAATTCCGATGCACTTTCTGTGCTTCATCGACAATAAGAAGGTCAGAGGGATACAGTAAACCTGAAGTGAAGCATCCGAAACTATAACTAGTGTCACAGGAATGGTTCAAAACATAGACAGTAAGAAGAGTCAGTTTTCTTGTACTTATGTCGGCATTGTGCCTTTTGTAATTAATTCCAATGCAATTTCTGTGTTTCACCGCCAATAAGAAGTTCAGAGGGAGGCAGTGAACCTGAAGTCGAGCATCCGAATACATAACTAGTGTCACAGGAATGGTTCAAAACATAGACAGTAAGAAGAGCCAGTCTTCTTGTACTTGAGTCGGCATTGTGCCTTTTGTATTTAATTCCGATGCAATACCTGTGTTTCATCGACAATAAGGAGGTCAGAGCGATACAGTAAACCTGAAGTAAAGCATCGGAATCTATAACTAGTGTCACAGGAATGGTTCAAACATAGACAGTAAGAAGAGTCAGTTTTCTTGTACTTAAGTCGGCATTGTGCCTTTTGTACTTAATTCCGATGCAATTTCTGTGTTTCATCGACAATAAGGAGGTCAGAGGGATACAGTAAACCTGACGTGAAGCATCGGAATCTATAACTAGTGTCACAGGAATGGTTCAAAGCATAGTCAGTAAGAAGAGCCAGTCTTCTTGTACTTGAGTCGGAATTGTGCCTTTTGTATTTAATTCCGATGCAATTTCTGTGTTTCATCGTCAATAAGAAGGTCAGAGGGCTACAGTAAAGCTGAAGTGAAGCATCGGAATCTATAACTAGCGTCACAGGAATGGTTAAAAGCATAGAGAGTAAGATGAGACAGTCTTCTTGTACTTAAGTCGGCATTGTGCCTTTTGTATTTAATTCCGATGCAATTTCTGTGTTTCATCGTCAATATAAGGTCAGAGGGATACAGTAAACCTGAAGTGAAGCATCGGAATCAATAAGTAATGTCACAGGAATGGTTCAAAACATAGGCAGTAAGAAGAGTCAGTTTTCTTGTACTTAAGTCGGCATTGTGCCTTTTGAATTTAATTCCGATGTACTTTCTGTGTTTCGTGGTCAATAAGAAGGTCCATGGGATACAGTAAACCTGAAGTGAAGCATCGGAATCTAAAATCGGTCTCACAGGAAAGGTTCACAACATAGACAGTATGAAGAGCCAGCCTTCTTGTACTTGAGTCAGCATTGTGCCTTTTGTATTTAATTCCGATGCAATTTCTGTGTTTCATCGTCAACAAGAAGGTCAGAGGGATACAGTAAAGCAGAGGTGAAGCATCGGAATCTATAACTAGTGTCACAGGAATGGTTCAATACTTAGACACTAAGAAGAGTCAGTTTTTTTGTACTTATGTCGGCATTGTGCTTTATGTATTTAATTCCGATGCACTTTCTGTGTTTCATCGTCAATAAGAAGGTCATAGGGATACAGTAAACCTGAAGTGAAGCATCCGAAACTATAACTAGTGTCACAGGAATGGTTCAAAACATAGACAGTAAGAAGAGTCAGTTTTCTTGTACTTATGTCGGCATTGTGCCTTTTGTAATTAATTCCAATGCAATTTCTGTGTTTCACCGCCAATAAGAAGTTCAGAGGGAGGCAGTGAACCTGAAGTCGAGCATCCGAATCCATAACTAGTGTCACAGGAATGGTTCAAAACATAGACAGTAAGAAGAGCCAGTCTTCTTGTACTTGAGTCGGCATTGTGCCTTTTGTATTTAATTCCGATGCAATACCTGTGTTTCATCGACAATAAGGAGGTCAGAGCGATACAGTAAACCTGAAGTAAAGCATCGGAATCTATAACTAGTGTCACAGGAATGGTTCAAAACATAGTCAGTAAGAAGAGCCAGTCTTCTTGTACTTGAGTCGGAATTGTGCCTTTTGTATTCAATTCCGAAGCAATTTCTGTGTTTCATCGCCAATAAGAAGGTCAGAGGGCTACAGTAAAGCTGAAGTGAAGCATCGGAATCTATAACTAGCGTCACAGGAATGGTTAAAATCATAGAGAGTAAGATGAGACAGTCTTCTTGTACTTAAGTCGGCATTGAGCCTTTTGTATTTAATTCCGATGCAATTTCTGTGTTTCATCGTCAATATAAGGTCAGAGGGATACAGTAAACCTGAAGTGAAGCATCGGAATCAATAAGTAATGTCACAGGAATGGTTCAAAACATAGGCAGTAAGAAGAGTCAGTTTTCTTGTACTTAAGTCGGCATTGTGCCTTTTGAATTTAATTCCGATGTACTTTCTGTGTTTCGTGGTCAATAAGAAGGTCCATGGGATACAGTAAACCTGAAGTGAAGCATCGGAATCTAAAATCGGTCTCACAGGAAAGGTTCACAACATAGACAGTATGAAGAGCCAGCCTTCTTGTACTTGAGTCAGCATTGTGCCTTTTGTATTTAATTCCGATGCAATTTCTGTGTTTCATCGTCAACAAGAAGGTCAGAGGGATACAGTAAAGCAGAGGTGAAGCATCGGAATCTACAACTAGTGTCACAGGAATGGTTCAATACTTAGACACTAAGAAGAGTCAGTTTTTTTGTACTTATGTCGGCATTGTGCTTTATGTATTTAATTCCGATGCACTTTCTGTGTTTCATCGTCAATAAGAAGGTCATAGGGATACAGTAAACCTGAAGTGAAGCATCCGAAACTATAACTAGTGTCACAGGAATGGTTCAAAACATAGACAGCAAGAAGAGTCAGTTTTCTTGTACTTATGTCGGCATTGTGCCTTTTGTAATTAATTCCAATGCAATTTCTGTGTTTCACCGCCAATAAGAAGTTCAGAGGGAGGCAGTGAACATGAAGTCGAGCATCCGAATCCATAACTAGTGTCACAGGAATGGTTCAAAACATAGACAGTAAGAAGAGCCAGTCTTCTTGTACTTGAGTCGGCATTGTGCCTTTTGTATTTAATTCCGATGCAATACCTGTGTTTCATCGACAATAAGGAGGTCAGAGCGATACAGTAAACCTGAAGTAAAGCATCGGAATCTATAACTAGTGTCACAGGAATGGTTCAAAACATAGTCAGTAAGAAGAGCCAGTCTTCTTGTACTTGAGTCGGAATTGTGCCTTTTGTATTCAATTCCGAAGCAATTTCTGTGTTTCATCGCCAATAAGAAGGTCAGAGGGCTACAGTAAAGCTGAAGTGAAGCATCGGAATCTATAACTAGCGTCACAGGAATGGTTAAAATCATAGAGAGTAAGATGAGACAGTCTTCTTGTACTTAAGTCGGCATTGAGCCTTTTGTATTTAATTCCGATGCAATTTCTGTGTTTCATCGTCAATATAAGGTCAGAGGGATACAGTAAACCTGAAGTGAAGCATCGGAATCAATAAGTAATGTCACAGGAATGGTTCAAAACATAGGCAGTAAGAAGAGTCAGTTTTCTTGTACTTAAGTCGGCATTGTGCCTTTTGAATTTAATTCCGATGTACTTTCTGTGTTTCGTGGTCAATAAGAAGGTCCATGGGATACAGTAAACCTTAAGTGAAGCATCGGAATCTATAACTAGTGTCACATGAATGGTTCAAAGCATAGAGAGTAAGAAGAGTCAGTTTTCTTGTACTTAAGTCAGCATTGTGCCTTTTGTATGTAATTCCGATGCAATATCTGTGTTTCATCGTCTATAAGAAGGTCAGAGGGATACAGTAAACCTGAAGTGAAGCATCGGAATCTATAACTAGTGTCACAGGAATGGTTCAAACATAGACACTAAGAAGAGTCAGTTTTCTTGTACTTAAGTCGGCATTGTGCCTTTTGTATTTAATTCCGATGCAATTTCTGTGTTTCATCGACAATAAGGAGGTCAGACGGATACAGTAAACCTGAAGTGAAGCATCGGAATCTATAACTAGTGTCACAGGAATGGTTCAAAACATAGTCAGTAAGAAGAGCCAGTCTTCTTGTACTTGAGTCGGAATTGTGACTTTTGTATTTAATTCCGATGCAATTTCTGTGTTTCATCGTCAATAAGAAGGTCAGAGGGCTACAGTAAAGCTGAAGTGAAGCATCGGAATCTATAACTAGCGTCACAGGAATGGTTCAAAACATAGAGAGTAAGATGAGACAGTCTTCTTGTACTTAAGTCGGCATTGAGCCTTTTGTATTTAATTCCGATGCAATTTCTGTGTTTCATCGTCAATATAAGGTCAGAGGGATACAGTAAACCTGAAGTGAAGCATCGGAATCAATAAGTAATGTCACAGGAATGGTTCAAAACATAGGCAGTAAGAAGAGTCAGTTTTCTTGTACTTAAGTCGGCATTGTGCCTTTTGAATTTAATTCCGATGTACTTTCTGTGTTTCGAGGTCAATAAGAAGGTCCATGGGATACAGTAAACCTGAAGTGAAGCATCGGAATCTAAAATCGGTCTCACAGGAAAGGTTCAAAACATAGACAGTATGAAGAGCCAGCCTTCTTGTACTTGAGTCAGCATTGTGCCTTTTGTATTTAATTCCGATACAATTTCTGTGTTTCATCGTCAACAAGAAGGTCAGAGGGATACAGTAAAGCTGAGGTGAAGCATCGGAATCTATAACTAGTGTCACAGGAATGGTTCAATACTTAGACACTAAATAGAGTCAGTTTTTTTGTACTTATGTCGGCATTGTGCTTTATGTATTTAATTCCGATGCACTTTCTGTGTTTCATCGTCAATAAGAAGGTCAGAGGGATACAGTAAACCTGAAGTGAAGCATCCGAAACTATAACTAGTGTCACAGGAATGGTTCAAACACAGACACTAAGAAGAGTCAGATTTCTTGTACTTATGTCGGCATTGTGCCTTTTGTATTAATTTCCGATGCAATTTCTATGTTTCATCTTCAATAAGAAGGTCCGAGGGATACAGTAAACCTGAAGTGAAGCATCGGAAACTATAACTAGTGTCACAGGAGTGGTTCAAAACATAGACAGTAAGAAGAGCCAGTTTTCTTGTACTTAAGTCGGCATTGTGCCTTTTGTATTTCATTCCGATGCAATTTCTGTGTTTCATCGTCTATAAGGAGGGCAGAGGGATACAGTAAACCTGAAGTGAACCATCGGAATCTATAACTAGTGTCACAGGAATGGTTCAAAAACATGGACAGTAAGAAGAGTCAGTTTTCTTGTACTTATGTCGGCATTGTGCCTTTTGTAATTAATTCCAATGCAATTTCTGTGTTTCACCGCCAATAAGAAGTTCAGAGGGAGGCAGTGAACCTGAAGTCGAGCATCCGAATCCATCACTAGTGTCACAGGAATGGTTCAAAACATAGACAGTAAGAAGAGCCAGTCTTGTTGTACTTGAGTCGGCATTGTGCCTTTTGTATTTAATTCCGATGCAATACCTGTGTTTCATCGACAATAAGGACGTCAGAGGGATACAGTAAACCTGACGTGAAGCATCGGAATCTATAACTAGTGTCACAGGAATGGTTCAAAACATAGACAGTAAGAAGAGCCAGTCGTCCTGTACTTGAGTCGGAATTGTGCCTTTTGTATTTAATTCCGATGCAATTTCTGTGTTTCATCGTCAATAAGAAGGTGAGAGGGATACAGTAAAGCTGAAGTAAAGCATCGGACTCTATAACTAGTGTCACAGGAATGGTTCAAAACATAGAGAGTAAGATGAGACAGTCTTCTTGTACTTAAGTCGGCATTGAGCCTTTTGTATTTAACTCCGATGCATTTTCTGTGTTTCATCGTCAATATAAGGTCAGAGGGATACAGTAAACCTGAAGTGAAGCATCGGAATTTATAAGTAGTGTCACAGTAAGGGTCAAAACATAGACAGTAAGAAGAGTCAGTTTTCTTGTATTTAAGTTGGCATTGTCCCTTTTGTATTTCATTCCGATGCAATTTCTGTGTTTCATCGTCAATAAGATCCTCAGAGGGTGCAGTAAACCCGAAGTAAAGCATCGGAATCTATAACTAGTGTCACAGGAATGGTTCAAAACATAGACAGTAAGAAGAGTCAATTTTCGTGTACTTAAGTCGCCATTGTGCCTTTTGTATTTAATTCCGATGCAATTTCTGTGTTTCATCGTCATTAAGAAGGTCAGAGGGATTCAATAAAGCTGAAGTGAAGCATCGGAATTTATAACTAGTGTCACAGGAATGGTTCAAAACTTAGACAGTAAGAAGAGTCAGTTTTCTTGTATTTATGTCGGCATTGTGCTTTTTGTATTTAATTCCGATGCAATTTCTGTGTTTCATCGTCAATAAGAAGGTGAGAGGGATACAGTAAAACTGGATTGAAGCATCGGAATCTACAACTAGTGTCACAGGAATGGTTTAAAACATAGACAGTAAGAAGAGCCAGTCTTCTTGTAGTTGAGTCGGCATTGTGCCTTTTGTATTTAATTCCGATGCAATTTCTGTGTTTCATCGTCAATAAGGAGGTCAGAGGGAATCAGTAAACCTGAAGTGAAGCATCGGAATCAATAACTAGTGTCACAGGTATGGTTCAAAACATAGATAGTAAGAAGAGTCAGTTTTTTTGTACTTATGTCGGCATTGTGCCTTTTGTATTTAATTCCGATGCAATTTCTGTGTTTCGTCGTCAACAATATGGTCCAAGGGATATAGTAAACCTGAAGTGAAGAATCGGAATCTATAACTAGTGTCACAGGAATGGTTCAAACCATAGACAGTAAGAAGAGTCAGTCTTCTTGTACTTAAGTCGGCATTGAGCCTTTTGTATTTAATTCCGATGCAATTTCTGTGTTTCATCGTCAATAAGAAGGTCAGAGGGATACAGTAAGCTTGAAGTGAAGCATCGGAATATATAACTAGTGTCACAGGAATGGTTCAAAACATAGAAAGTAAGAAGAGCCAGTCTTCTTGTAGTTGAGTCGGCATTGTGCGTTTTGTATTTAATTCCGAAGAAGTTTCTGTGTTTCATCGTCAATAAGAAGGTCAGAGGGATACAGTAAACCTGAAGTGAAGCATCGGAATCTATAACTAGTGTCACAGGAATGGTTCAAAACTTAGACAATAAGAAGAGTCAGTTTTTTTGTACTTAAGTTCGCATTGTGCCTTTTGTATTAAATTCCGGTGCAATTTCTGTGTTTCGTCGTCAATAATAAGGTCCAAGGGATACAGTAAACCTGAAGTGAAGCATCGGAATCAAAACCGGTGTCACAGAAAAGGTTCATAATATAGACAGTAAGAAGAGCCAGTCTTCTTGTATTTGAGTCGGCATTGTCCCTTTTGTATCTAATTCCGATGCCATGTCTGTGTTTCATCGTCAATAAGTAGGTCAGCGGGATTCAGTAAACCTGAAGTGAAGAATCGGAATCCATAACTAGTGTCACAGGAATGGTTCAAAGCATAGACAGTAAGAAGAGTCAGGCTTCTTGTACTTAAGTCGGCATTGAGCCATTTGTATTTTATTCCGATGCAATTTCTGTGTTTCATCGTCAATAAGAAGGTCAGACTGATACAGTAAACAAGAAGTGAAGCATCGGAATCTATAACTAGTGTCACAGGAATGGTTCAAAACATTGACAGTAAGAAGAGTCAGTTTTCTTGTACTTAAGTCGTCATTGTGCTTTTTGTATTTATTTCTGATGCAATTTCTGAGTTTCATCGTCAATAAGGAAGACGGAGGGATACAGTAAACCTAAAGTGAAGCATCGGAATCTATAACTAGTGTCACAGGAATGGTTCAAACCATAGACAGTAAGAAGAGTCAGTCTTCTTGTACTTAAGTCGGCATTGTGCCTTTTGTATTAAATTCCGATGCAATTTCTATGTTTCATCTTCAATAAGAAGGTCCGAGGGATACAGTAAACCTGAAGTGAAGCATCCGAAACTATAACTAGTGTCACAGGAGTGATTCAAAACATAGACAGTAAGACGAGTCAGTTTTCTTGTACTTAAGTCGGCATTGTGCCTTTTGTATTTAATTCCGATGCAATTTCTGTGTTTCATCGTCAATAAGAAGGTCAGAGGGATACAGTAAACCTTACGTGAAGCATCGGAATCTGTAACTAGTGTCACAGGAATGGTTCAAAACATAGACAGTAAGAAGAGTCAATTGTCGTGTACTTAAGTCGCCATTGAGCCTTTTGTATTTAATTCCGATGCAATTTCTGAGTTTCATCGTCAATAAGGAGGTCGGAGGGATACAGTAAACCTAAAGTGAAGCATCGGAATCTATAACTAGTGTCACAGGAATGGTTCAAAACATAGACAGTAAGAAGAGTCAGTCTTCTTGTACTTAAGTCGGCATTGTGCCTTTTGTATTAATTTCCGATGCACTTTCTATGTTTCATCTTCAATAAGAAGGTCCGAGGGATACAGTAAACCTGAAGTGAAGCATCGGAAACTATAACTAGTGTCACAGGAGTGGTTCAAAACATAGACATAAAGAAGAGTCAGTTTTCTTGTACTTGAGTCGGCATTGTGCATTTTGTATTTAATTCCGATGCAACAACTGTGTTTCATCGACAATAAGGAGGTAAGAGGGATACAGTAAAGCTGAAGTGAAGCATCGGAATCTATAACTAGAGTCACAGGAATGGTTCAAAGCATAGAGAGTAAGATGAGACAGTCTTCTTGCACTTAAGTCGGCATTGATCCTTTTGTATTTAATTCCGATGCATTTTCTGTGTTTCATCGTCAATATAAGGTCAGAGGGATACAGTAAACCTGAAGTGAAGCATCGGAATCTAGAACTAGTGTCACAGGAATGGTTCAAAACATAGACAGTAAGAAGAGTCAGTTTTCTTGTACTTATGTAGGCATTGTGCTTTTGTATTTAATTCCGATGCAATTTCTGTGTTTTATCGTCAATAAGAAGGTCAGAGGGATACAATAAAGCTGAAGTGAAGCATCGGAATCTATAACTAGTGTGACAGGAATGGTTCAAATCTTAGGCAGTAAGAAGAGTCAGTTTTCTTGTACTTAAGTCGGCATTGTGCTTTTTGTATTTAATTCCGATGCTATTTCTTGTTTCATCGTCAATAAGAAGGTCAGAGGGATACAGTAAACCTGAAGTGAAGCATCGGAATTTATAAGTAGTGTCACATTAAGGGTCAAAACATAGACAGTAAGATGATTCAGTTTTCTTGTACTTAAGTTGGCATTGTCCCTTTTGTATTTCATTCCGATGCAATTTCTGTGTTTCATCGTCAATAAGATCGTCAGAGGGTACAGTAAACCTGAAGTGAAGCATCGGAATCTAGAACTAGTGTCACAGGAATGGTTCAAAACATAGACAGTAAGAAGAGCCAGTCTTCTTGTACTTGAGTCGGCATTGTGCCTTTTGTATTTAATTCCGATGCAATTTCTGTGTTTCATCGTCAATAAGGAGGTCAGAGGGATACAGTAAACCTGAAGTGAAGCATCGGAATCTATAACTAGTGTCACAGGAATGGTTCAAAACATAGATAGTAAGAAGAGTCAGTTTTTTTGTACTTAAGTCGGCATTGTGCCTTTTGTATTTAATTCCGATGCAATTTCTGTGTTTCGTCGTCAATAATAAGGTCCAAGGGATACAGTAAACTTGAAGTGAAGAATCGGAATCTATAACTAGTGTCACACGAATGGTTCAAAGCATAGACAGTAAGAAGAGTCAGTCTTCTTGTACTCAAGTCGGCATTGAGGCTTCTGTATTTAATTCCGGTGCAATTTCTGTGTTTCATCGTCAATAAGAAGGTCAGAGGGATACAGTAAGCTTGAAGTGAAGCATCGGAATATATAACTAGTGTCACAGGAATGGTTCAAAACATAGACAGTAAGACGAGTTAGTTTTCTTGTACTTAAGTGGACATTGTGACTTTTGTATTTAATTCCGATGAAATTTCGGTGTTTCATCGTCAATACGAAGGTCAGAGGGATACAGTAAACCTGAAGTGAAGCATCGGAGTCTATAACTAGTGTCACAGGAATGGTTCAAAACATAGACAGTAACAAGATTTAGTTTTCGTGTACTTAAGACGGCATTGTGCCTTTTGAATTTAATTCCGTTGCAATATCTGTGTTTCATCGTCAATAAGGTCAGAGGGATACAATAAACCTGATGTGAAGCATCGAAATCTGTAACTAGTGGCACAGGAATGGTTCAAAACGTAGGCAGTAAGAAGAGTCAGTTATCTTGTACTTAAGAACGCATTGTGCTTTGTATTTAATTCCGATGCAATTTCTGTGTTTCATCGTCAATAAGAAGGTCAGACTGATACAGTAAACAAGAAGTGAGGCATCGGAATCTATAACTAGTGTCACAGGAATGGTTCAAAACATAGACAGTAAGAAGAGTCAGTTTTCTTGTACTTAAGTTGTCATTGTGCCTTTTGTATTTAATTCCGATGCAATTTCTGAGTTTCATCGTCAATAAGGCGGTCGGAGGGATACAGTAAACCTAAAGTGAAGCATCGGAATCTATTACAAGTGTCACAGGAATGGTTCAAGGCATAGACAGTAAGAAGAGCCAGTCTTCTTGTATTTGAGTCGGAATTGTGCCTTTTGTATTTAATTCCGATGCAATTTCTGTGTTTCATCGTCAATAAGAAGGTGAGAGGGATACAGTAAAGCTGAAGTGAAGCATCGGAATCTATAACTAGTGTCACAGGAATGGTTCTAAACATAGAGAGTAAGATGAGAGACTCTTCCCGTACTTATGTCGGCATTGAGCCTTTTGTATTTAATTCCGATGCAAATTCTGTGTTTCGTCATCAATATAAGGTGAGAGGGATGCAGTAAACCTGAAGGGAAGCATCAGAATCTATAACTAGTGTCACAGGAATGGTTCAAAACATAGACAGTAAGAAGAGTCAGTTTTCTTGTACTTAAGTTGGCATTGTCCCTTTTGTATTTAATTCCGATGCAATTTCTGTGTTTCATCGTCAATAAGAAGGTCAGACTGATACAGTAAACAAGACGTGAGGCATCGGAATCTATAACTAGTGTCACCGGAATGGTTCAAAACATAGACAGTAAGAAGAGTCAGTTTTCATGTACTTAACTAGGCATGTGCCTTTTGTATTTAATTCCGATGCAATTTCTGTGTTTCGTGGTCAATAAGAAGGTCCATGGGATACGGTAAGTCTGAAGTGAAGCATCGGAATCTAATTCCGGTCTCACAGGAAAGTTCATAACATAGACAGTAAGAAGAGCCAGCCTTCTTGTATTTGAGTCGGCATTGTGCCTTTTCTATTTAATTCCGATGCAATTTCTGTGTTTCATCGTCAATAAGAAGGTCAGCGGGATTCAGTAAACCTGAAGTGAAGCATCGGAATCTATAACTAGTGTCACAGGAATGGTTCAAAACATAGACAGTAAGAAGATTTAGTTTTCGTGTACTTAAGACGGCATTGTGCCTTTTGTATTTAATTCCGATGCAATATCTGTGTTTCATCGTCAATAAGGTCAGAGGGATACAATAAACCTGATGTGAAGCATCGAAATCTGTAACTAGTGGCACAGGAATGGTTCAAAACGTAGGCAGTAAGAAGAGTCAGTTATCTTGTACTTAAGAACGCATTGTGCTTTGTATTTAATTCCGATGCAATTTCTGTGTTTCATCGTCAATAAGAAGGTCAGACTGATACAGCAAACAAGAAGTGAGGCATCGGAATCTATAACTAGTGTCACAGGAATGGTTCAAAACATAGACAGTATGAAGAGCCAGCCTTCTTGTACTTGAGTCGACATTGTGCCTTTTGTATATGATTCCGATGCAATTTCTGTGTTTCATCGCAAAAAAGAAGGTCAGAGGGGTACAGTAAAGCTGAAGTGTAGCATCGGAATCTATAACTAGTGTCACAGGAATGGTTCAAAACTTAGACAGTAAGAAGAGTCAGTTTTCTTGTACTTCAGTCGGCATTGTGCTTTTTGTACTTAATTCCGATGCAATTTCTGTGTTTCATCGTCAATAAGAAGGTCAGAGTGATACAGTAAACCTGAAGTGAGGCATCGGAATCTATAACTGCTGTCACAGGAATGGTTCATAACATAGACAGTAAGAAGAGACAGTTTTATTGTACTTAAGTAGGCATTGTGCCTTTTGTATTTAATTCCGATGCAATTTCTGTGTTTCGTGGTCAATAACAAGGTCCATGGGATACAGTAAGTCTGAAGTGAAGCATCGGAATCTAATTCCGGTCTCACAGGAAAGGTTCATAACATAGACAGTAAGAAGAGCCAGCCGTCTTGTATTTGAGTCGGCATTGTGCCTTTTCTATTTAATTCCGATGCAATTTCTGTGTTTCATCGTCAATAAGAAGGTCAGCGGGATTCAGTAAACCTGAAGTGAAGAATCGGAATCCAAAACTAGTGTCACAGGAATGGTTCAAATTATAGACAGTAAGAAGAGTCAGTCTTCTTGTACTTAAGTCGGCATTGAGAAATTTGTATTTAATTCCGATGCAATTTCTGTGTTTCATCGTCAATAAGAAGGTCAGAGGGATACAGTAAGCTTGAAGTGAAGCATCGGAATAAATAACTAGTGTCACAGGAATGGTTCAAAACATAGACAGTAAGACGAGTCAGTTTTCTTGTACTTAAGTGGACATTGTGTCTTTTGTATTTCATTCCGATGAAATTTCTGTGTTTCATCGTCAATAAGAAGGTCAGAGGGATACAGTAAACCTGAAGTGAAGCATCGGAATCAATATCTAGTGTCACAGGAATGGTTCAAAACATAGACAGTAAGAAGATTCAGATATCTTGTTTTTAAGACGGCATTGTGCCTTTTGTATTTAATTCCGATGCAATATCTGTGTTTCATCGTCAATAAGAAGGTCAGAGGGATACAATAAACCTGATGTGAAACATCGGAATCTATAACTACTGGCACAGGAATGGTTAAAACATAGACAGTAAGAAGAGTCAGTTATCTTGAACTTAAGTAGGCATTGTTCTTTTGTATTTAATTCCAATGCAATTTCTGTGTTTCATCGTCAATAAGAAGGTCAGAGGGATACAGTGCACCTGAAATGAAGCATCAGAATCTGTAACTAGTGTCACAGGAATGGTTCAAAACTTAGACAGTAAGAAGAGTCAGTTTTCTTGTACTTAAGTAGGCATTGTACCTTTTGTATTTAATTCCGATGCAATTTCTGTGTTTCGTGGTCAATAAGAAGGTCCATGGGATACAGTAAACCTGAAATGAAGCATCGGAATTTAAAACCGGTCTCACAGGAAAGGTACAAAGCATGGACAGTATGTAGAGCCAGCCTTCTTGTACTTGAGTCGGCATTGTGCCTTTTGTATATAATTCCGATGCAATTTCTGTGTTTCATCGTCAAAAAGGAGGTCAGAGGGATACAGTAAAGCTGAAGTGAAGCATAGGAATCTATAACTAGTGTCACAGGAATGGTTCAAAACTTAGACAGTAAGAAGAGTCAGTTTTCTTGTACTTTATTCGGCATTGTGCCTTTTGTATTTAATTCCGATGCAATTTTGTGTTTCATCGTCAATAAGAAGGTCAGAGGGATACAGTAAAACTGAATTGAAACATCGGAATCTATAACTAGTGTCACAGGAATGGTTTAAAACATAGACAGTAAGAAGAGCCAGTCCTCTTGTACTTGAGTCGGCATTGTGCCTTTTGAATTTAATTCCGATGCAAATTCTGTGTTTCGTCGTCAATAAGAAGGTCCAAGAAATACATTAAACCTGAAGTGAAGCATCGGAATCTATAACTAGTGTCACGTGAATGGTTCAAAACTTAGACAATAAGAAGAGTCAGTTTTCTTGTACTTAAGTCGGCATTGTGCTTTTTCCATTTAATTCCGATGCAATTTCTGTGTTTCATCGTCAATACGAAGATCAGAGGGATACAGTAAAACTGAATTGAAGCATCGGAATCTATATCTAGTGTCACAGGAATTGTTTAAAGCATAGACAGCAAGAAGAGCCAGTCTTCTTGTACTAGAGTCGGCATTGTGCCTTTTGTATTTAATTCCGATGCAATTTCTGTGTTTCATCGTTAATAAGGAGGTCAGAGGGTTACAGTAAACCTGAAGTGAAGCATCGGTATCTATAACTAGCGTCACAGGAGTGGTTCAAAACATAGAAAGTAAGAAGAGTCAGTTTTTTTGTACTTAAGTTCGCATTGTGCCTTTTGTGTTTAATTCCGGTGCAATTTCTGTATTTCGTCGTCAATAATAAGGTCCAAGGGATACAGTAAACCTGAAGTGAAGCATCGGAATCATAAACCGGTGTCACGGAAAAGGTTCATAATATAGACAGTAAGAAGAGCCAGTCTTCTTGTATTTGAGTCGGCATTGTGCCTTTTGTATTTAGTTCCGATGCCATTTCTGTGTTTCATCGTCAATAAGAAGGTCAGCGGGATTCAGTAAACCTGAAGTGAAGAATCGGAATCCATAACTAGTGTCACAGGAATGGTTCAAAGCATCGACAGTAAGAAGAGTCAGTCTTCTTGTACTTAAGTTGTCATTGAGCCATTTGTATTTTATTAGGATGCAATTACCGTGTTTCATCGTCAATAAGAAGGTCAGAGGGATACAGTAAACCTGAAGTGAAGCATCGGAATCTATAACTAGTGTCACAGGAATGGTTCAAAACATAGACAGTAAGAAGATTCAGATTTCTTGTACTTAAGACGGCATTGTGCCTTTTGTATTTAATTCCGATGCAATATCTGTGTTTCATCGTCAATAAGAAGGTCAGAGGGATACAATAAACCTGACGTGAAGCATCGGAATCTATAACTACTGGCACAGGAATGGTTCAAAACATAGACAGTAAGAAGAGTCAGTTATCTTGTACTTAAGAAGGCATTGTGTTTTTGTATTTAATTCCGATGCAATTTCTGTGTTTCATCGTCAATAAGAAGGTCAGAGGGCTACAGTAAAGCTGAAGTGAATCATCGGAATCTATAACTAGCTTCACAGGAATGGTTAAATACATAGAGAGTAAGATGTGACAGTCTTCTTGTACTTAAGTCGGCGTTGTGCCTTTTGTATTTAATTCCAATGCAATTTCTGTTTTTCATCGTCAATAAGAAGGTCAGAGGGCTACAGTAAAGCTGAAGTGAATCATCGGAATCTATAACTAGCTTCACAGGAATGGTTAAATACATAGAGAGTAAGATGTGACAGTCTTCTTGTACTTAAGTCGGCATTGTGCCTTTTGTATTTAATTCCGATGCAATTTCTGTGTTTCATCGTCTATAAGAAGTTCAGAGAGATACAGTAAACCTGAAGTGAAGGATCGGAATCTATAACTAGTATCACAGGAATGGTTCAAAACATAGACAGTAAGACGAGTCAGTTTTCTTGTACTTAAGTGGACATTGTGTCTTTTGTATTTAATTCCGATGAAATTTCTGTGTTTCATCGTCAATAAGAAGGTCAGAGGGATACAGTAAACCTGAAGTGAAGCATCGGAATCAATATCTAGTGTCACAGGAATGGTTCAAAACATAGACAGTAAGAAGATTCAGATATCTTGTACTTAAGAAGGCATTGTGCCTTTTGTATTTAATTCCGATGCAATATCTGTGTTTCATCGTCAATAAGAAGGTCAGAGGGATACAATATACCTGATGTGAAACATCGGAATCTATAACTACTGGCACAGGAATGGTTCAAACATAGACAGTAAGAAGAGTCAGTTATCTTGTACTTAAGTAGGCATTGTTCTTTTGTATTTAATTCCAATGCAATTTCTGTGTTTCATCGTCGATAAGAAGGTCAGAGGGATACAGTGCCCCTGAAATGAAGCATCAGAATCTGTAACTAGTGTCACAGGAATGGTTCAAAACTTAGACAGTAAGAAGAGTCAGTTTTCTTGTACTTAAGTAGCCATTGTGCCTTTTGTATATAATTCCGATGCAATTTCTGTGTTTCATCGTCAATAAGAAGGTGAGAGGGATACAGTAAAGCTGAAGTGAAGCATCGGAATCTAAAACCGGTCTCACAGGAAAGGTTCAAAACATAGACAGTATGAAGAGCCAGCCTTCTTGTACTTGAGTCGGCATTGTGCCTTTTGTATATAATTCCGATGCAATTTCTGTGTTTCATCGCAAAAAAGAAGGTCAGAGGGGTACAGTAAAGCTGAAGTGAAGCATCGGAATCTATAACTAGTGTCACAGGAATGGTTCTAAACTTAGACAGTAAGAAGAGTCAGTTTTCTTGTACTTCAGTCGGCATTGTGCTTTTTGTATTTAATTCCGATGCAATTTCTGTGTTTCATCGTCAATAAGAAGGTCAGAGTGATACAGTAAACCTAAAGTGAGGCATCGGAATCTATAACTGCTGTCACAGGAATGGTTCATAACATAGACAGTAAGACGAGACAGTTTTATTGTACTTAAGTAGGCATTGTGCCTTTTGTATTTAATTCCGATGCAATTTCTGTGTTTCGTGGTCAATAACAAGGTCCATGGGATACAATAAGTCTGAAGTGAAGCATCGGAATCTAAATCCGGTCTCACAGGAAAGGTTCATATCATAGACAGTAAGAAGAGCCAGCCTTCTTGTATTTGAGTCGGCATTGTGCCTTTCCTATTTAATTCCGATGCAATTTCTGTGTTTCATCGTCAATAAGAAGGTCAGCGGGATTCAGTAAACCTGAAGTGAAGAATCGGAATCCAAAACTAGTGTCACAGGAATGGTTCAAAGCATAGACAGTAAGATGAGTCAGTCTTGTTGTACCTAAGTCGGCATTGAGCCATTTGTATTTAATTCCGATGCAATTTCTGTGTTTCATCGTCAATAAGAAGGTCAGAGGGATACAGTAAGCTTGAAGTGAAGCATCGGAATAAATAACTAGTGTCACAGGAATGGTTCAAAACATAGACAGTAAGACGAGTCAGTTTTCTTGTACTTAAGTGGACATTGTGTCTTTTGTATTTAATTCCGATGAAATTTCTGTGTTTCATCGTCAATAAGAAGGTCAGAGGGATACAGTAAACCTGAAGTGAAGCATCGGAATCAATATCTAGTGTCACAGGATTGGTTCAAAACATAGACAGTAAGAAGATTCAGATATCTTGTACTTAAGACGGCATTGTGCCTTTTGTATTTAATTCCGATGCAATATCTGTGTTTCATCGTCAATAAGAAGGTCAGAGGGATACAATAAACCTGATGTGAAACATCGGAATCTATAACTACTGGCACAGGAATGGTTCAAACATAGACAGTAAGAAGAGTCAGTTATCTTGTACTTAAGTAGGCATTGTTCATTTGTATTTAATTCCAATGCAATTTCTGTGTTTCATCGTCAATAAGAAGGTCAGAGGTATACAGTGCACCTGAAATGAAGCATCAGAATCTGTAACTAGTGTCACAGGAATGGTTCAAAACTTAGACAGTAAGAAGAGTCAGTTTTCTTGTACTTAAGTAGGCATTGTGCCTTTTGTATATAATTCCGATGCCATTTCTGTGTTTCATCGTCAATAAGAAGGTCAGAAGTATACAGTAAAGCTGAAGTGAAGCATCGGAATCTATAACTAGTGTCACAGGAATGGTTCAAAACATAGAGAGTAAGATGAGACAGTCTTCTTGTACTTAAGTCGCCATTGAGCATTTTGTATTTAATTCCGATGCAATTTCTGTGTTTCATCGCCAATAAGAAGGTCAGAGGGATACAGTAAAACTGAATTGAAACATCGGAATCTATAACTAGTGTCACAGGAGTGGTTTAAAACATAGACAGTAAGAAGAGCCAGTCCCCTTGTACTTGAGTCGGCATTGTGCCTTTTGAATTTAATTCCGATGCAAATTCTGTGTTTCGTCGTCAATAAGAAGGTCCAAAAAATACATTAAACCTGAAGTGAAGCATCAGAATCTATAACTAGTGTCACATGAATGGTTCAAAACATAGACAGTAAGAAGAGTCAGTTTTCCTGTATCTAAGTTGGCATTGTCCCCTTTGTATTTAATTCCGATGCAATTTCTGTGTTTCATCGTCAATAAGATCGTCAGAGGGTACAGTAAACCTGAATTGAAGCATCGGAATCTAAAACCGGTCTCACAGGAAAGGTTCAAAACATAGACAGCATGAAGAGCCAGCCTTCTTGTACTTGAGTCGGCATTGTGCCTTTTGTATTTAATTCCGATGCAATTTCTGTGTTTCATCGTCAATAAGAAGGTCAGAGGGATACAGCAAAGCTGAAGTGAAGCATCGGAAAATATAACTAGTGTCACAGGAATGGTTCAAAACTTAGACAATAAGAAGAGTCAGTTTTCTTGTACTTAAGTCGGCATTGTGCTTTTTCCATTTAATTCCGATGCAATTTCTGTGTTTCATCGTCAATACGAAGATCAGAGGGATACAGTAAACCTGAAGTGAAGAATCGGAATCCATAACTAGTGTCACAGGAATGGTTCAAAGCATCGACAGTAAGAAGAGTCAGTCTTCTTGTACTTAAGTTGTCATTGAGCCATTTGTATTTTATTAGGATGCAATTACTGTGTTTCATCGTCAATAAGAAGGTCAGAGGGATACAGTAAACCTGAAGTGAAGCATCGGAATCTATAACTAGTGTCACAGGAATGGTTCAAAACATAGACAGTAGGAAGATCCAGATTTCTTGTACTTAAGACGGCATTGTGCCTTTTGTATTTAATTCCGATGCAATATCTGTGTTTCATCGTCAATAAGAAGGTCAGAGGGATACAATAAACCTGACGTGAAGCATCGGAATCTATAAATACTGGCGCAGGAATGGTTCAAAACATAGAGAGTAAGAAGAGTCAGTTATCTTGTACTTAAGTAGGCATTGTGCTTTTGTATTTAATTCCGAAGCAATTTCTGTGTTTCATCGTCAATAAGAAGGTCAGACTGATACAGTAAACATGAAGTGAAGCATCGGAATCAATAACTAGTGTCACAGGAATGGTTCAAAACATTGACAGTAAGAAGAGTCAGTTTTCTTGTACTTATGTCGTCATTGTGCCTTTTGTATTTAATTCCGGTGCAATTTCTGAGCTTCATCGTCAATAAGGAGGACGGAGGGATACAGTAAACCTAAAGTGAAGCATCTGAATCTATAACTAGTGTCACAGGAATGGTTCAAAACATAGACAGTAAGGAGAGTCAGTCTTCTTCTACTTAAGTCGGCATTGTGCCTTTTGTATTAAATTCCGATGCAATGTCTATGTTTCATCATCAATTAGAAGGTCCGAGGGATACAGTAAACCTGAAGTGAAGCATCCGAAACTATAACTAGTGTCACAGGAGTGATTCAAAATATAGACAGTAAGAAGAGTCAGTTTTCTTGTACTTAAGTCGGCATTGTGCCTTTTGTATTTAATTCCGATGCAATTACTGTGTTTCACCGCCAATAAGAAGTTCAGAGGGAGGCAGTGAACCTGAAGTCGAGCATACGAATCCATAACTAGTGTGACAGGAATGGTTCAAAACATAGACAGTAAGAAGAGCCAGACTTCTTGTACTTGAGTCGGCATTGTGCCTTTTGTATTTAATTCCGATGCAATTTCTGTGTTTCATCGTCAATAAGAAGGTCAGAGGGCTACAGTAAAGCTGAAGTGAATCATCGGAATCTATAACTAGCTTCACAGGAATGGTTAAATACATAGAGAGTAAGATGAGACAGTCTTCTTGTACTTAAGTCGGCATTGTGCCTTTTGTATTTAATTCCGACGCAATTTCTGTGTTTCTTCGTCAATATAAGGTCAGAGGGATACAGCAAACCTGAAGTGAAGCATCGGAATCAATAACTAGTGTCACAGGAATGGTTCAAAACATAGACAGTAAGAAGAGTCAGTTTTCTTGTACTTAAGTCGGCATTGTGCCGTTTGAATTTAATTCCGATGTAATTTCTGCGTTTCCTGGTCAATAAGAAGGTCCATGGGATACAGTAAACCTGAAGTGAAGCATCGGAATCTAAAATCGGTGTCACAGGAAAGGTTCAAAACATAGACAGTATGAAGAGCCAGCCTTCTTGTACTTGAGTCAGCATTGTGCCTTTTGTATTTAATTCCGATGCAATTTCTGTGTTTCATCGTCAACAAGAAGGTCAGAGAGATACAGTAAAGCTGAAGTGAAGCATCGGAATCTATAACTAGTGTCACAGGAATGGTTCAAAGCATAGACAGTAAGAAGAGTCAGTCTTCTTGTACTTAAGTCGGCATTGAGCCATTTGTATTTAATTCCGATGCAATTTCTGTGTTTCATCGTCAATAAGAAGGTCAGAGGGATACTGTAAGCTTGAAGTGAAGCATCGGAATAAAAAACTAGAGTCACAGGAATGGTTCAAAACATAGACAGTAAGACGAGTCAGTTTTCTTGTACTTAAGTGGACATTGTGTCTTTTGTATTTAATTCCGATGAAATTTCTGTGTTTCATCGTCAATAAGAAGGTCAGAGGGATACAGTAAACCTGAAGTGAAGCATCGGAATCAATATCTAGTGTCACAGGAATGGTTCAAAACATAGACAGTAGATGATTCAGATATCTTGTACTTAAGAAGGCATTGTGCCTTTTGTATTTAATTCCGATGCAATATCTGTGTTTCATCGTCAATAAGAAGGTCAGAGGGATACAATATACCTGATGTGAAACATCGGAATCTATAACTACTGGCACAGGAATGGTTCAAAAATAGACAGTAAGAAGAGTCAGTTATCTTGTACTTAAGTAGGCATTGTTCTTTTGTATTTAATTCCAATGCAATTTCTGTGTTTCATCGTCGATAAGAAGGTCAGAGGGATACAGTGCACCTGAAATGAAGCATCAGAATCTGTAACTAGTGTCACAGGAATGGTTCAAAACTTAGACAGTAAGAAGAGTCAGTTTTCTTGTACTTAAGTAGCCATTGTGCCTTTTGTATATAATTCCGATGCAATTTCTGTGTTTCATCGTCAATAAGAAGGTGAGAGGGATACAGTAAAGCTGAAGTGAAGCATCGGAATCTATAACTAGTGTCGCAGGAATGGTTCAAAACATAGACAGTAAGAAGAGTCAGTTTTCATGTACTTAATTAGGCTTGTGCCTTTTCTATTTAATTCCGATGCAATTTCTGTGTTTCGTGGTCAATTAGAAGGTCCATGGGATACAGTAAACCTGAAGTGAAACATCGGAATCTAAAACCGGTCACACAGGAAAGGTTCAAAACATAGACAGTATGAAGAGCCAGCCTTCTTGTACTTGAGTCGGCATTGTGCCTTTTGTATATAATTCCGATGCAATTTCTGTGTTTCATCGCAAAAAAGAAGGTCAGAGGGGTACAGTAAAGCTGAAGTGAAGCATCGGAATCTATAACTAGTGTCACAGGAATGGTTCTAAACTTAGACAGTAAGAAGAGTCAATTTTCTTGTACTTCAGTCGGCATTGTGCTTTTTGTATTTAATTCCGATGCAATTTCTGTGTTTCATCGTCAATAAGAAGGTCAGAGTGATACAGTAAACCTGAAGTGAGGCATCGGAATCTATAACTGCTGTCACAGGAATGGTTCATAACATAGACAGTAAGAAGAGACAGTTTTATTGTACTTAAGTAGGCATTGTGCCTTTTGTATTTAATTCCCATGCAATTTCTGTGTTTCGTGGTCAATAACAAGGTCCATGGGATACAATAAGTCTGAAGTGAAGCATCGGAATCTAAATCCGGTCTCACAGGAAAGGTTCATAACATAGACAGTAAGAAGAGCCAGCCTTCTTGTATTTGAGTCGGCATTGTGCCTTTTCTATTTAATTCCGATGCAATTTCTGTGTTTCATCGTCAATAAGAAGGTCAGAGGGATACAGTAAGCTTGAAGTGAAGCATCGGAATAAATAACTAGTGTCACAGGAATGGTTCAAAACATAGACAGTAAGACGAGTCAGTTTTCTTGTACTTAAGTGGAGATTGTGTCTTTTGTATTTAATTCGGATGAAATTTCTGTGTTTCATCGTCAATAAGAAGGTCAGAGGGATACAGCAAAACCTGAACTGAAGCATCGGAATCAATATCTAGTGTCACAGGAATGGTTCAAAACATAGACAGTAAGAAGATTCAGACATCTTGTACTTAAGACGGCATTGTGCCTTTTGTATTTAATTCCGATGCAATATTTGTGTTTCATCGTCAATAAGAAGGTCAGAGGGATACAATAAACCTGATGTGAAACATCGGAATCTATAACTACTGGCACAGGAATGGTTCAAACATAGACAGTAAGAAGAGTCAGTTATCTTGTACTTAAGTAGGCATTGTTCTTTTGTATTTAATTCCAATGCAATTTCTGTGTTTCATCGTCAATAAGAAGGTCAGAGGGATACAGTGCACCTGAAATGAAGCATGAGAATCTGTAACTAGTGTCACAGGAATGGTTCAAAACTTAGACAGTAAGAAGAGTCAGTTTTCTTGTACTTAAGTAGGCATTGTGCCTTTTGTGTATAATTCCGATGCAATTTCTGTGTTTCATCGTCAATAAGAAGGTGAGAAGTATACAGTAAAGCTGAAGTGAAGCATCGGAATCTATAACTAGTGTCACAGGAATGGTTCAAAGAATAGACAGTAAGAAGAGTCAGTCTTCTTGTACTTAAGTTGGCATTGAGCCATTTGTATTTTATTAGGATGCAATTACTGTGTTTCATCGTCAATAAGTAGGTCAGAGGGATACAGTAAACCTGAAGTGAAGCATCGGAATCTATAACTAGTGTCACAGGAATGGTTCAAAACATAGACAGTAAGAAGATTCAGATTTCTTGGACTTAAGACGGCATTGTGCCTTTTGTATTTAATTCCGATGCAATATCTGTGTTTCATCGTCAATAAGAAGGTCAGAGGGATACAATAAACCTGACGTGAAGCATGGGAATCTTAAACTACTGGCACAGGAATGCTTCAAAACATAGACAGTAAGAAGAGTCAGTTATCTTGTACTTAAGTAGGCATTGTGCTTTTGTATTTAATTCCGATGCAATTTCTGTGTTTCATCGTCAATAAGAATGTCAGACTGATACAGTAAACATGAAGTGAAGCATCGGAATCTATAACTAGTGTCACAGGAATGGTTCAAAGCATTGACAGTAAAAAGAGTCAGTTTTCTTGTACTTATGTCGTCATTGTGCCTTTTGTATTTAATTCCGGTGCAATTTCTGAGTTTCATCGTCAATAAGGAGGACGGAGGGATACAGTAAACCTAAAGTGAAGCATCGGAATCTATAACTAGTGTCACAGGAATGGTTCAAAACATAGACAGTAAGAAGAGTCAGTTTTCTTGTACTTAAGTCGGCATTATGCCTTTTGTATTTAATTCCGATGCAATTTCTGTGTTTCATCGTCAATAAGAAGGTCAGAGGGATACAGCAAAGCTGAAGTGAAGCATCGGAAAATATAACTAGTGTCACAGGAATGGTTCAAAACTTAGACAATAAGAAGAGTCAGTTTTCTTGTACTTAAGTCGGCATTGTGCTTTTTCCATTTAATTCCGATGCAATTTCTGTGTTTCATCGTCAATACGAAGATCAGAGGGATACAGTAAAACTGAATTGAAGCATCGGAATCTATATCTAGTGTCACAGGAATGGTTTAAAACATAGACAGTAAGAAGAGCCAGTCTTCTTGTACTTGAGTCGGCATTGTGCCTTTTGTATTTAATTCCGATGCAATTTCTGTGTTTCATCGTTAATAAGGAGGTCAGAGGGCTACAGTAAACCTGAAGTGAAGCATCGGAGTCTATAACTAGTGTCACAGGAATGGTTCAAAACATAGAAAGTAAGAAGAGTCAGTTTTTTTGTACTTAAGTTCGCATTGTGCCTTTTGTGTTTAATTCCGGTGCAATTTCTGTATTTCGTCGTCAATAATAAGGTCCAAGGGATTCAGTAAACCTGAAGTGAAGCATCGGAATCATAAACCGGTGTCACAGAAAAGGTTCATAATATAGACAGTAAGAAGAGCCAGTCTTCTTGTATTTGAGTCGGCATTGTGCCTTTTGTATTTAATTCCGATGCCATTTCTGTGTTTCATCGTCAATAAGAAGGTCAGCGGGATTCAGTAAACCTGAAGTGAAGAATCGGAATCCATAACTAGTGTCACAGGAATGGTTCAAAGAATAGACAGTAAGAAGAGTCAGTCTTCTTGTACTTAAGTTGGCATTGAGCCATTTGTATTTTATTAGGATGCAATTACTGTGTTTCATCGTCAATAAGTAGGTCAGAGGGATACAGTAAACCTGAAGTGAAGCATCGGAATCTATAACTAGTGTCACAGGAATGGTTCAAAACATAGACAGTAAGAAGATTCAGATTTCTTGGACTTAAGACGGCATTGTGCCTTTTGTATTTAATTCCGATGCAATATCTGTGTTTCATCGTCAATAAGAAGGTCAGAGGGATACAATAAACCTGACGTGAAGCATGGGAATCTTAAACTACTGGCACAGGAATGCTTCAAAACATAGACAGTAAGAAGAGTCAGTTATCTTGTACTTAAGTAGGCATTGTGCTTTTGTATTTAATTCCGATGCAATTTCTGTGTTTCATCGTCAATAAGAATGTCAGACTGATACAGTAAACATGAAGTGAAGCATCGGAATCTATAACTAGTGTCACAGGAATGGTTCAAAACATTGACAGTAAAAAGAGTCAGTTTTCTTGTACTTATGTCGTCATTGTGCCTTTTGTATTTAATTCCGGTGCAATTTCTGAGTTTCATCGTCAATAAGGAGGACGGAGGGATACAGTAAACCTAAAGTGAAGCATCGGAATCTATAACTAGTGTGACAGGAATGGTTCAAAACATAGACAGTAAGAAGAGCCAGACTTCTTGTACTTGAGTCGGCATTGTGCCTTTTGTATTTAATTCCGATGCAATTTCTGTGTTTCATCGACAATAAGGAGGTCAGAGGGATACAGTAAACCTGAAGTGAAGCATCAGAATCTATAACTAGTGTCACAGGAATGGTTCAAAACATAGACAGTAAGAAGAGCCAGTCTTCTTGTACTTGAGTCGGAATTGTGCCTTTTGTATTTAATTCCGATGCAATTTCTGTGTTTCATCGTCAATAAGAAGGTCAGAGGGCTACAGTAAAGCTGAAGTGAATCATGGGAATCTATAACTAGCGTCACAGGAATGGTTAAATACATAGAGAGTAAGATGAGACAGTCTTCTTGTACTTAAGTCGGCATTGTGCCTTTTGTATTTAATTCCGATGCAATTTCTGTGTTCCATCGTCTATAAGAAGGTCAGAGAGACACAGTAAACCTGAAGTGAAGGATCGGAATCTATAACTAGTGTCACAGGAATGGTTCAAAACATAGACAGTAAGAGGAGTCAATTTTCGTGTACTTAAGTCGCCATTGTGCCTTTTGTATTTAATTCCGATGCAATTTCTGTGTTTCTTCGTCAATATAAGGTCAGAGGGATACAGCAAACCTGAAGTGAAGCATCGGAATCAATAACTAGTGTCACAGGAATGGTTCAAAACATAGACAGTAAGAAGAGTCAGTTTTCTTGTACTTAAGTCGGCATTGTGCCGTTTGAATTTAATTCCGATGTAATTTCTGTGTTTCGTGGTCAATAAGAAGGTCCATGGGATACAGTAAACCTGAAGTGAAGCATCGGAATCTAAAATCGGTCTCACAGGAAAGGTTCAAAACATAGACAGTATGAAGAGCCAGCCTTCTTGTACTTGAGTCAGCATTGTGCCTTTTGTATTTAATTCCGATGCAATTTCTGCGTTTCATCGTCAACAAGAAGGTCAGAGGGATACAGTAAAGCTGAAGTGAAGCATCGGAATCTATAACTAGTGTCACAGGAATGGTTCAAAACATAGACAGTAAGACGAGTCAGTTTTCTTGTACTTAAGTGGACATTGTGTCTTTTGTATTTCATTCCGATGAAATTTCTGTGTTTCATCGTCAATAAGAAGGTCAGAGGGATACAGTAAACCTGAAGTCACGCATCGGAATCAATATCTAGTGTCACAGGAATGGTTCAAAACATAGACAGTAAGAAGATTCAGATATCTTGTACTTAAGAAGGCATTGTGCCTTTTCTACTTAATTCCGATGCAATATCTGTGTTTCATCGTCAATAAGAAGGTCAGAGGGATACAATAAACCTGATGTGAAACATCGGAATCTATAACCACTGGCACAGGAATGGTTCAAACATAGACAGTAAGAAGAGTCAGTTATCTTGTACTTAAGTAGGCATTGTTCTTTTGTATTTAATTCCAATGCAATTTCTGTGTTTCATCGTCAATAAGAATGTCAGAGGTATACAGTGCACCTGAAATGAAGCATCGGAATCTATAACTAGTGTCACGGGAATGGTTCAAAACATAGACACTAAGAAGAGTCAGTTTTCTTGTACTTAAGTTGGCATTGTCCCATCTGTATTTAATTCCGATGCAATTTCTGTGTTTCATCGTCAATGAGATCGTCAGAGGGTACAGTAAACCTGAACTGAAGCATCGGAATCCATAACTAGTGTCACAGGAATGGTTCAAAACATAGACAGTAAGAAGAGTCAGTTTTCTTGTACTTAAGTAGGCATTGTGCCTTTTGTATTTAATTCCGATGCAATTTCTGTGTTTCGTGGACAATAAGGAGGTCCATGGGATACAGTAAACCTGAAATGAAGCATCGGAATTTAAAACCGGTCTCACAGGAAAGGTTTAAATCATGGACAGTATGTAGAGCCAGCCTTCTTGTACTTGAGCCGGCATTGTGCCTTTTGCATATAATTCCGATGCAATTTCTGTGTTTCATCGTCAAAAAGAAGGTCAGAGGGGTACAGTAAAGCTGAGGTGAAGCATCGGAATCTATAACTAGTGTCACAGGAATGGTTCAAAACTTAGACAGTAAGAAGAGTCAGTTTTCTTGTACTTTAGTCGGCGTTGTGACTTTGTATTTAATTCCGATGCAATTTTTGTGTTTCATCGTCAATAAGAAGGTCAGAGGGATACAGTAAAACTGAATTGAAACATCGGAATCTATAACTAGTGTCACAGGAATGGTTTAAAACATAGACAGTAAGAAGAGCCAGTCCTCTTGTACTTGAGTCGGCAAGTGCCTTTTGAATTTAATTCCGATGCAAATTCTGTGTTTCGTCGTCAATAAGAAGGTCCAAGAAATACATTAAACCTGAAGTGAAGCATCGGAATCTATAACTAGTGTCACATGAATGGTTCAAAATATAGACAGTAAGAAGAGTCAGTTTTCTTGTACCTAAGTTGGCATTGTCCCCTTTGTATTTAATTCCGATGCAATTTCTGTGTTTCATCGTCAATAAGATCGTCAGAGGGAACAGTAAACCTGACGTGAAGCATCGGAATCTAATACCGGTCTCACAGGAAAGGTTCAAAACATAGACAGTATGAAGAGCCAGCCTTCTTGTACTTGAGTCGGCATTGTGCCTTTTGTATTTAATTCCGATGCAATTTCTGTATTTCATCGTCAATAAGAAGGTCTGAGGGATACAGCAAAGCTGAAGTGAAGCATCGGAAAATATAACTAGTGTCACAGGAATGGTTCAAAACTTAGACAATAAGAAGAGTCAGTTTTCTTGTACTTAAGTCGGCATCGTGCTTTTTCCATTTAATTCCGATGCAATTTCTGTGTTTCATCGTCAATACGAAGATCAGAGGGATACAGTAAAACTGAATTGAAGCATCGGAATCTATATCTAGTGTCACAGGAATGGTTTAAAACATAGACAGTAAGAAGAGCCAGTCTTCTTGTACTTGAGTCGGCACTGTGCCTTTTGTATTTAATTCCGATGCAATTTCTGTGTTTCATCGTTAATAAGGGGGTCAGAGGGTTACAGTAAACCTGAAGTGAAGCATCGGAATCTATAACAAGTGTCACACGAATGGTTCAAAACATAGAAAGTAAGAAGAGTCAGTTTTTTTGTACTTAAGTTCGCATTGTGCCTTTAGTGTTTAATTCCGGTGCAATTTCTGTGTTTCGTCGTCAATAATAAGGTCCAAGGGATACAGTAAACCCGAAGCGAAGCATCGGAATCATAAACCGGTGTCACAGAAAAGGTTCATAATATAGACAGTAAGAAGAGCCAGTCTTCTTGTATTTGAGTCGATATTGTGACTTTTGTATTTAATTCCGATGCCATTTCTGTGTTTCATCGTCAATAAGAAGGTCAGACTGATACAGTAAACATGAAGTGAAGCATCGGAATCTATAACTAGTGTCACAGGAATGGTTCAAAACATTGACAGTAAGAAGAGTCAGTTTTCTTGTACTTATGTCGTCATTGTGCCTTTTGTATTGAATTCCGGTGCAATTTCTGAGTTTCATCGTCAATAAGGAGGACGGAGGGATACAGTAAACCTAAAGTGAAGCATCGGAATCTTTAACTAGTGTCACAGGAATGGTTCAAAACATAGACTGTAAGAAGAGTCAGTCTTCTTGTACTTAAGTCGGCATTGTGCCTTTTGTATTAAATTCCGATGCAATTTCTATGTTTCATCTTCAATAAGAAGGTCCGAGGGATACAGTAAACCTGAAGTGAAGCATCCGAAACTATAACTAGTGTCACAGGAGTGATTCAAAACATAGACAGTAAGAAGAGTCAGATTTCTTGTACTTAAGTCGGCATTGTGCCTTTTGTATTTAATTCCGATGAAATTACTGTGTTTCACCGCCAATAAGAAGTTCAGAGGGAGGCAGTGAACCTGAAGTCGGGCATACGAATCCATAACTACTGTGACAGGAATGGTTCAAAACATAGACAGTAAGAAGAGCCAGACTTCTTGTACTTGAGTCGGCATTGTGCCTTTTGTATTTAATTCCGTTGCAATTTCTGTGTTTCATCGTCAATAAGGAGGTCAGAGGGATACAGTAAACCTGAAGTGAAGCATCGGAATCTATAACTAGTGTCACAGGAATGGTTTAAAACATAGACAGTAAGAAGAGCCAGTCTTCTTGTACTTGAGTCGCAATTGTGCCTTTTGTATTTAATTTCGATGCAATTTCTGTGTTTCATCGTCAATAAGAAGGTCAGAGGGCTACAGTAAAGCTGAAGTGAATCATCGGAATCTATAACTAGCGTCACAGGAATGGTTAAATACATAGAGAGTAAGATGAGACAGTCTTCTTGTACTTAAGTCGGCATTGTGCCTTTTGTATTTAATTCCGATGCAATTTCTGTGTTTCATCGTCTATAAGAAGGTCAGAGAGATGCAGTAAACCTGAAGTGAAGGATCGGAATCTATAACTAGTGTCACAGGAATGGTTCAAAACATAGACAGTAAGAAGAGTCAATTTCCGAGTACTTAAGTCGCCATTGTGCCTTTTGTATTTAATTCCGATGCAATTTCTGTGTTTCATCGTCAATATAAGGTCAGAGGGATACAGCAAACCTGAAGTGAAGCATCGGAATCAATAACTAGTGTCACAGGAATGGTTCAAAACATAGACAGTAAGAAGAGTCAGTTTTCTTGTACTTAAGTCGGCATTGTGCCGTTTGAATTTAATTCCGATGTAATTTCTGTGTTTCGTGGTCAATAAGAAGGTCCATGGGATACAGTAAACCTGAAGTGAAGCATCGGAATCTAAAATCGGTCTCACAGGAAAGGTTCAAAACATAGACAGTATGAAGAGCCAGCCTTCTTGTACTTGAGTCAGCATTGTGCCTTTTGTATTTAATTCCGATGCAATTTCTGTGTTTCATCGTCAACAAGAAGGTCAGAGGGATACAGTAAAGCTGAAGTGAAGCATCGGAATCTATAACTAGTGTCACAGGAATGGTTAAAACTTAGACACTAAGAAGAGTCAGTTTTCTTGTACTTATGTCGGCATTGTGCTTTTTGTATTTAATTCCGATGCACTTCCTGTGTTTCATCGTCAATAGGAAGGTCAGAGGGATACGGTAAACCTGAAGTGAAGCATCGGAATCTATAACTAGTGTCACAGGAATGGTTCAAACATAGACAGTAAGAAGAGTCAGATTTATTGTACTAAAGTCGGCATTGTGCCTTTTGTATTTAATTCCGTTGCAATTTCTGTGTTTCATAGTCGTTACAACGGTCAGAGGGCTACAGTAAAGCTGAAGTGAATCATCGGAATCTATAACTAGCGTCACAGGAATGGTTAAATACATAGAGAGTAAGATGAGACAGTCTTCTTGTACTTAAGTCGGCATTGTGCCTTATGTATTTAATTCCGATGCAATTTCTGTGTTTCATCGTCTATAAGAAGGTCAGAGAGATACAGTAAACCTGAAGTGAAGGATCGGAATCTATAACTAGTGTCACAGGAATGATTCAAAACATAGACAGTAAGAAGAGTCAATTTTCGTGTACTTAAGTCGCCATTGTGCCTTTTGTATTTAATTCCGATGCAATTTCTGTGTTTCATCGTCAATATAAGGGCAGTGGGATACAGCAAACCTGAAGTGAATCATCGGAATCAATAACTAGTGTCACAGGAATGGTTCAAAAAATAGACAGTAAGAAGAGTCAGTTTTCTTGTACTTAAGTCGGCATTGTGCCGTTTGAATTTAATTCCGATGTAATTTCTGTGTTTCGTGGTCAATAAGAAGGTCCATGGGATACAGTAAACCTGAAGTGAAGCATCGGAATCTAAAATCGGTCTCACAGGAAAGGTTCAAAACATAGACAGTATGAAGAGCCAGCCTTCTTGTACTTGAGTCAGCATTGTGCCTTTTGTATTTAATTCCGATGCAATTTCTGTGGTTCATCGTCAACAAGAAGGTCAGAGGGATACAGTAAAGCTGAAGTGAAGCATCGGAATCTATAACTAGTGTCACAGGAATGGTTCAAAACTTAGACACTAAGAAGAGTCAGTTTTCTTGTACTTATGTCGGCATTGTGCTTTTTGTATTTAATTCCGATGCACTTCCTGTGTTTCATCGTTAATAGGAAGGTCAGAGGGATACAGTAAACCTGAAGTGAAGCATCGGAATCTATAACTAGTGTCACAGGAATGGTTCAAACATAGACAGTAAGAAGAGTCAGATTTATTGTACTAAAGTCGGCATTGTGCCTTTTGTATTTAATTCCGTTGCAATTTCTGTGTTTCATAGTCAATACGAAGGTCAGAGGGATACAGTAAACCTGAGGTGAAGCATCGGAATCTATAACTAGTGTCACAGGAATGGTTCAAAACATAGACAGTTAGAAGAGTCAATTTTCGTGTACTTAAGTCGCCATTGTGCCTTTTGTATTTAATTCCGATGCAATTTATGAGTTTCATCGTCAATAATGAGGTCGGGGGGATACAGTAAACCCAAAGTGAAGCATCAGATTCTATAACTAGTGTCACAGGAATGGTTCAAAACATACACAGTAAGAAGAGTCAGTCTTCTTGTACTTGAGTCGGCATTGTCCCTTTTGTATTTAATTCCGATGCAATTTCTGTGTTTCGTGGTCAATACGAAGGTCCATGGGATACAGTAAACCTGAAGTGAAGCATCGGAATCTAAAACCGGTCTCACAGGAAACGTTCAAAACGTAGACAGTATGAAGAGCCAGCCTTCTTGTACTTCAGTCGGCATTGTCCCTTTTGTATTTAATTCCGATGCAATTTCTGTGTTTCATCGTCAACAAGAAGGTCAGAGGGATACAGTAAAGCTGAAGTGAAGCATCGGAATCTATAACTAGTGTCACAGGAATGGTTCAAAACTTAGACACTAAGAAGAGTCAGTTTTCTTGTACTTATGTCGGCATTGTGCTTTTTGTATTTAATTCCGATGCACTTCCTGTGTTTCATCGTCATTAGGAAGGTCAGAGGGATACGGTAAACCTGAAGTGAAGCATCGGAATCTATAACTAGTGTCACAGGAATGGTTCAAACATAGACAGTAAGAAGAGTCAGATTTATTGTACTAAAGTCGGCATTGTGATTTTTGTATTTAATTCCGTTGCAATTTCTGTGTTTCATAGTCGTTACAAAGGTCAGAGGGCTACAGTAAAGCTGAAGTGAATCATCGGAATCTATAACTAGCGTCACAGGAATGGTTAAATACATAGAGAGTAAGATGAGACAGTCTTCTTGTACTTAAGTCGGCATTGTGCCCTATGTATTTAATTCCGATGCAATTTCTGTGTTTCATCGTCTATAAGAAGGTCAGACAGATACAGTAAACCTGAAGTGAAGGATCGGAATCTATAACTAGTGTCACAGGAATGATTCAAAACATAGACAGTAAGAAGAGTCAATTTTCGTGTACTTAAGTCGCCATTGTGACTTTTGTATTTAATTCCGATGCAATTTCTGTGTTTCATCGTCAATATAAGGGCAGAGGGATACAGCAAACCTGAAGTGAATCATCGGAATCAATAACTAGTGTCACAGGAATGGTTCAAAACATAGACAGTAAGAAGAGTCAGTTTTCTTGTACTTAAGTCGGCATTGTGCCGTTTGAATTTAATTCCGATGTAATTTCTGTGTTTCGTGGTCAATAAGAAGGTCCATGGGATACAGTAAACCTGAAGTGAAGCATCGGAGTCTAAAATCGGTGTCACAGGAAAGGTTCAAAACATAGACAGTATGAAGAGCCAGCCTTCTTGTACTTGAGTCAGCATTGTGCCTTTTGTATTTAATTCCGATGCAATTTCTGTGTTTCATCGTCAACAAGAAGGTCAGAGGGATACAGTAAAGCTGAAGTGAAGCATCGGAATCTATAACTAGTGTCACAGGAATGGTTCAAAACTTAGACACTAAGAAGAGTCAGTTTTCTTGTACTTATGTCGGCATTGTGCTTTTTGTATTTAATACCGATGCACTTCCTGTGTTTCATCGTTAATAGGAAGGTCAGAGGGATACAGTAGACCTGAAGTGAAGCATCGGAATCTATAACTAGTGTCACAGGAATGGTTCAAACATAGACAGTAAGAAGAGTCAGATTTATTGTACTAAAGTCGGCATTGACCTTTTGTATTTAATTCCGTTGCAATTTCTGTGTTTCATAGTCAATACGAAGGTCAGAGGGATACAGTAAACCTGAGGTGAAGCATCGGAATCTATAACTAGTGTCACAGGAATGGTTCAAAACATAGACAGTTAGAAGAGTCAATTTTCGTGTACTTAAGTCGCCATTGTGCCTTTTGTATTTAATTCCGATGCAATTTATGAGTTTCATCGTCAATAATGAGGTCGGGGGGATACAGTAAACCCAAAGTGAAGCATCAGATTCTATAACTAGTGTCACAGGAATGGTTCAAAACATACACAGTAAGAAGAGTCAGTCTTCTTGTACTTGAGTCGGCATTGTCCCTTTTGTATTTAATTCCGATGCAATTTCTGTGTTTCGTGGTCAATAAGAAGATCCATGGGATACAGTAAACCTGAAGTGAAACATCGGAATCTAAAACCGGTCTCACAGGAAACGTTCAAAACGTAGCCAGTATGAAGAGCCAGCCTTCTTGTACTTGAGTCGGCATTGTCCCTTTTGTATTTAATTCCGATGCAATTTCTGTGTTTCATCGTCAATAAGAAGGTCAGAGGGATACAATAAAGCTGAAGTGAAGCATCGGAATCTATAACTAGTCCGACAGGAATGGTTCAAATCTTAGACAGTAAGAAGAGTCAGTTTTCTTGTACTTAAGTCGGCATTGTGCTTTTTGTGTTTAATTCCGATGCAATTTCTTGTTTCATCGTCAATAAGAAGGTCAGAGGGATACAGTAAAACTGAATTGAAGCATCGGAATCTATAACTAGTGTCACAGGAATGATTTATAACATAGACAGTAAGAAGAGCCAGTCTTCTTGTACTTGAGTCGGCATTGTGCCTTTTGTATTTAATTCCGATGCAATTTATGAGTTTCATCGTCAATAATGAGGTCGGGGGGATACAGTAAACCCAAAGTGAAGCATCAGATTCTATAACTAGTGTCACAGGAATGGTTCAAAACATACACAGTAAGAAGAGTCAGTCTTCGTGTACTCAAGTCGGCATTGAGACTTTTGTATTTAATTCCTGTGCAATTTCTGTGTTTCATCGTCAATAAGAAGGTCAGAGGGATACAGTAAGCTTGAAGTGAAGCATCGGAATATATAACTAGTGTCACAGGAATGGTTCAAAACATAGACAGTAAGACGAGTTAGTTTTCTTGTACTTAAGTGGACATTGTGACTTTTGTATTTAATTCCGATGAAATTTCGGTGTTTCATCATAAATACGAAGGTCAGAGGGATACAGTAAACCTGAAGTGAAGCATCGGAATCTATAACTAGTGTTGCAGGAATGGTTCAAAACGTAGACAGTAAGAAGATTTAGTTTTCGCGTACTTAAGACGGCATTGTGCCTTTTGTATTTAATTCCGATGCAATATCTGTGTTTCATCGTCAATAAGAAGGTCAGAGGGATACAATAAACCTGATGTGAAGCATCGAAATCTGTAACTAGTGGCACAGGAATGGTTCAAAACGTAGACAGTAAGAAGAGTCAGTTATCTTGTACTTAAGTAGGCATTGTGCTATAGTATTTAATTCCGATGCAATTTCTGTGTTTAATCGTCAATACGAAGGTCGGAGGGATACAGTACACCTGAAGTGAAGCATCAGAATCTATAACTAGTGTCACAGGAATGGTTCAAGGCATAGACAGCAAGAAGAGTCAGTTTTCTTGTACTTAAGTAGGCATTGTGCCTTTTGTATATAATTCCGATGCAATTTCTGTGTTTCATCGTCAATAAGAAGGTCAGACTGATACAGTAAACAAGAAGTGAGGCATCGGAATCTATAACTAGTGTCACAGGAATGGTTCAAAACATAGACAGTAAGGAGAGTCAGTTTTCTTGTACTTAAGTTGTCATTGTGCCTTTTGTATTTAATTCCGATGCAATTTCTGAGTTACATCGTCAATAAGGAGGTCGGAGGGATACAGTAAACCTAAAGTGAAGCATCGGAAGCTATTACTAGTGTCACAGGAATAGTTCAAGTCATAGACAGTAAGAAGAGCCAGTCTTCTTGTACTTGAGTCGGAATTGTGCCTTTTGTATTTAATTCCGATGCAATTTCTGGGTTTCATCGTCAATAAGAAGGTGAGAGGGATACAGTAAAGCTGAAGTAAAGCATCGGAATCTATAACTAGTGTCACAAGAATGGTTCAAATCATAGAGAGTAAGATGAGAGAGTCTTCTTGTACTTAAGTCGGCATTGAGCCTTTTGTATTTAATTCCGATGCAATTTCTGTGTTTCATCGTCAATATAAGGTCAGAGGGATGCAGTAAACCTGAAGTGAAGCATCGGAATCTACAACTAGTGTCACAGGAATGGTTCAAATCATAGACAGTAAGAAGAGTCAGTCTTCTTGTACTTAAGTCGGCATTGAGCCATTTGTATTTAATTCCGATGCAATTTCTGTGTTTCATCGTCAATAAGAAGGTCAGAGGGATACAGTAAGCTTGAAGTGAAGCATCGGAATAAATAACTAGTGTCACAGGAATGGTTCAAAACATAGACAGTAAGAAAAGTCAGTTTTCTTGTACTTAAGTGGACATTGTGTCTTTTGTATTTAATTCCGATGAAATTTCTGTGTTTCATCGTCAATAAGAAGGAAAGAGGGATACAGTAAACCTGAAGTGAAGCATCGGAATCTATATCTAGTGTCACAGGAATGGTTCAAAACATAGACAGTAAGAAGACTCAGATTTCTTGTACTTAAGACGGCATTGTGCCTTTTGTATTTAATTCCGATGCAATATCTGTGTTTCATCGTCAATAAGAAGGTCAGAGGGATACAATAAACCTGATGTGAAACATCGGAATCTATAACTACTGGCACAGGAATGGTTCAAATCATAGACAGTATGAATAGTCAGTTATCTTGTACTTAAGTAGGCATTGTTCTTTTGTATTTAATTCCAATGCAATTTCTGTGTTTCATCGTCAATAAGAAGGTCAGAGGGATACAGTACACCTGAAATGAAGCATCGGAATCTATAACTAGTGTCACAGGAATGGTTCAAAACATAGACGGTAAGAAGAGCCAGTCTTCTTGTACTTGAGTCGGAATTGTGCGTTTTGTATTTAATTCCGATGCAATTTCTGTGTTTCATCGTCAATATAAGGTCAGAGGGATACAGTAAACCTGAAGTGAAGCATCGGAATCAATAACTAGTGTCACAGGAAAGGTTCAAAACATAGACAGTAAGAAGAGTCAGTTTTCTTGTACTTAAGTCGGCATTGTGCCGTTTGAACTTAATTGCGATGTAATTTCTGTGTTTCGTGGTCAATACGAAAGTCCATGGGATACAGTAAACCTGAAGTGAAGCATCGGAATCTAAAATCGGTCTCACAGGAAAGGTTCAAAACATAAACAGTATGAAGAGCCAGCCTTCTTGTACTTGAGTCAGCATTGTGCCTTTTGTATTTAATTCCGATGCAATTTCTGTGTTTCATCGTCAACAAGGAAGTCAGAGAGATACATTAAAGCTGAAGTGAAGCATCGGAATCTATAACTAGTGTCACAGGAATGGTTCAAACTTAGACACTAAGAAGAGTCAGTTTTCTTGTACTTATGTCGGCATTGTGCTTTTTGTATTTAATTCCGATGCACTTTCTGTGTTTCATCGTCAATAAGAAGGTCAGAGGGATACAGTAAACCTGAAGTGAAGCATCGGAATCTATAACTAGTGTCACAGGAATGGTTCAAACATAGACAGTAAGAAGAGTCAGATTTCTTGTACTTAAGTCGGCATTGTGCCTTTTGTATTGATTTCCGTTGCAATTTCTGTGTTTCATAGTCAATACGAAGGTAAGAGGGATACAGTAAACCTGAGGTGAAGCATCGGAATCTATAACTAGTGTCACAGGAATGGTTCAAAACATAGACAGTAAGAAGAGTCAATTTTCGTGTACTTAAGTCGCCATTGTGCCTTTTGTATTTAATTCCGATGCAATTTCTGAGTTTCATCGTCAATAAGGAGGTCGGAGGGATACAGTAAACCTGAAGTGAAGCATCGGAATCTATAACTAGTGTCACAGGAATGGTTCAAACATAGACAGTAAGAAGAGTCAGATTTCTTGTACTTAAGTCGGCATTGTGCCTTTTGTATTAATTTCCGATGCTATTTCTATGTTTCATCTTCAATAAGAAGATCCCAGGGATACAGTAAACCTGAAGTGATGCATCGGAAACTAGAACTAGTGTCACAGGAGTGGTTCAAAACATAGACAGTAAGAAGAGTCAGCTTTCTTGTACTTAAGTCGGCATTGTGCCTTTTGTATTTAACTCCGATGCAACTTCTGTGTTTCATCGTCTATAAGAAGGTCAGAGGGATACAGTAAACCTGAAGTGAAGCATCGGAATCTATAACTAGTGTCGCAGGAATGGTTCAAAACATAGACAGTAAGAAGAGTCAGTTTTCTTGTACTTATGTCGGCATTGTGCCTTTGTAATTAATTCCAATGCAATTTCTGTGTTTCACCGCCAATAAGGAGTTCGGAGGGAGGCAGTGAACCTGAAGTCGAGCATCCGAATCCATAACTAGTGTCACAGGTATGGTTCAAAGCATAGACAGTAAGAAGAGCCAGTCTTCTTGTACTTGAGTCGGCATTGTGCCTTTTGTATTTAATTCCGATGCAATAACTGTGTTTCATCGACAATAAGGAGGTCAGAGGGATACAGTAAAGCTGAAGTGAAGCGTCGGAATCTATAACTAGTGTCACAGGAATGGTTCAAAACATAGAGAGTAAGATGAGACAGTCTTCTTGCACTTAAGTCGGCATTGAGCCTTTTGTATTTAATTCCGATGCATTTTCTGTGTTTTCATCGTCAATATAAGGTCAGAGGGATACAGTAAACCTGAAGTGAAGCATCGGAATTTATAAGTAGTGTCACAGTAAGGGTCAAAACATAGACAGTAAGAAGAGTCAGTTTTCTTGTACTTAAGTTGGCATTGTCCCTTTTGTATTTCATTCCGATGCAATTTCTGTGTTTCATCGTCAATAAGATCGTCAGAGGGTACAGTAAACCTGAAGTGAAGCATCGGAATCTATAACTAGTGTCACAGGAATGGTTCAAAACATAGACAGTAAGAAGAGTCAGTTTTCTTGTACTTAAGTAGGCATTGTGCCTTTTGTATTTAATCCCGATGCAATTTCTGTATTTCGTGGTCAATAAGAAGGTCCATGAGATACAGTAAACCTGAAGTGAAGCTTCGGAATCTAAAACCGGTCTCACAGGAAAGGTTCAAAACGTAGACAGTATGAAGAGCCAGCCTTCTTGTACTTGAGTCGGCATTGTCCCTTTTGTATTTAATTCCTATGCAATTTCTGTGTTTCATCGCCTATAAGAAGATCAGAGGGATACAATAAAGCTGAAGTGAAGCATCGGAATCTATAACTAGTGTGACAGGAATGGTTAAAATCTTAGACAGTAAGAAGAGTAAGTTTTCTTGTACTTAAGTCGGCATTGTGTTATTTGTATTTAATTCCGATGCAATTTCTTGTTTCATCGTCAATAAGAAGGTCAGAGGGATACAGAAAAACTGAATTGAAGCATCGGAATCTATAACTAGTGTCACAGGAATGGTTTATAACATAGACAGTAAGAAGAACCAGTCTTCTTGTACTTGAGTCGGCATTGTGCCTTTTGTATTTAATTCCGATGTAATTTCTGTGTTTCATCGTCAATAAGGGGGTCAGAGGGATACAGAAAACCTGAAGTGAAGCATCGGAATCTATAACTAGTGTCACAGGAATGGTTGAAAACATAGATAGTAAGAAGAGTCAGTTTTTTTGTACTTAAGTCGGCATTGTGCCTTTTGTATTTAATTCCGATGCAATTTCTTTGTTTCGTCGTCAATAATAAGGTCCAAGGGATACAGTAAACCTGAAGTGAAGAATCGGAATCTATAACTATTGTCACAGGAATGGTTCAAAGCACAGACAGTAAGAAGAGTCAGTCTTCTTGTACTCAAGTCGGCATTGGGACTTTTGTATTTAATTCCGGTGCAATTTCTGTGTTTCATCGTCAATAAGAAGGTCATAGGGATAAAGTAAGCTTGAAGTGAAGCATCGGAATATATAATTAGTGTCACAGGAATGGTTCAAAACATAGACAGTAAGACGAGTTAGTTTTCTTGTACTTAAGTGGACATTGTGACTTTTGTATTTAATTCCGATGAAATTTCGGTGTTTCATCGTCAATACGAAGGTCAGAGGGATACAGTAAACCTGAAGTAAAGCATCGGAATCTATAACTAGTGTCACAGGAATGGTTCAAAACATTGACAGCAAGAAGATTTAGTTTTCGTGTACTTAAGACGGCATTGTGCCTTTTGTATTTAATTCCGAAGCAATATCTGTGTTTCATCGTCAATAAGAAGGTCAGAGGGATACAGTACACCTGAAATGAAGCATCAGAATCTATAAGTAGTGTCACAGGAATGGTTCAAAACTTAGACAGTAACAAGAGTCAGTTTTCTTGTACTTAAGTAGGCATTGTGCCTTTTGCATATAATTCCGATGCAATTTCTGTGTTTCATCGTCAATAAGAAGGTCAGACTGATACAGTAAACATGAAGTTAAGCATGGGTATCTATAACTAGCGTCACAGGAATGGTTAAATGCATAGAGAGTAAGATGATACAGTCTTCTTGTACTTAAGTCGGCATTGAGCCTTTTGTATTTAATTCCGATGAAATTTTGGTGTTTCATCGTCAATACGAAGGTCAGTGGGATACAGTAAACCTGAAGTGAAGCATCGGAATCTATAACTAGTGTCACAGGAATGGTTCAAAACATTGACAGCAAGAAGATTTAGTTTTCGTGTACTTAAGAGGGCATTGTGCCTTTTGTATTTAATTCCGATGCAATTACTGTGTTTCACCGCCAATACGAAGTTAAGTGGGTGGCAGTGAACCTGAAGTGAAGCATCGGAATCTATAACTAGTGTCACAGGAATGGTTCAAAACATAGACAGTAAGAAGAGCCAGTCTTCTTGTACTTGAGTCGGAATTGTGCCTTTTGTATTTAATTCCGATGCAATTTCTGTGTTTCATCGTCAATAAGAAGGTCAGAGGGCTACAGTAAAGCTGAAGTGAAGCATCGCAATCTATAACTAGAGTCACAGGAATGGTTAAACACATAGAGAGTAAGATGAGACAGTCTTCTTGTACTTAAGTCGGCATTGAGCCTTTTGTATTTAATTCCGATGCAACTTCTGTGTTTCATCGTCAATATAAGGTCAGAGGGATACAGTAAACCTGAAGTGAAGCATCGGAATCAATAACTAGTGTCACAGGAATGGTTCAAAACATAGACAGTAAGAAGAGTCAGTTTTCTTGTATTTAAGTCGGCATTGTGCCGTTTGAATTTAATTCCGATGTAATTTCTAAGTTTCGTGGTCAATAAGAAAGTCCATGGGATACAGTAAACCTGAAGTGAAGCATCGGAATCTAAAATCGGTCTCACAGGAAAGGTTCAAAACATAAACAGTATGAAGAGCCAGCCTTCTTGTACTTGAGTCAGCATTGTGCCTTTTGTATTTAATTTCGATGCAATTTCTGTGTTTCATCGTCAACAAGAAGGTCAGAGGGATACAGTAAAGCTGAAGTGAAGCATCGGAATCTATAACTAGTGTCACAGGAATGGTTCAAACTTAGACACTAAGAAGAGTCAGTTTTCTTGTACTTATGCCGGCATTGTGCTTTTTGTATTTAATTCCGATGCACTTTCTGTGTTTCATCGTCAATAAGAAGGTCAGAGGGATACAGTAAACCTGAAGTGAAGCATCGGAATCTGTAACTAGTGTCACAGGAATGGTTCAAACATAGACAGTAAGAAGAGTCAGATTTCTTGTACTTAAGTCGGCATTGTGCCTTTTGTATTGATTTCCGTTGCAATTTCTGTGTTTCATAGTCAATACGAAGGTCAGAGGGATACAGCAAACCTGAGGTGAAGCATCGGAACTTATAACTAGTGTCACAGGAATGGTTCAAAACAAAGACAGTAAGAAGAGTCAATTTTCGTGTACTTAAGTCGCCATTGTGCCTTTTGTATTTAATTCTGATGCAATTTCTGAGTTTCATCGTCAATAAGTAGGTCGGAGGGATACAGTAAACCTAAAGTGAAGCATCGGAATCTATAACTAGTGTCACAGGAATGGTTCAAAACATAGAGTGTAAGAAGAGTCAGTCTTCTTGTACTTAAGTCGGCATTGTGCCTTTTGTATTAATTTCCGATGCAATTTCTATGTTTCATCTTCAATAAGAAGATCCAAGGGATACAGTAAACCTCAAGTGAAGCATCGGAAACTATAACTAGTGTCACAGGAGTGGTTCAAAACATAGACAGTAAGAAGAGTCAGTTTTCTTGTACTTAAGTCGGCATTGTGCCTTTTGTATTTAATTCCGATGCAATTTCTGTGTTTCATCGACTATAAGAAGGTCAGAGGGATACAGTAAACCTGAAGTGAAGCATCGGAATCTATAACTAGTGTCACAGGAATGGTTCAAAACATAGACAGTAAGAAGAGTCAGTTTTCTTGTACTTATGTCGGCATTGTGCCTTTTGTAATTAATTCCAATGCAATATCTGTGTTTCACCGCCAATAAGAAGTTCAGAGGGAGGCAGCGAACCTGAAGTCGAGCATCCGAATCCGCAACTAGTGTCACAGGTATGGTTCAAAGCATAGACAGTAAGAAGAGCCAGTCTTCTTGTACTTGAGTCGGCATTGTGCCTTTTGTATTTAATTCCGATGCAATAACTGTGTTTCATCGACAATAAGGAGGTCAGAGGGATACAGTAAAGCTGAAGTGAAGCATCGGAATCTATAACTAGTGTGTCAGGAATGGTTCAAATCTTAGACAGTAAGAAGAGGCAGTTTTCTTGTACTTAAGTCGGCATTGTGTTTTTTGTATTTAATTCCGATGCAATTTCTTGTTTCATCGTCAATAAGAAGGTCAGAGTGGTACAGTAAAACTGAATTGAAGCATCGGAAACTATAACTAGTGTCACAGGAATGGTTTATAACACAGACAGTAAGAAGAGCCAGTCTTCTTGTACTTGAGTCGGCATTGTGCCTTTTGTATTTAATTCCGATGCAATTTCTGTTTTTCATCGTCAATAAGGAGGTCAGAGGGATACAGAAAACCTGAAGTGAAGCATCGGAATCTATAACTAGTGTCACAGGAATGGTTCAAAACATAGGTAGTAAGAAGAGTCAGTTTTTTTGTACTTAAGTCGGCATTGTGCATTTTGTATTTAATTCCGATGAAATTTCGGTGTTTCATCGTCAATACGAAGGTCAGAGGGTTACAGTAAACCTGAAGTGAAGCATCGGAATCTATAACTAGTGTCACAGGAATGGTTCAAAACATTGACAGCAAGAAGATTTAGTTTTCGTGTACTTAAGACGGCATTGTGCCTTTTGTATTTAATTCCGATGCAATATCTGTGTTTCATCGTCAATAAGAAGGTCAGAGGGATACAGTACACCTCAAATGAAGCATCGGAATCTATAACTAGTGTCACAGGAATGGTTCAAAACTTAGACAGTAAGAAGAGTCAGTTTTCTTGTACTTAAGTAGGCATTGTGCATTTTGTATATAATTCCGATGCAATTTCTGTGTTTCATCGTCAATAAGAAGGTCAGACTGATACAGTAAACATGAAGTGAAGCTTCGGAATCTATAACTAGTGTCACAGGAATGGTTCAAATCATAGACAGTAAGAAGATCCAGTCTTCTTGTACTTGAGTCGGAATTGTGCCTTTTGTATTTAATTCCGATGCAATTTCTGTGTTTCATCGTCAATAAGAAGGTCAGAGGGCTACAGTGAAGCTGAAGTGAAGCATCGGAATCTATAACTAGCGTCACAGGAATGGTTAAATACATTGAGAGTAAGATGAGACAGTCTTCTTGTACTTAAGTCGGTATTGAGCCTTTTGTATTTAATTCCGATGCAATTTCTGTGTTTCATCGTCAATATAAGGTCAGAGGGATACAGTAAACCTGAAGTGAAGCATCGGAATCAATAACTAGTGTCACAGGAATGGTTCAAAACATAGACAGTAAGAAGAGTCAGTCTTCTTGTACTCAAGTCGGCATTGTGCCTTTTGTATTAATTTCCGATGCAATTTCTATGTTTCATCTTCAATAAGAAGATCCGAGGGATACAGTAAACCTGAAGTGAAGCATCGGAAACTATAACTAGTGTCACAGGAGTGGTTCAAAGCATAGACAGTAAGAAGAGTCAGTTTTCTTGTACTTAAGACGGCATTGTGCCTTTTGTATTTAATTCCGATGCAATTTCTGTGTTTCATCGTCTATAAGAAGGTCAGAGGGATACAGTAAATCTGAAGTGAAGCATCGGGATCTATAACTAGTGTCACAGGAATGGTTCAAAACATAGACGGTAAGAAGAGTCAGTTTTCTTGTACTTATATCGGCATTGTGCCTTTTGTAATTAATTCCAATGCAATTTCTGTGTTTCACCGCCAATAAGAAGTTCAGAGGGAGGCAGTGAACCTGAAGTCGAGCATCCGAATCCATAACTAGTGTCACAGGTATGGTTCAAATCATAGACAGTAACAAGAGCCAGTCTTCTTGTACTTGAGTCGGCATTGTGCTTTTTGTATTTAATTCCGATGCAATTTCTGAGTTTCATCGACAATAAGGAGGTCAGAGGGATATAGTAAAGCTCAAGTGAAGCATCGGATTTTATAACTAGTGTCACAGGAATGGTTCAAAACATAGAGAGAAAGATGAGACAGTCTTCTTGCACTTAAGTCGGCATTGAGCCTTTTGTATTTAATTCCGATGCATTTTCTGTGTTTCATCGTCAATATAAGGTCAGAGGGATACAGTAAACCAGAGGTGAAGCATCGGAATTTATAAGTAGTGTCACAGTAAGGGTCAAAACATAGACAGTAAGAAGAGTCAGTTTTCTTTTACTTCAGTTGGCATTGTCCCTTTTGTATTTCATTCCGATGCAATTTCTGTGTTTCATCGTCAATAAGATCGTCAGAGGGTACAGTAAACCTGAAGTGAAGCATCGGAATCTATAACTAGTGTCACAGGAATGGTTCAAAACATAGACAGTAAGAAGAGTCAGTTTTCTTGTACTTAAGTAGGCATTGTGCCTTTTGTATTTAATTCCGATGCAATTTCTGTGTTTCGTGGTCAATAAGAAGGTCCATGGGATACAGTAAACCTGAAGTGAAGCTTCGGAATCTAAATCCGGTCTCACAGGAAAGGTTCAAAACGTAGACAGTATGAAGAGCCAGCCTTCTTGTACTTGAGTCGGCATTGTCCCTTTTGTATTTAATACCGATGCAATATCTGTGTTTCATCTATAACTAGTGTCACAGGAATGGTTCAAAACATAGACAGTAAGAAGAGTCAGTTTTCTTGTACTTAAGTTGGCATTGTCCCTTTTGTATTTAATTCCGATGCAATTTCTGTGTTTCATCGTCAATAAGATCGTCAGAGGGTACAGTAAACCTGAAGTGAAGCATCGGAATCCATAACTAGTGTCACAGCAATGGTACAAAACATAGACAGTAAGAAGAGTCAGTTTTCATGTACTTAATTAGGCATGTGCCTTTTGTATTTACTTCCCATGCAATTTCTGTGTTTCGTGGTCAATAAGAAGGTCCATGGGATACAGTAAACCTGAAGTGAAACATCGGAATCTAAAACCGGTCTCACAGGTAAGGTTCAAAACATAGACAGTATGAAGAGCCAGCTTTCTTGTACTTGAGTCGGCATTGTGCCTTTTGTATATATTTCCGATGCAATTTCTGTGTTTCATCGTAAAAAAGAAGGTCAGAGGGATACAGTAAACCTGAAGTGAGGTATCGGAATCTATAACTGCTGTCACAGGAATGGTTCATAACATAGACAGTAAAAAGAGTCAGTCTTCTTGTACTTAAGTCGGCATTGAGCCATTTGTAATTAATTCCGATGCAATTTCTGTGTTTCATCGTCAATAAGAAGGTCAGAGGGATACAGTAAGCTTGAAGAGAAGCATCGGAATAAATAACTAGTGTCACAGGAATGGTTCAAAACATAGACAGTAAGACGAGTCAGTTTTCTTGTACTTAAGTCGTCATTGTGCCTTTTGTATTTAACTCCGATGCAATTTCTGAGTATCATCGTCAATAAGGAGGTCGGAGGGATACAGTAAACCTAAAGTGAAGCATCGGAATCTATAACTAGTGTCACAGGAATGGTTCAAAACATAGACAGTAAGAAGAGCCAGTCTTCTGGAACTTGAGATGGAATTGTGCCTTTTGTATTTAATTCCGATGCAATTTCTATGTTTCATCGTCAATAAGAAGGTCCAATGGATACTATAATGCTGAAGTGAGGCATCGGAATCTATAACTAGTGTCACATGAATGGTTCAAATCATAAACAGTAAGAAGAGTCAGTTTTCTTGTACTTAAGTTGCCATTGTCCCTTTTGTATTTCATTCCCATGCAATTTCTGTGTTTCATCGTCAATAAGATCGTCAGAGGGTACAGTAAACCTGAAGTGAAGCATCGGAATCTATAACTAGTGTCACAGGAATGGTTCAAAACATAGACAGTAAGAAGAGCCAGTTTTCTTGTACTTAAGTAGGCATTGTGCCTTTTGTATTTAATTCCGATGCAATTTCTGTGTTTCGTGGTCAATAAGAAGGTCCATGGGATACAGTAAACCTGAAGTGAAGCATCGGAATCTAAAACCGGTCTCACAGGAAAGGTTCAAAACATAGACAGTATGAAGAGCCAGCCTTCTTGTACTTGGGTCAGCATTGTGCCTTTTGTATTTAATTCCGATGCAATTTCTGTGTTTCATCGTCAATAAGAAGGTCAGAGGGATACAGTAAAGCTGAAGTGAAGCATCGGAATCCATAACTAGTGTCACAGGAATGGTTCAAAATTTAGACACTAAGAAGAGTAAGTTTTCTTGTACTTATGTCGGCATTGTGCTTTTTGTATTTAATTCCGATGCACTTTCTGTGTTTCATCGTCAATAAGAAGGTCAGAGGGATACAGTAAACCTGAAGTGAAGCATCGGAATCTATAACTAAGGTCAGAGGAATGGTTCAAACATAGACTGTAAGAAGAGTCAGATTTCTTGTACTTAAGTCGGCATTGTGCCTTCTGTATTTAATTCCGTTGCAATTTCTGTGTTTCATAGTCAATACGAAGGTCAGAGGGATACAGTAAACCTGAGGTGAAGCATCGGAATCTATAACTAGTGTCACAAGAATGGTTCAAAACATAGACAGTAAGAAGAGTCAATTTTCTTGTACTTAAGTCCGCATTGTGCCTTTTCTATTTAAATCCGATGCAATTTCTGTGTTTCATCGTCAATAAGAAGGTCAGAGGGATACGGTAAACCTGAAGTGAAACATCGGAATCTATAACTAGTGTCACAGGAATTGTTCAAAACATAGACAGTAACAAGAGTCAGTTATCTTGTACTTAAGTCTTAATTGTGCCCTTTGTATTTAATTCCGATGAAATTTCTGTGATTCATCGTCAATAAGAAGGTCAGAGGGATACAGTAAACCTGAAGTCAAGCATCGGAATCTATAACTAGTGTCACAGGAATGGTTCAAAACATAGACAGTAAGAAGAGTCAGTTTTCTTGTACTTAAGTCGGAATTGTGCCTTTTGTATTTAATTCCGATGCAATTTCTGTGTTTCCTCGTCAATAAGAGGGACAGATGGATACAGTAAACCTGAAGTTAAGCATCGGAATCTATAACTAGTGTCACAGGAATGGTTCAAAACATAGCCAGTAAGAAGAGTCAGTTTTCTTGTACTTAAGTCGGCATTGTGCCTTTTGTATTTAACTCCGATGCAATATCTGTGTTTCATCGTCTATAAGAAGGTCAGAGGGATACAGTAAACCTGAAGTGAAGCATCGGAATCTATAACTAGTGTCACAGGAATGGTTCAAAACATAGACAGTAAGAAGAGTCAGTTTTCTTGTACTTAAGTCGGCATTGTGCCTTTTGTATTTAATTCCGATGTAATTACTGTGTTTCACCGCCAATAAGAAGTTCAGAGGGAGGCAGTGAACCTGAAGTCGAGCATCCGAATCCATAACTAGTGTGACAGGAATGGTTCAAATCATAGACAGTAAGAAGAGCCAGACTTCTTGTACTTGAGTCGGCATTGTGCCTTTTGTATTTAATTCCGATGCAATTTCTGTGTTTCATCGACAATAAGGAGGTCAGAGGGATACAGTAAACCTGAAGTGAAGCATCGGAAACTATAACTAGTGTCAAAGGAATGGTTCAAAACATAGACAGTAAGAAGAGCCAGTCTTCCGGAACTTGAGTCGGAATTGTGCCTTTTGTATTTAATTCCGATGCAATTTCTGTGTTTCATCGTCAATAAGAAGGTCAAAGGGCTACAGTAAAGCTGAAGTGAAGCATCGGAATCTATAACTAGCGTAACAGGAATGGTTCAAAACATAGAGAGTAAGATGAGACAGTCTTCTTGTACTTAAGTCGGCATTGAGCCTTTTGTATTTAATTCCGATGCAATTTCTGTGTTTCATCGTCAATATAAGGTCAGAGGGATACAGTAAACCTGAAGTTAAGCATTGGCATCTATAACTAGTGTCACAGGAATGGTTCAAAACATAGACTGTAAGAAGAGTCAGTTTTCTTGCACTTCAGTCGGCATTGTGCCTTTTGAAATTAATTCCGATGCAAATTCTGTGTTTCGTAGTCAATAAGAAGGTCCAAGGGATACATTAATCCTGAAGTGAAGCATCGGAATCTATAAGTAGTGTCACATGAATGGTTCAAAGCATAGACAGTAACAAGAGTCAGTTTTCTTGTGCTGAAGTAGGCATTGTGCCTTTTGTATTTAATTCCGATGCAATTTCTGTGTTTCGTGGTCAATAAGAAGGTCCATGGGATACAGTAAACCTGAAGTGAAGCATCGGAATCTAAAACCGGTCTCACAGGAAAGGTTCAAACCATAGACCGTATGAAGAGCCAGCCTTCTTGTACTTGAGTCAGCATTGTGCCTTTTGTGTTTAATTCCGATGCAATTTCTGTGTTTCATTGTCAATAAGAAGGTCAGAGGGATACAGTAATGCTGAAGTGAAGCATCGGACTCCATAACTAGTGTCACAGGAATGGTTCAAAACTTAGACACTAAGAAGAGTCAGTTTTCACGTACTTATGTCGGCATTGTGCCTTTTGTATTTAATTCCGTTGCAATTTCTGTGTTTCATAGTCAATACGAAGGTCAGAGGAATACAGTAAACCTGAGGTGAAGCATCGGAATCTTTAACTAGTGTCACAGGAATGGTTCAAAACATAGACAGTAAGAAGAGTCAATTTTCGTGTACTTAAGTCGGCATTGTGGCTTTTCTATTTAATTCCGATGCAATTTCTGTGTTTCATCGTCAATAAGAAGGTCAGAGGGATACGGTAAACCTGAAGTGAAACATCGGAATCTATAACTAGTGTCACAGGAATGGTTCAAAGCATAGACAGTAACAAGAGTCAGTTATTTTGTACTTAAGTCTTAATTGTGCCCTTTGTATTTAAATCCGATGAAATTTCTGTGTTTCATCTTCAATAAGAAGGTCAGAGGGATACAGTAAACCTGATGTGAAGCATCGGAATCTATAACTAGTGTCACATGAATGGTTCAAAACATAGACAGTAAGAAGTGTCAGTTTTCTTGTACTTTAGTCGGCATTGCGCCTTTTGTATTTAATTCCGATACAATTTCTGTGTTTCCTCGTCAATAAGAAGGACAGATGGATACAGTAAACCTGAAGTGAAGCATCGGAATCTATAACTAGTGTCACAGGAATGGTTAAAACATAGACAGTAAGAAGAGTCAGTTTTTCCTTGTACTTAAGTCGGCATTGTGCCTTTTGTATTTAATTCCGATGCAATTTCTGTGATTCATCGTCAATAAGAAGGTCAGATTGATACAGTAAACGTGAAGTGAAGCATCGGAATCTATAACTAGTGTCACATGATTGGTTCAACTCATAGACAGTAAGAAGAGTCAGTTATCTTGTACTTAAGTTGGCATTGTGCCTTTTGTATTTAATTCCGATGCTATTTCTGTGTTTCATCGCCACTAAGAAGGTCAGAGGGATACAGTAAACCGGAAATGAAGCATCAGAATCTATAACTAGTGTCACAGGAATGGTTCAAAACATAGACAGTAAGGAGAGTAAAGTTTCTTGTACTTAAGTCGGCATTGTGCTTTTGTATTTAATTCCGATGCAATTTCTGTGTTTCATCGCCAATAAGAAGGTCAGAGGGAGGCAGTGTACCTGAAGTCGAGCATCCGAATCCATAACTAGTGTCACAGGAAAGGTTCAAAACATAGACAGTAAGAAGAGCCAGTCTTCTTGTACTTGAGTCGGCATTGTGCCTTTTGTATTTAATTCCGATGCAATTTCTGTGTTTCATTGATAATAAGGAGGTCAGAGGGATACAGTAAGCCTGAAGTAAAGCGTCGGAATCTATAACTAGTGTCACAGGAATGGTTCAAAACATAGACAGTAAGAAGAGCCAGTCTTCGTGTACTTGAGTCGGAATTGTGCCTTTTGTATTTAATTCCGATGCAATTTCTCTGTTTCATCGTCAAGAAGAAGGTCACAGGGATACAGTAAAGCTGAAGTGAAGCATCGGAATCTATAATTAGTGTCACAGGAATGGTTCAAAACATAGAGATTAAGATGAGACAGTCTTCTTGTACTTAAGTCGGCATTGAGCCTTTTGTATTTCATTCCGATGCAATTTCTGTGTTTCATCGTCAATAAGAAGGTCAGAGGGATACAGTAAACCTGAAGTGAAGCATCGGAATTTATATCTAGCGTCACAGGAATGGTTCAAATCATAGACAGTAAGAAGAGTCAGTTTTCTTGTACTTTAGTCGGCATTGTGCTTCTTCAATTTAATTCCGATGCAAATTCTGTGTTTCATCGTCAATAAGACGGTCACAGGGATACAGTAAAGCTGAAGTGAAGCATCGGAATCTATAACTAGTGTCACAGGAATGGTTCAAACCATAGACAGTTAGGAGAGTCAGTTTTCTTGTACTTAAGTCGGCATTGTGCCTTTTGTATTTAATTCCTATGCAATTTCTGTGTTTCATCGTCAGTAAGAAGGTCAGAGGGATACAGTAAACCTGAAGTGAAGCATCGGAATCTATAACTAGTGTCACAGGAATGGTTAAAACATAGACAGTAAGAAGAGTCAGTTTTTCCTTGTACTTAAGTCTTAATTGTGCCCTTTGTATTTAATTCCGATGAAATTTCTGTGTTTCATAGTCAATATGAAGGTCAGAGGGATACAGTAAACCTGAAGTGAAGCATCGGAATCTATAACTAGTGTCACAGGAATGGTTCAAAACATAGACAGTAAGAAGAGTCAGCTTTCTTGTACTTAAGTCGGCATTGTGAATTTTGGATTTAATTCCGATGCAACTTCTGTGTTTCCTCGTCAATAAGAAGGACAGATGGATACAGTAAACCTGAAGTGAAGCATCGGAATCTATAACTAGTGTCACATGAATGGTTCAACTCATAGACAGTAAGAAGAATCACTTATCTTTTACTAAAGTCGGCATTGTGCCTTTTGTATTTAATTCCGATGCTATTTCTGTGTTTCATCTTCAATAAGAAGGTCAGAGGGATACAGTAAACCGGAAGAGAAGCATCGGAATCTATAACTAGTGTCACAGGAATGGTTCAAAACATAGTAAGAAGAGTCAGTTTTCAAGTACGTAAGTCGGCATTGTACGTTTTGTACTTAATTCCGATGCAATTTCTGTGTTTCATCGCCAATAAGAAGGTCAGAGGGAGGCAGTGAACCTGAAGTCGAGCATCCGAATCCATAACTAGTGTCACAGGAAAGGTTCAAAGCATAGACAGTAAGAAGAGCCAGTCTTCTTGTACTTGAGTCGGCATTGTGCCTTTTGTACTTAATTCCGATGCAATTTCTCTTGTTTCATCAATAAGGAGGTCGGAGGGGTACAGTAAACCTGAAGTAAAGCATCGGAATCTATAACTAGTGTCACAGGAATGGTTCAAAAGATAGACAGTAAGAAGAGCCAGTCTTCTTGCACTTGAGTCGGAATTGTGCCTTTTGTATTTAATTCCGATGCAATTTCTGTGTTTCATCGTCAATAAGAAGGTCACAGGGGTACAGTAAAGCTGAAGTGAAGCATCGGAATGTATAACTAGTGTCACAGGAATGGTTCAAAACATAGAGAGTAAGATGAGACAGTCTTCTTGTACTTAAGTCGGCATTGAGCCTTTTGTATTTCATTCCGATGCAATTTCTGTGTTTCATCGTCAATATAAGGTCAGAGGGATACAGTAAACCTGAAGTGAAGCATCGGAAACTATATCTTGTGTCACAGGAATGGTACAAAACATAGACAGTAAGAAGAGTCAGTTTTCTTGTACTTTAGTCGGCATTGTGCTTTTTGAATTTAAATCCGATGCAAATTCTGTGTTTCATCGTCAATAAGAAGGTCACAGGGATACAGTAAAGCTGAAGCGAAGCATTGGAATCAATAACTAGTGTCACAGGAATGGTTCAAAACGTAGACAGTAAGGAGAGTCAGTTTTCCTGTACTTAAGTCGGCATTGTGCCTTTTGTATTTAATTCTTATGCAATTTCTGTGTTTCATCGTCAATAAGAAGGTCAGAGGGATACAGTAAACCTGAAGTGTAGAATCGGAATCTATAACTAGCGTCACAGGAATGGTTCAAAACATAGACAGTAAGAAGAGTCAGTTTTCTTGTACTTCAGTCGGCATTGTGCCTTTTGTATTAAATTCTTATGCAATTTCTGTGTTTCATCGTCAATAAGAAGGTCAGAGGGATAGAGTAAACCTGAAGTGTAGAATCGGAATCTATAACTAGTGTCACAGGAATGGTTCAAAACATAGACATTAAGAAGATACGGTCTTGTTGTACTTAAGTCGGCATTGTGCCTTTTGTATTTAATTCCGATGCAATTTCTGTGTTTCATCGCCAATAAGAAGGTCAGAGGGATACAGTAAAGTTGAAGTGAAGCATCGGAATCCATAACTAGTGTCACAGGAATGGTTCAATACTTAGACACTAAGAAGAGTCAGTTTTCTTGTACTTATGTCGGCATTGTGCTTTTTGTATTTAATTCCGAGGCACTTTCTGTGTTTCATCGTCAATAAGAAGGTCAGAGGGATACAATAAACCTGAAGTGAAGCATCGGAATCTATAACTAGTGTCACAGGAATGGTTCAAACATAGACAGTAAGAAGAGTCAGATTTCTTGTACTTGAGTCGGCATTGTGCTTTTTGTATTTAATTCCGATGCAATTTCTGTGTTTCATCGACAATAAGGAGGTCAGAGGGATACAGTAAACCTGAAGTGAAGCATCGGAATCTATAACTAGTGTCAAAGGAATGGTCAAAACATAGACAGTAAGAAGAGCCAGTCTTCTGGAACTTGTGTCGGAATTGTGCCTTTTGTATTTAATTTCGATGCAATTTCTGCGTTTCATCGTCAAAAAGAAGGTCAGAGGGCTACAGTAAAGCCTGAAGTGAAGCATCGGAATCTATAACTAGCGTAACAGGAATGGTTCAAAACATAGAGAGTAAGATGAGACAGTCTTCTTGTACTTAAGTCGGCATTGAGCCTTTTGTATTTAATTCCGATGCAATTTCTGTGTTTCATCGTCAATAAGAAGGTCAGAGGGATACAGTAAAGCTGAAGTGAAGCATCGGAATCCATAACTAGTGTCACAGGAATGGTTCTATACTTAGACACTAAGAAGAGTCAGTTTTCTTGTACTTATGTCGGCATTGTGCTTTTTGTATTTAATTCCGAGGCACTTTCTGTGTTTCATCGTCAATAAGAAGGTCAGAGGGATACAGTAAACCTGAAGTGAAGCATCGGAATCTATAGCTAGTGTCACAGGAATGGTTCAAAACATAGACTGTAAGAAGAGTCAGTTTTCTTGTACTTAAGTCGGCATTGTGTCTTTTGAATTTAATTCCGATGCAAATTCTGTGTTTCGTCGTCAATAAGAAGGTCCAAGGGATAGAATAATCCTGAAGTGAAGCATCGGAATCTACAACTGGTTGCCACATGAATGGTTCAAATAATTGACAGTAAAAAGAGTCAGTTTTCTTGTACTTAAGTCGGCATTGTGCCTTTTGTATTTAATTCCGATGCAATATCTGTGCTTCATCGTCTATAAGAAGGTCAGAGGGATACAGTAAACCTGAAGTGAAGCATCGGAATCTATAACTAAAGTCACAGGAATGGTTCAAACATAGTTAGTAAGAAGAGTCAGATTTCTTGTACTTAAGTCGGCATTGTGCCTTTTGTATTTAATTCCGATGCAATTTCTGTGTTTCCTCGTCAATAAGAAGGACAGATGGATACAGTAAACCTGAAACGAAGCATCGGAATCTATAACTAGTGTCAAAGGAATGGTTTATAACATAGACAGTAAGAAGAGTCAGTTTTCTTGTACTTAAGTCGGCATTGTGCGTTTTGTATTTAATTCCGATGCAATTTCTGTGTTTCATCGACAGTAAGAAGGTCAGAGGGAGCCAGTGAACCTGAAGTCGAGCATCCGAATCCATAACTAATGCCACAGGAAAGGTTCAAAACATAGACAGTAAGAAGAGCCAGTCTTCTTGTACTAGAGTCGGCATTGTGCCTTTTGTATTTAATTCCGACGCAATTTCTGTGTTTCATCGACAATACGGAGGTCAGAGGGATACAGTAAACCTGACGTAAAGCATCGGAATCTATAACTAGTGTCACAGAAATGTATCAAAACATAGACAGTAAGAAGAGCCAGTCTTCTTGTACTTGATTCGGCATTGCGCCTTTTATAATTAATTCCGATGCAATTTCTGTGTTTCATCGTCAATAAGAAGGTCACAGGGATACAGTAAAGCTGAAGTGAAGCATCGGAATCTATAACTAGTGTCACAGGAATGGTTCAAAACATAGACAGTAAGAAGAGTCAGTTTTCTTGTACTTCAGTCGGCATTGTGCTTCTTGAATTTAATTCCGATGCAAATTCTGTGTTTCATCGTCAATAAGAAGGTCACAGGAATACAGTAAAGCTGAAGTGAAGCATCGGAATCTATAACTAGTGTCACAGGAATGGTTCAAACCATAGACAGTTAGGAGAGTCAGTTTTCTTGTACTTAAGTCGGCATTGTGCCTTTTGTATTTAATTCCTATGCTATTTCTGTGTTTCATCGTCAGTAAGAAGGTCAGAGGGATACAGCAAACCTGAAGTGAAGCATCGGAATCTATAACTAGTGTCACAGGAATGGTTAAAACATAGACAGTAAGAAGAGTCAGTTTTTCCTTGCACTTAAGTCTTAATTGTGCCCTTTGTATTTAATTCCGAAGAAATTTCTGTGTTTCATAGTCAATATGAAGGTCAGAGGGATACAGTAAACCTGAAGTGAAGCATCGGAATCTATAACTAGTGTCACAGGAATGGTTCAAAACATAGACAGTAAGAAGAGTCAGCTTTCTTGTACATAAGTCGGCATTGTGAATTTTGGATTTAATTCCGATGCAACTTCTGTGTTTCCTCGTCAATAAGAAGGACAGATGGATACAGTAAACCTGAAGTGAAGCATCGGAATCTATAACGAGTGTCACAGGAATGGTTAAAACATAGACAGTAAGAAGAGTCAGTTTTTCCTTGTACTTAAGTCGGCATTGTGCCTTTTGTATTTAATTCCGATGCAATTTCTGTGATTCATCGTCAATAAGAAGGTCAGAGGGATACAGTAAACGTGAAGTGAAGCATCCGAATCTATAACTAGTGTCACATGAATGGTTCAACTCATAGACAGTAAGAAGAATCAGTTATCTTTTACTAAAGTCGGCATTGTGCCTTTTGTATTTAATTCCGATGCAATTTCTGTGTTTCATCGTCAGTAAGATGGTCAGAGGGATACAGTAGACCTGAAGTGAAGCATCGGAATCTATAACTAGTGTCACAAGAATGGTTCAAATCATAGACAGTAAGAAGAGTCTGTCTTCCTGTACTTAAGCCGGCATTGTGCCTTTTGTAATTAATTCCGATGCAATTTCTGTGTTTCATCGTTAATAAGAAGGTCAGAGGAATACAGTAAACCTGAAGTGAAGCATCGGAATCCATAAGTAGCGTCACAGGAATGGTTCAAAACATAGACAGCAAGAAGAGACAGTTTTCTTCTACTTAAGTCGGCATCGTGCATTTTGTATATAATTCCGACGCAATATCTGTGTTTCATGGTCAATAAGAAAGTCAGAGGGATACAGTAAACCTGTAGTGAAGCATCGGAATCTATAACTAGTGTCACAGGAATGGTTCAAAACATAGACAGTAAGAAGAGTCAGTTTTCAAGTACGTAAGTCGGCATTGTACGTTTTGTATTTAATTCCGATGCAATTTCTGTGTTTCATCGCCAATAAGAAGGTCACAGGGATACAGTAAAGCTGACGTGAAGCATCGGAATGTATAACTAGTGTCACAGGAATGGTACAAAACATAGAGAGTAAGATGAGACAGTCTTCTTGTACTTAAGTCGGCATTGAGCCTTTTGTATTTCATTCCGATGCAATTTCTGTGTTTCATCGTCAATATAAGGTCAGAGGGATACAGTAAACCTGAAGTGAAGCATCGGAAACTATATCTTGTGACACAGGAATGGTACAAAACATAGACAGTAAGAAGAGTCAGTTTTCTTGTACTTTAGTCGGCATTGTGCTTTTTGAATTTAAATCCGATGCAAATTCTGTGTTTCATCGTCAATAAGAAGGTCACAGGGATACAGTAAAGCTGAAGTGAAGCATCGGAATCAATAACTAGTGTCACAGGAATGGTTCAAAACATAGACAGTAAAATGAGTCAGTTTTCTTGTACTTATGTCGTCATTGTGCCTTTTGTATTTAATACCGATGCAATTTCTGTGTTTCATCGTCAATAAGAAGGACAGATGGATACAGTAAGCCTGAAACGATGCATCGGAATCTATAACTAGTGTCACAGGAATGGTTTATAACATAGACAGTAAGAAGAGTCAGTTTTCTTGTACTTAAGTCGGCATTGTGCCTTTTGTATTTAATTCCGATGCAATATCTGTGTTTCATCGTCTATAAGAAGGTTAGAGGGATACAGTAAACCTGAAGTGAAGCATCGGGATCTATAACTAGTGTCACAGGAATGGTTGAAAACATAGACAGTAAGAAGAGCCAGTCTTCTGGAACTTGAGTCAGAATTGTGCCTTTTGTATTTAATTCCGATGCAATTTCTGTGTTTCATCGTCAAAAAGAAGGTCAGAGGGCTACAGTAAAGCTGAAGTGAAGCATCGGAATCTATAACTAGCGTAACAGGAATGGTTCAAAACATAGAGAGTAAGATGAAACAGTCTTCTTGTACTTAAGTCGGCATTGAGCCTTTTGTATTTAATACCGATGCAATTTCTGTGTTTCATCGTCAATATAAGGTCAGAGGGATACAGTAAACCTGAAGCATCGGAATCTATAAGTAGCGTCACAGGAATGGTTCAAAACATAGACTGTAAGAAGAGTCAGTTTTCTTGTACTTAAGTCGGCATTGTGTCTTTTGAATTTAATTCCGATGCAAATTCTGTGTTTCGTCGTCAATAAGAAGGTCCAAGGGATACAATAATCTTGAAGTGAAGCATCGGAATCTATAACTAGTGTCACATGAATGGTTCAAAACATTGACAGTAAAATGAGTCAGTTTTCTTGTACTTATGTCGTCATTGTGCCTTTTGTATTTAACTCCGATGCAATTTCTGAGTTTCATCGTCAATAAGGAGGTCGGAGGGATACAGTAAACCTAAAGTGAAGCATCGGAATCTATAACTAGTGTCACAGGAATGGTTGAAAACATAGACAGTAAGAAGAGTCAGTTTTCTTGTACTTAAGTCGGCATTGTGCCTTTTGTATTTAATTCCGATGCAATTACTGTGTTTCACCGCCAATAAGAAGTTCAGACGTAGGCATTGAACCTAAAGTCGACCATCCGAATCCATAACTAGTGTGACAGGAATGGTTCGAATCATAGACAGTAAGAAGAGCCAGACTTCTTGTACTTGAGTCGGCATTGTGCCTTTTGTATTTAATTCCGATGCAATTTCTGTGTTTCATCGACAATAAGGAGGTCAGAGGGATACAGTAAACCTGAAGTGAAGCATCGGAATCTATAACTAGTGTCAAAGGAATGGTCAAAACATAGACAGTAAGAAGAGCCAGTCTTCTGGAACTTGAGTCGGAATTGTGCCTTTTGTATTTAATTCCGATGCAATTTCTGTGTTTCATCGTCAAAAAGAGGGTCAGAGGGCTACAGCAAAGCTGAATTGAAGCATCGGAATCTATAACTAGCGTAACAGGAATGGTTCAAAACATAGAGAGTAAGATGAGACAGTCTTCTTGTACTTAAGTCGGCATTGAGCCTTTTGTATTTAATTCCGATGCAATTTCAGAGTTTCATCGTCAATAAGGAGGTCGGAGGGATACAGTAAACCTAAAGTGAAGCATCGGAATCTATAACTAGTGTCACAGGAATGGTTCAAAACATAGACAGTAAGAAGAGTCAGTCTTCTTGTACTTAAGTCGGCTTTGTGCCTTTTGTATTAAATTCCGATGCAATTTCTATGTTTCATCTTCAATAAGAAGGTACGAGGGATACAGTAAACCTGAAGTGAAGCATCCGAAACTATAACTAGTGTCACAGGAGTGATTCAAAGCATTGACAGTAAGAAGAGTCAGTTTTCTTGTACTTAAGTCGGCATTGTGAGTTTTGTATTTAATTCCGATGCAATTTCTGTGTTTCATCGTCAATAAGAAGGTCCAAGGGATACATTAATCTTGAAGTGAAGCATCGGAATCTATAACTAGTGTCACATGAATGGTTCAAAACATAGACAGTAAGAAGAGTCAGTTATCTTGTACTTTAGTTGGCAGTGTCCCTTTTGTATTTAATTCCGATGCAATTTCTGTGTTTCATCGTCAATAAGATCGTCAGAGTGTACAGTAAACCTGAAGTGAAGCATCGGAATCTATAACTAGTGTCACAGGAATGGTTCAAAACATAGACAGTAAGAAGAGTCAGTTTTCTTGTACTTAAGTAGGCATTGTGCCTTTTGTATTTAATTCCGATGCAATTTCGGTGTTTCGTGGTCAATAAGAAGGTCCATGGGATACAGTAAACCTGAAGTGAAGCATCGGAATCTAAAACCGGTCTCACTGGAAAGCTTCAAAACATAGACAGTATGAAGAGCCAGCCTTCTTGTACTTGACTCGGCATTGTGCCTTTTGTATTTAATTCCGATGCAATTTCTGTGTTTCATCGTCAATAAGAAGGTCAGAGGGATACAGTAAACCTGAAGTGAAGCATCGGAATCCATAACTAGTTTCACAGGAATGGTTCAAAACTTAGACACTAAGAAGAGTCAGATGTCTTGTACTTATGTCGGCATTGTGCTTTTTGTATTTAATTCCGATGCACTTTCTGTGTTTGATCGTCAATAAGAAGGTCAGAGGGATACAGTGAACCTGAAGTGAAGCATCGGAATCTATAACTAGTGTCACAGGAATGGTTCAAAACATAGAATGTAAGAAGAGTCAGTTTTCTTGTACTTAAGTCGGCATTGTGCCTTTTGAATTTAATTCCGATGCAATTTCTGTGTTTCATCGACAATAAGGAGGTCAGAGGGAGGCAGTAAACCTGAAGTGAAGCATCGGAATCTATAACTAGTGTCAAAGGAATGTTTCAAAACATAGACAGTAAGAAGAGTCAGTTTTCATGTACTTGAGTCGGAATTGTGCCTTTTGTATTTAATTCCGATGCAATTTCTCAGTTTCATCGTCTATAAGAAGGTCAGAGGGCTACAGTAAAGCTGAAGTGAGGAATCGGAATCTATAACTAGCGTAACAGGAATGGTTCAAAACATAGAGAGTAAGATGAAACAGTCTTCTTGTACTTAAGTCGGCATTGAGCCTTTTGTATTTAATACCGATGCAATTTCTGTGTTTCATCGTCAATATAAGGTCAGAGGGATACAGTAAACCTGAAGCATCGGAATCTATAAGTAGCGTCACAGGAATGGTTCAAAACATAGACTGTAAGAAGAGTCAGTTTTCTTGTACTTAAGTCGGCATTGTGTCTTTTGAATTTAATTCCGATGCAAATTCTGTGTTTCGTCGTCAATAAGAAGGTCCAAGGGATACAATAATCTTGAAGTGAAGCATCGGAATCTATAACTAGTGTCACATGAATGGTTCAAAACATTGACAGTAAAATGAGTCAGTTTTCTTGTACTTATGTCGTCATTGTGCCTTTTGTATTTAACTCCGATGCAATTTCTGAGTTTCATCGTCAATAAGGAGGTCGGAGGGATACAGTAAACCTAAAGTGAAGCATCGGAATCTATAACTAGTGTCACAGGAATGGTTGAAAACATAGACAGTAAGAAGAGTCAGTTTTCTTGTACTTAAGTCGGCATTGTGCCTTTTGTATTTAATTCCGATGCAATTACTGTGTTTCACCGCCAATAAGAAGTTCAGACGTAGGCATTGAACCTAAAGTCGACCATCCGAATCCATAACTAGTGTGACAGGAATGGTTCGAATCATAGACAGTAAGAAGAGCCAGACTTCTTGTACTTGAGTCGGCATTGTGCCTTTTGTATTTAATTCCGATGCAATTTCTGTGTTTCATCGACAATAAGGAGGTCAGAGGGATACAGTAAACCTGAAGTGAAGCATCGGAATCTATAACTAGTGTCAAAGGAATGGTCAAAACATAGACAGTAAGAAGAGCCAGTCTTCTGGAACTTGAGTCGGAATTGTGCCTTTTGTATTTAATTCCGATGCAATTTCTGTGTTTCATCGTCAAAAAGAGGGTCAGAGGGCTACAGCAAAGCTGAATTGAAGCATCGGAATCTATAACTAGCGTAACAGGAATGGTTCAAAACATAGAGAGTAAGATGAGACAGTCTTCTTGTACTTAAGTCGGCATTGAGCCTTTTGTATTTAATTCCGATGCAATTTCAGAGTTTCATCGTCAATAAGGAGGTCGGAGGGATACAGTAAACCTAAAGTGAAGCATCGGAATCTATAACTAGTGTCACAGGAATGGTTCAAAACATAGACAGTAAGAAGAGTCAGTCTTCTTGTACTTAAGTCGGCTTTGTGCCTTTTGTATTAAATTCCGATGCAATTTCTATGTTTCATCTTCAATAAGAAGGTACGAGGGATACAGTAAACCTGAAGTGAAGCATCCGAAACTATAACTAGTGTCACAGGAGTGATTCAAAGCATTGACAGTAAGAAGAGTCAGTTTTCTTGTACTTAAGTCGGCATTGTGAGTTTCGTATTTAATTCCGATGCAATTTCTGTGTTTCATCGTCAATAAGAAGGTCCAAGGGATACATTAATCTTGAAGTGAAGCATCGGAATCTATAACTAGTGTCACATGAATGGTTCAAAACATAGACAGTAAGAAGAGTCAGTTATCTTGTACTTTAGTTGGCAGTGTCCCTTTTGTATTTAATTCCGATGCAATTTCTGTGTTTCATCGTCAATAAGATCGTCAGAGTGTACAGTGAACCTGAAGTGAAGCATCGGAATCTATAACTAGTGTCACAGGAATGGTTCAAAACATAGTCAGTAAGAAGAGTCAGTTTTCTTGTACTTAAGTAGACATTGTGCCTTTTGTATTTAATTCCGATGCAATTTCGGTGTTTCGTGGTCAATAAGAAGGTCCATGGGATACAGTAAACCTGAAGTGAAGCATCGGAATCTAAAACCGGTCTCACTGGAAAGCTTCAAAACATAGACAGTATGAAGAGCCAGCCTTCTTGTACTTGAGTCAGCATTGTGCCTTTTGTATTTAATTCCGATGCAATTTCTGTGTTTCATCGTCAATAAGAAGGTCAGAGGGATACAGTGAACCTGAAGTGAAGCATCGGAATCTATAACTAGTGTCACAGGAATGGTTCAAAACATAGAATGTAAGAAGAGTCAGTTTTCTTGTACTTAAGTCGGCATTGTGCCTTTTGAATTTAATTCCGATGCAATTTCTGTGTTTCATCGACAATAAGGAGGTCAGAGGGAGGCAATAAACCTGAAGTGAAGCATCGGAATCTATAACTAGTGTCAAAGGAATGTTTCAAAACATAGACAGTAAGAAGAGTCAGTTTTCATGTACTTGAGTCGGAATTGTGCCTTTTGTATTTAATTCCGATGCAATTTCTCAGTTTCATCGTCTATAAGAAGGTCAGAGGGCTACAGTAAAGCTGAAGTGAGGCATCGGAATCTATAACTAGCGTAACAGGAATGGTTCAAAACATAGAGAGCAAGATGAGACAGTCCTCTTGTACTTAAGTCGGCATTGAGCCTTTTGTATTTAATTCCGATGCAATTTCTGTGTTTCATCGTCAATATAAGGTCGGAGGGATACAGTAAACCTGAAGTGAAGCATCGGAATCTATAACTAGTGTCACAGGAATGGTTCAAAACATAGACTGTAAGAAGAGTCAGTTTTCTTGTACTTAAGTTGGCATTGTCCCTTTTGTATTTAATTCCGATGCAATTTCTGTGTTTCATCGCCAATAAGATCGTCAGAGGGGACAGTAAAAATGAAGTGAAGCATCGGAATCTATATCTAGTGTCACAGGAATGGTTCAAAACTTAGACACTAAGAAGAGTCAGTTTTCTTGTACTTATGTCGGCATTGTGCTTTTTGTATTTAATTCCGATGCACTTTCTGTGTTTGATCGTCAATAAGAAGGTCAGAGGGATAGAGTGAACCTGAAGTGAAGCATCGGAATCTATAACTAGTGTCACAGGAATGGTTCAAAACATAGAATGTAAGAAGAGTCAGTTTTCTTGTACTTAAGTCGGCATTGTGCCTTTTGAATTTAATTCCGATGCAATTTCTGTGTTTCATCGACAATAAGGAGGTCAGAGGGAGGCAGTAAACCTGAAGTGAAGCATCGTAATCTATAACTAGTGTCAAAGGAATGTTTCAAAACATAGACAGTAAGAAGAGTCAGTTTTCTTGTACTTGAGTCGGAATTGTGCCTTTTGTATTTAATTCCGATGCAATTTCTCTGTTTCATCGTCTATAAGAAGGTCAGAGGGCTACAGTAAAGCTGAAGTGAGGCATCGGAATCTATAACTAGCGTAACAGGAATGGTTCAAAACATAGAGAGCAAGATGAGACAGTCTTCTTGTACTTAAGTCGGCATTGAGCCTTTTGTATTTAATTCCGATGCAATTTCTGTGTTTCATCGTCAATATAAGGTCGGAGGGATACAGTAAACCTGAAGTGAAGCATCGGAATCTACAACTAGTGTCACAGGAATGGTTCAAAACATAGACTGTAAGAAGAGTCAGTTTTCTTGTACTTAAGTTGGCATTGTCCCTTTTGTATTTAATTCCGATGCAATTTCTGTGTTTCATCGCCAATAAGATCGTCAGGGGGTACAGTAAAAATGAAGTGAAGCATCGGAATCTATATCTAGTGTCACAGGAATGGTTCAAAACTTAGACACTAAGAAGAGTCAGTTTTCTTGTACTTATGTCGGCATTGTGCTTTTTGTATTTAATTCCGATGCACTTTCTGTGTTTGATCGTCAATAAGAAGGTCAGAGGGATACAGTGAACCTGAAGTGAAGCATCGGAATCTATATCTAGTGTCACAGGAATGGTTCAAAACTTAGACACTAAGAAGAGTCAGTTTTTCCTTGTACTTAAGTGGGCATTGTGCCTTTTGCATATAATTCCGAAGCTATTTCTGTGATTCATCGTCAATAAGAAGGTCAGAGGGATACAGTAAACGTGAAGTGAAGCATCGGAATCTATAACTAGTGTCACATGAATGGTTCAACTCATAGACAGTAAGTAGAGTAAGTTTTCTTGTACTTAAGTCGGCATTGTGCCTTTTGTATTTAATTCCGATGCAATTTCTGTGTTTCATCGTTAATAAGAAGGTAAGAGTGATACAGTAAACCTGAAGTGAAGCATCGGAATCTATAACTAGCGTCACAGGAATGGTTCAAAGCATAGACAGTAAGAAGAGTCAGTTTTCTTGTACTTAAGTCGGCATCGTGCATTTTGTATATAATTCCGACGCAATATCTGTGTTTCATCGTCAATACGAAGGTCAGAGGGATACAGTAAACCTGTAGTGAAGCATCGGAATCTATAACTAGTGTCACAGGAATGGTTCAAAACATAGACAGTAAGAAGAGTCAGTTTTCAAGTACATAAGTCGGCATTGTGCGTTTTGTACTTAATTCCGATGCAATTTCTGTATTTCATCGCCAATAAGGTCAGAGGGACCCAGTGAACCTGAAGCCGAGCATCCGAATCCATAACTAGTGTCACAGGAAAGGTTCAAAACATAGACAGTAAGAAGAGCCAGTCTTCTTGTACTTGACTCGGCATTGTGCCTTTTGTATTTAATTCCGATGCAATTTCTGTGTTTCATCGACAATAAGGAGGTCAGAGGGATACAGTAAACCTGAAGTAAAGCATCGGAATCTATAACTAGTGTCACAGGAATGGTTCAAAACATAGACAGTAAGAAGAGCCAGTCTTCTTGTACTTGAGTCGGAATTGTGCCTTTTGTATTTAATTCCGATGCAATTTCTTTGTTTCATCGTCAATAAGAACGTCACAGGGATACAGTAAAGCTGAAGTGAAGCATCGGAATCTATAACTAGTGTCACAGGAATGGTTCAAAACATAGAGAGTAAGATGAGAGAGTCTTCTTGTACTTAAGTCGGCATTGAGCCTTTTGTATTTCATTCCGATGCAATTTCTGTTTTTCATCGTCAATATAAGGACAGAGGGATACAGTAAACCTGAAGTGAAGCATCGGAATCTATAACTTGTGTCACAGGAATGGTACAAAACATAGACAGTAAGGAGAGTCAGTTTTCTTGTACTTAAGTCGGCATTGTGCCTTTTGTATTTAATTACTACGCAATTTCTGTGTTTCATCGTCAATAAGAAGGTCAGAGGGATACAGTAAACCTGAAGTGAAGCATCGGAATCTATAGCTAGCGTCACAGGAATGGTTAAAATCATAGACAGTAAGAAAAGTCAGTTTTCTTGTACTTAAGTCGGCATCGTGATTTTTGCATATAATTCTGACGCAATATCTGCGTTTCATCGTCAATAGGAAGGTCAGAGGGAAACAGTAAACCTGTAGTGAAGCATCGGAATCTATAACTAGTGTCACAGGAATGGTTAAAAACATAGACAGTAAGAAGAGTCAGTTTTCATGTACTTAAGTCGGCATTGTGCGTTTTTTATTTAATTCCGATGCAATTTCTGTGTTTCATCGCCAATAAGAAGGTCAGAGAGAGGCAGTGAACCCGAAGTCGAGCATCCGAATCCATAACTAGTGCCACAGGAAAGGTTCAGAACATAGACAGTAAGAAGAGAAAGTCTTCTTGTACCTGAGTCAGGATTGTGCCTTTTGTATTTAATTCCGATGCAATTTCTGTGTTTCATCGACAATAAGGAGGTCAGAGGGATACAGTAAAACTGACGTAAAGCATCGGAATCTATAACTAGTGTCACAGAAATGGTTCAAAACATAGACAGTAAGAAGAGCCAGTCTTCTTGTACTTGAGTCGGAATTGTGCCTTTTATATTTAATTCCGATGCAATTTCTGTATTTCATCGTCAATAAGAAGGTCACAGGGATACAGTAACGCTGAAGTGAAGCATCGGAATCTATAACTAGTGTCACAGAAATGGTTCAAAAAATAGAGAGTAAGATGAGACAGTCTTCTTGTACTTAAGTCGGCATTGAGCCATTTGTATTTAATTCCGATGCAATTTCTATGTTTCATCGTCAATATAAGGTCAGAGGGATACAGTAAACCTGAAGTGAAGCATCGGAATATATATCTAGTGTCACAGGACTGGTTCAAATCATAGATAGTAAGATGAGACAGTCTTCTTGTACTTTAGTCGGCATTGTGCCTTTTGTATCTAATTCCGATGCAATTTCTGTGTTTCATCGTCAATAAGAAGGTCAGAGGGATACAGTAAACCGGAAGTGAAGCATCGGAATCTATAACTAGTGTCCCAGGAATGGTTCAAAACATAGGCAGTAAGGAGAGTAAGTTTTCTTGTACTTAAGTCGGCATTGTGAGTTTTGTATTTAATTCCGATGCAATTTCTGTGTTTCATCGTTAATAAGAAGGTCAGAGGGATACAGTAAACCTGAAGTGAAGCATCGGAATCTATAACTAGCGTCACAGGAATGGTTCAAAACATAGACAGTAAGAAGAGTCAGTTTTCTTGTACTTAAGTCGGCATCGTGCATTTTGTATATAACTCCGACGCAATATCTGTGTTTCATCGTCAATAAGAAGGTCAGAGGGATACAGTAAACCTGTAGTGAAGCATCGGAATCTATAACTAGAGTCACATAAATGGTTCAAAACATAGACAGTAAGAAGAGCCAGTCTTCTTGTACTTGAGTCGGAATTGTGCCTTTTATATTTAATTCCGATGCAATTTCTGTGTTTCATCGTCAATAAGAAGGTCACAGGGATACAGTAACGCTGAAGTGAAGCATCGGAATCTATACCTAGTGTCACAGGAATGGTTCAAAATATAGAGAGTAAGATGAGACAGTCTTCTTGTACTTAAGTCGGCATTGAGCCATTTGTACTTAATTCCGATGCAAATACTGTGTTTCATCGTCAATATAAGGTCAGAGGGATACAGTAAACCTGAAGTGAAGCATCGGAATATATATCTAGTGTCAAAGGACTGGTTCAAAACATAGACAGTAAGAAGAGTCAGTTTTCTTGTACTTAAGTCGGCATTGTGCCTTTTGAATTTAATTCCGATGCAATTTCTGTGTTACATCGACAATAAGGAGGTCAGAGGGAGGCAGTAAACCTGAAGTGAAGCATCGGAATCTATAACTAGTGTCAAAGGAATGTTTCAGAACATAGACAGTAAGAAGAGTCAGTTTTCATGTACTTGAGTCGGAATTGTGCCTTTTGTATTTAATTCCGATGCAATTTCTCTGTTTCATCGTCTATAAGAAGGTCAGAGGGCTACAGTAAAGCTGAAGTGAAGCATCGGAATCTATAACTAGCGTAACAGGAATGGTTCAAAACATAGAGAGCAAGATGAGACAGTCTTCTTGTACCTAAGTCGGCATTGAGCCTTTTGTATTTAATTCCGGTGCAATTTCTGTGTTTCATCGTCAATATAAGGTCAGAGGGATACAGTAAACCTGAAGTGAAGCATCGGAATCTATAACTAGTGTCACAGGAATGGTTCAAAACATAGACTGTAAGAAGAGTCAGTTTTCTTGTACTTAAGTTGGCATTGTCCCTTTTGTATTTAATTCCGATGCAATTTCTGTGTTTCATCGCCAATAAGATCGTCAGAGGGTACAGTAAAAATGAAGTGAAGCATCGGAATCTATATGTAGTGTCACAGGAATGGTTCAAAACTTAGACACTAAGAAGAGTCAGTTTTCTTGTACTTATGTCGGCATTGTGCTTTTTGTATTTAATTCCGATGCACTTTCTGTGTTTGATCGTCAATAAGAAGGTCAGAGGGATACAGTGAACCTGAAGTGAAGCATCGGAAACTATAACTAGTGTCACAGGAATGGTTCAAAACATAGAATGTAAGAAGAGTCAGTTTTCTTGTACTTAAGTCGGCATTGTGCCTTTTGAATTTAATTACGATGCAATTTCTGTGTTTCATCGACAATAAGGAGGTCAGAGGGAGGCAGTAAACCTGAAGTGAAGCATCGGAATCTATAACTAGTGTCAAAGGAATGTTTCAAAACATAGACAGTAAGAAGAGTCAGTTTTCTTGTACTTGAGTCGGAATTGTGCCTTTTGTATTTAATTCCGATGCAATTTCTCTGTTTCATCGTCAATAAGATGGTCAGAGGGCTACAGTAAAGCTGAAGTGAAGCATCGGAATCTATAACTAGCGTAACAGGAATGGTTCAAAACATAGACAGTAAGAAGAGCCAGTCTTCTTGTACTTGAGTCGGAATTGTGCCTTTTGTATTTAATTCCGATGCAATTTCTTTGTTTCATCGTCAATAAGAAGGTCACAGGGATACAGTAAAGCTGAAGTGAAGCATCGGAATCTATAACTAGTGTCACAGGAATGGTTCAAAACATAGAGAGTAAGATGAGAGAGTCTTCTTGTACTTAAGTCGGCATTGAGCCTTTTGTATTTCATTCCGATGCAATTTCTGTGTTTCATCGTCAATATAAGGACAGAGGGATACAGTAAACCTGAAGTGAAGCATTGGAATCTATAACTTGTGTCACAGGAATGGTACAAAACATAGACAGTAAGGAGAGTCAGTTTTCTTGTACTTAAGTCGGCATTGTGCCTTTTGTATTTAATTACTACGCAATTTCTGTGTTTCATCGTCAATAAGAAGGTCAGAGGGATACAGTAAACCTAAAGTGAAGCATCGGAATCTATAACTAGCGTCACAGGAATGGTTAAAAGCATAGACAGTAAGAAAAGTCAGTTTTCTTGTACTTAAGTCGGCATCGTGCTTTTTGCATATAATTCCGACGCAATATCTGCGTTTCATCGTCAATAGGAAGGTCAGAGGGAAACAGTAAACCTGTAGTGAAGCATCGGAATCTATAACTAGTGTCACAGGAATGGTTAAAAACATAGAGAGTAAGATGAGACAGTCTTCTTGTACTTAAGTCGGCATTGAGCCATTTGTATTTAATTCCGATGCAATTTCTGTGTTTCATCGTCTATATAAGGTCAGAGGGATACAGTAAACCTGAAGTGAAGCATCGGAATATATATCTAGTGTCACAGGACTGGTTCAAAACATAGATAGTAAGATGAGACAGTCTTCTTGTACTTAAGTCGGCATTGTGCCTTTTGTATTTAATTACTACGCAATTTCTGTGTTTCATCGTCAATAAGAAGGTCAGAGGGATACAGTAAACCTGAAGTGAAGCATCGGAATCTATAACTAGCGTCACAGGAATAGTTCAAAACATAGACAGTAAGAAAAGACAGTTTTCTTGTACTTAAGTCGGCATCGTGCCTTTTGTATATAATTCCGACGCAATATCTGCGTTTCATCGTCAATAGGAATGTCAGAGGGAAACAGTAAACCTGTAGTGAAGCATCGGACTCTATAACTAGTGTCACAGGAATGGTTAAAAACATAGACAGTAAGAAGAGTCAGTTTTCATGTACTTAAGTTGGCATTGTGCGTTTTGTATTTAATTCCGATGCAATTTCTGTGTTTCATCGCCAATAAGAAGGTCAGAGGGAGGCAGTGAACCTGAAGTCGAGCATCCGAATCCATAACTAGTGCCACAGGAAAGGTTCAGAACATAGACAGTAAGAAGAGAAAGTCTTCTTGTACTTGAGTCAGGATTGTGCCTTTTGTATTTAAATCCGATGCAATTTCTGTGTTTCATCGACAATAAGGAGGTCAGAGGGATACAGTAAACCTGACGTAAAGCATCGGAATCTATAACTAGTGTCACAGAAATGGTTCAAAACATAGACAGTAAGAAGAGCCAGTCTTCTTGTACTTGAGTCGGAATTGTGCCTTTTATATTTAATTCCGATGCAATTTCTGTATTTCATCATCAATAAGAAGGTCACAGGGATACAGTAACGCTGAAGTGAAGCATCGGAAACTATAACTAGTGTCACAGAAATGGTTCAAAACATAGAGAGTAAGATGAGACAGTCTTCTTGTACTTAAGTCGGCATTGAGCCATTTGTATTTAATTCCGATGCAATTTCTATGTTTCATCGTCAATATAAGGTCAGAGGGATACAGTAAACCTGAAGTGAAGCATCGGAATCTATAACTAGTGTCACAGGAATGGTTCAAAACATAGACAGCAAGGAGAGTCAGTTTTCAAGTACATAAGTCGGCATTGTGCGTTTTGTATTTAATTCCGATGCAATTTCTGCGTCTCATCACCAATAAGAACGTCAGAGGGAGGCAGTGAACCTGAAGTCGAGCATCCGAATCCATAACTAGTGTCACAGGAAAGGTTCGAAACATAGACAGTAAGAAGAGCCAGTCTTCTTGTACTTGAGTCGGCATTGTGCCTTTTGTATTTAATTGCTATGCAATTTCTGTGTTTCATCGTCAATAAGAAGGTCAGAGGGATACAGTAAACCTGTAGTGAAGCATCGGAATCTATAACTAGTGTCACAGGAATGGTTCGAAACATAGACAGTAAGAAGAGTCAGTTTTCATGTACTTAAGTCGGCATTGTGCGTTTTGTATTTAATTCCGATGCAATTTCTGTGTTTCATCGCCCATAAGAAGGTCAGAGGGAGGCAGTGAACCTGACGTCGAGCATCCGAATCCCTAACTAGTGCCACAGGAAAGGTTCAAAACATAGACAGTATGAAGAGCCAGTCTTCTTGTACTTGAGTCGGCATTGTGCCTTTTGTATTTAATTCCGATGCAATTTCTGTGTTTTATCGACAATAAGGAGGTCAGAGGGATACAGTAAACCTGACGTAAAGCATCGGAATCTATAACTAGTGTCACATAAATGGTTCAAAACATAGACAGTAAGAAGAGCCAGTCTTCTTGTACTTGAGTCGGAATTGTGCCTTTTATATTTAATTCCGATGCAATTTCTGTGTTTCATCGTCAATAAGAAGGTCACAGGGATACAGTAACGCTGAAGTGAAGCATCGGAATCTATACCTAGTGTCACAGGAATGGTTCAAAACATAGAGAGTAAGATGAGACAGTCTTCTTGTACTTAAGTCGGCATTGAGCCATTTGTATTTAATTCCGATGCAAATTCTGTGTTTCATCGTCAATATAAGGTCAGAGGGATACAGTAAACCTGAAGTGAAGCATCGGAATATATATCTAGTGTCAAAGGACTGGTTCAAAACATAGACAGTAAGAAGAGTCAGTTTTCTTGTACTTAAGTCGGCATTGTGCCTTTTGTATTTAATTCCGATGCAATTTCTGTGTTTCATCGACAATTAGGAGGTCAGAGGGATACAGTAAACCTGAAGTAAAGCATCGGAATCTATAACTAGTGTCACAGGAATGGTTCAAAACATAGACAGTAAGAAGAGCCAGTCTTCTTGTACTTGAGTCGGAATTGTGCCTTTTGTATTTAATTCCGATGCAATTTCTTTGTTTCATCGTCAATAAAAAGGTCACAGGGATACAGTAAAGCTGAAGTGAAGCATCGGAATCTATAACTAGTGTCACAGGAATGGTTCAAAACATAGAGAGTAAGATGAGAGAGTCTTCTTGTACTTAAGTCGGCATTGAGCCTTTTGTATTTCATTCCGATGCAATTTCTGTGTTTCATCGTCAATATAAGGACAGAGGGATACAGTAAACCTGAAGTGAAGCATTGGAATCTATAACTTGTGTCACAGGAATGGTACAAAACATAGACAGTAAGGAGAGTCAGTTTTCTTGTACTTAAGTCGGCATTGTGCCTTTTGTATTTAATTACTACGCAATTTCTGTGTTTCATCGTCAATAAGAAGGTCAGAGGGATACAGTAAACCTGAAGTGAAGCATCGGAATCTATAACTAGCGTCACAGGAATGGTTAAAAGCATAGACAGTAAGAAAAGTCAGTTTTCTTGTACTTAAGTCGGCATCGTGCTTTTTGCATATAATTCCGACGCAATATCTGCGTTTCATCGTCAATAGGAAGGTCAGAGGGAAACAGTAAACCTGTAGTGAAGCATCGGAATCTATAACTAGTGTCACAGGAATGGTTAAAAACATAGACAGTAAGAAGAGTCAGTTTTCATGTACTTAAGTCGGCATTGTGCGTTTTGTATTTAATTCCGATGCAATTTCTGTGTTTCATCGCCAATAAGAAGGTCAGAGGGAGGCAGTGAACCGGAAGTGAAGCATCGGAATCTATAACTAGAGTCACAGGAATGGTTCAAAACATAGAGAGTAAGATGAGACAGTCTTCTTGTACTTAAGTCGGCATTGAGCCATTTGTATTTAATTCCGATGCAATTTCTGTGTTTCATCGTCTATATAAGGTCAGAGGGATACAGTAAACCTGAAGTGAAGCATCGGAATATATATCTAGTGTCACAGGACTGGTTCAAAACATAGATAGTAAGATGAGACAGTCTTCTTGTACTTTAGTCGGCATTGTGCCTTTTGTATTTAATTCCGATGCAATTTCTGTGTTTCATCGTCAATAAGAAGCTCAGAGGCATACAGTAAACCGGAAGTGAAGCATCGGAATCTATAACTAGAGTCACAGGAATGGTTCAAAACATAGAGAGTAAGATGAGAGAGTCGTCTTGTACTTAAGTCGGCATTGAGCCTTTTGTATTTCATTCCGATGCAATATCTGTGTTTCATCGTCAATATAAGGTCAGAGGGATACAGTAAACCTGAAGTGAGGCATCGGAATCTATAACTTGTGTCACAGGAATGGTACAAAACATAGACAGTAAGGAGAGTCAGTTTTCTTGTACTTAAGTCGGCATTGTGCCTCTTGTATTTAATTACTACGCAATTTCTGTGTTTCATCGTCAATAAGAAGGTCAGAGGGATACAGTAAACCTGAAGTGAAGCATCGGAATCTATAACTAGCGTCACAGGAATAGTTCAAAACATAGACAGTAAGAAAAGACAGTTTTCTTGTACTTAAGTCGGCATCGTGCCTTTTGTATATAATTCCGACGCAATATCTGCGTTTCATCGTCAATAGGAATGTCAGAGGGAAACAGTAAACCTGTAGTGAAGCATCGGACTCTATAACTAGTGTCACAGGAATGGTTAAAAACATAGACAGTAAGAAGAGTCAGTTTTCATGTACTTAAGTTGGCATTGTGCGTTTTGTATTTAATTCCGATGCAATTTCTGTGTTTCATCGCCAATAAGAAGGTCAGAGGGAGGCAGTGAACCTGAAGTCGAGCATCCGAATCCATAACTAGTGCCACAGGAAAGGTTCAGAACATAGACAGTAAGAAGAGAAAGTCTTCTTGTACTTGAGTCAGGATTGTGCCTTTTGTATTTAATTCCGATGCAATTTCTGTGTTTCATCGACAATAAGGAGGTCAGAGGGATACAGTAAACCTGACGTAAAGCATCGGAATCTATAACTAGTGTCACAGAAATGGTTCAAAACATAGACAGTAAGAAGAGCCAGTCTTCTTGTACTTGAGTCGGAATTGTGCCTTTTATATTTAATTCCGATGCAATTTCTGTATTTCATCGTCAATAAGAAGGTCACAGGGATACAGTAACGCTGAAGTGAAGCATCGGAATCTATAACTAGTGTCACAGAAATGGTTCAAAACATAGAGAGTAAGATGAGACAGTCTTCTTGTACTTAAGTCGGCATTGAGCCATTTGTATTTAATTCCGATGCAATTTCTATGTTTCATCGTCAATATAAGGTCAGAGGGATACAGTAAACCTGAAGTGAAGCATCGGAATATATATCTAGTGTCACAGGACTGGTTCAAATCATAGATAGTAAGATGAGACAGTCTTCTTGTACTTTAGTCGGCATTGTGCCTTTTGTATTTAATTCCGATGCAATTTCTGTGTTTCATCGTCAATAAGAAGGTCAGAGGGATACAGTAAACCGGAAGTGAAGCATCGGAATCTATAACTAGTGTCCCAGGAATGGTTCAAAACATAGGCAGTAAGGAGTGTAAGTTTTCTTGTACTTAAGTCGGCATTGTGAGTTTTGTATTTAATTCCGATGCAATTTCTGTGTTTCATCGTTAATAAGAAGGTCAGAGGGATACAGTAAACCTGAAGTGAAGCATCGGAATCTATAACTAGCGTCACAGGAATGGTTCAAAACATAGACAGTAAGAAGAGTCAGTTTTCTTGTACTTAAGTCGGCATCGTGCATTTTGTATATAACTCCGACGCAATATCTGTGTTTCATCGTCAATAAGAAGGTCAGAGGGATACAGTAAACCTGTAGTGAAGCATCGGAATCTATAACTAGTGTCACAGGAATGGTTCAAAACATAGACAGCAAGGAGAGTCAGTTTTCAAGTACATAAGTCGGCATTGTGCGTTTTGTATTTAATTCCGATGCAATTTCTGCGTCTCATCACCAATAAGAACGTCAGAGGGAGGCAGTGAACCTGAAGTCGAGCATCCGAATCCATAACTAGTGTCACAGGAAAGGTTCAAAACATAGACAGTAAGAAGAGCCAGTCTTCTTGTACTTGAGTCGGCATTGTGCCTTTTGTATTTAATTGCTATGCAATTTCTGTGTTTCATCGTCAATAAGAAGGTCAGAGGGATACAGTAAACCTGTAGTGAAGCATCGGAATCTATAACTAGTGTCACAGGAATGGTTCGAAACATAGACAGTAAGAAGAGTCAGTTTTCATGTACTTAAGTCGGCATTGTGCGTTTTGTATTTAATTCCGATGCAATTTCTGTGTTTCATCGCCCATAGGAAGGTCAGAGGGAGGCAGTGAACCTGACGTCGAGCATCCGAATCCCTAACTAGTGCCACAGGAAAGGTTCAAAACATAGACAGTATGAAGAGCCAGTCTTCTTGTACTTGAGTCGGCATTGTGCCTTTTGTATTTAATTCCGATGCAATTTCTGTGTTTTATCGACAATAAGGAGGTCAGAGGGATACAGTAAACCTGACGTAAAGCATCGGAATCTATAACTAGTGTCACATAAATGGTTCAAAACATAGACAGTAAGAAGAGCCAATCTTCTTGTACTTGAGTCGGAATTGTGCCTTTTATATTTAATTCCGATGCAATTTCTGTGTTTCATCGTCAATAAGAAGGTCACAGGGATACAGTAACGTTGAAGTGAAGCATCGGAATCTATACCTAGTGTCACAGGAATGGTTCAAAACATAGAGAGTAAGATGAGACAGTCTTCTTGTACTTAAGTCGGCATTGAGCCATTTGTATTTAATTCCGATGCAAATTCTGTGTTTCATCGTCAATATAAGGTCAGAGGGATACAGTAAACCTGAAGTGAAGCATCGGAATATATATCTAGTGTCAAAGGACTGGTTCAAAACATAGACAGTAAGAAGAGTCAGTTTTCTTGTACTTAAGTCGGCATTGTGCTTTTTGAATTTAATTCCGATGCAAATTCTGTGTTTCGTCGTCAATAAGAAGGTCCAAGGGATACAGTAAACCTTAAGTGAAGAATCGGAATCCGTAACTAGTGTCACAGGAATGGTTCAAAACATAGAGAGTAAGAAGAGTCAGTTTTCTTGTCCTTAAGTCGGCATTGTACCTTTTGTATTTAATTCCGTCGCAATTTCTGTGTTTCATCGTCAATAAGAAGGTCAGAGGGATACAGTAAAGCTGAAGTGAAGCATCGGAATCTATAACTAGTGTCACAGGAATGGTTCAAAACATAGACAGTAAGAAGAGTCAATTTTCGTGTACTTAAGTCGGCATTGTGCCTTCTCTATTTAATTCCGATGCAATTTCTTTGTTTCATCGTCAATAAGATGGTCAGAGGGATACGGTAAACCTGAAGTGAAACATCGGAATCTATGACTAGTGTCACAGGAATGGTTCAAAACATAGACAGTAACAAGCGTCAGTTATCTTGTACTTAAGTCTTAATTGTGCCCTTTGTATTTAATTCCGATGAAATTTCTGTGTTTCATCGTCAATAAGAAGGTCAGAGGAATACAGTAAACCTGAAGTGCAGCATCGGAATCTATAACTAGTGTCACAGGAATGGTTCAAAACATAGACAGTAAGAAGAGTCGGTTTTCTTGTACTTAAGTCGGCATCGTGCATTTTGTATATAATTCCGACGCAATATCTGTGTTTCATCGTCAATAAGAAGGTCAGAGGGATACAGTAAACCTGTAGTGAAGCATCGGAATCTATAACTAGTGTCACAGGAATGGTTCAAAACATAGACAGTAAGAAGAGTCAGTTTTCAAGTACATAATTCGGCATTGTGCGTATTGTATTTAATTCCGATGCAATTTCTGTGTCTCATCACCAATACGAACGTCAGAGGGAGGCAGTGAACCTGAAGTCGAGCATCCGAATCCATAACTAGTGCCACAGGAAAGGTTCAAAACATAGACAGTAAGAAGAGCCAGTCTTCTTGTACTTGAGTCGGCATTGTGCCTTTTGTATTTAATTCCGATGCAATATCTGTGTTTTATCGACAATAAGGAGATCAGAGGGATACAGTAAACCTGGCGTAAAGCATCGGAATCTATAACTAGTGTCACATAAATGGATCAAAACATAGACAGTAAGAATAGCCAGTCTTCTTGTACTTGAGTGGGAATTGTGCCTTTTATATTTAATTCCGATGCAATTTCTGTGTTTCATCGTCAATAAGAAGGTCACAGGGATACAGTAACGCTGAAGTGAAGCATCGGAATCTATACCTAGTGTCACAGGAATGGTTCAAACATAGAGAGTAAGATGAGACAGTCTTCTTGTACTTAAGTCGGCATTGAGCCATTTGTATTTAATTCCGATGCAAATTCTGTGTTTCTTCGTCAATATAAGGTCAGAGGGATACAGTGAAGCTGAAGTGAAGCATCGGAATATATATCTAGTGTCACAGGACTGGTTCAAAACATAGACAGTAAGAAGAGTCAGTTTTCTTGTACTTAAGTCGGCATTGTGCTTTTTGAATTTAATTCCGATGCAAATTCTGTGTTTCGTCGTCAATAAGAAGGTCCAAGGGATACAGTAAACCTTACGTGAAGAATCGGAATCTGTAACTAGTGTCACAGGAATGGTTCAAAACATAGAGAGTAAGAAGAGTCAGTATTCTTGTCCTTAAGTCGGCATTGTACCTTTTGTATTTAATTCCGTCGCAATTTCTGTGTTTCATCGTCAATAAGAAGGTCAGAGGGATACAGTGAAGCTGAAGTGAAGCATCGGAATTTATAACTTGTGTCACAGGAATGGTTCAAAACATACACAGTAAGAAGAGTTAATTTTCGTGTACTTAAGTCGGCATTGTGCCTTTTCTACTTAATTCCGATGCAATTTCTTTGTTTCATCGTCAATAAGAAGGTCAGAGGGATACGGTAAACCTGAAGTGAAACATCGGAATCTATAACTAGTGTCACAGGAATGGTTCAAAACTTAGACAGTAAGGAGAGTCAGTTTTCTTGTACTTAAGTCGGCATTGTGCCTTTTGTATTTAATTCCGATGCAATTTCTGTGATTCATCGTCAATAAGAAGGTCAGAGGGATACAGTAAACGTGAAGTGAAGCATCAGAATCTATAACTAGTGTGACATGAATGGTTCAACTCATAGACAGTAAGAAGAGTCAGTTATTTTGTACTTAAGTCGGCATTGTGCCTTTTGTATTTAATTCCGATGCTATTTCTGTGTTTCATCGTCAATAAGAAGGTCAGAGGGATACAGTGAACCGGAAGTGAAGCATCGGAATCTATAACTAGTGTCACAGGAATGGTTCAAAACATAGACAGTAAGGAGAGTAAGTTTTATTGTACTTAAGTCGGCATTGTGCCTTTTGTATTTAATTCCGATGCAATTTCTGTGTTTCATCGTTAATAAGACGGTCAGAGGGATACAGTAAACCTGAGGTGAAGCATCGGAATCTATAACTAGCGTCACAGGAATGGTTCAAAACATAGACAGTAAGAAGAGTCAGTTTTCTTGTACTTAAGTCGGCATCGTGCATTTTGTATATAATTCCGACGCAATATCTGTGCTTCATCGTCAATAAGAAGGTCAGAGGGATACAGTAAACCTGTAGTGAAGCATCGGAATCTATAACTAGTGTCACAGGAATGGTTCAAAACATAGACAGTAAGAAGAGTCAGTTTTCAAGAACATAAGTCGGCATTGTGCGTTTTGTATTGTATTCCGATGCAATTTCTGTGTTTCATCGCCAATAAGAAGGTCAGAGGGAGGCAGTGATCCTAAAGTCGAGCTTCCGAATCCATAACTAGTGTCACAGGAACGGTTCAAAACATAGACAGTAAGAAGAGCCAGTCTTCTTGTACTTGAGTCGGCATTGTGCTTTTTGTATTTAATTCCGATGAAATTTCTGTGTTTCATCGACAATAAGGAGGTCACAGGGATACAGTAAACCTGAAGTAAAGCATCGGAATCTATAACTAGTGTCACAGGAATGGTTCAAAACATAGACAGTAAGAAGAGCCAGTCTTCTTGTACTTGAGTCGGAATTGTGCCTTTTGTATTTAATTCCGATTCAATTTCTGTGTTTCATCGTCAATCAGAAGGTCCAGGGATACAGTAAAGCTGAAGTGAAGTATCGGAATCTATAAGTAGTGTCACAGGAATGGTTCAAAACATAGAGAGTAAGATGAGACAGTGTTCTTGTACTTAAGTCGGCATTGAGCCATTTGTATTTCATTCCGATGCAATTTCTGTGTTTCATCGTCAATATAAGGTGAGAGGGATACAGTAAACCTGAAGTGAAGCATCGGAATCTATAACTTGTTTCACAGGAATGGTTCAAAACATAGACTGTAAGGAGAGTCAGTTTTCTTGTACTTAGGTCGGCATTGTGCGTTTTGTATTTAATTCCGATGCAATTTCTGTGTTTCATCGCCAATAAGAAGTTCAGAGGGAGGCAGTGAAACTGAAGTCGAGCATCCGAATCCATAACTAGTGTGACAGGAATGGTTTAAAACATAGACAGTAAGAAGAGTCAGTTTTCTTGTACTTAAGTAGGCATTGTGCCTTTTGTATTTAATTCCGATGGAATTTCTGTGCTTCGTGGTCAATAAGAAGGTCCATGGGATACAGTAAACCTGAAGTGAAGCATCGGAATCTAAAACCGGTCTCACAGGAAAGGTTCAAAACATAGACAGTATGAAGAGCCAGCCTTCTTGTACTTGAGTCAGCATTGTGCCTTTTGTATTTAATTCCGATGCAATTTCTGTGTTTCATCGTCAATAAGAAGGTCCAAGGGATACATTAATCCTGAAGGGAAGCATCGGAATCTATAACTAGTGTCACATGAATGGTTCAAAACATAGACAGTAAGAAGAGTCAGTTTTCTTGTACTTAAGTTGGCATTGTCCCTTTTGTATTTAATTCCGATGCAATTTCTGTGTTTCATCGTCAATAAGATCGTCAGAGGGTACAGTGAACCTGAAGTGAAGCATCGGAATCTATAACTAGTGTCACAGGAGTGGTTCAAAACATAGACAGTAAGAAGAGTCGGTTTTCTTGTACTTAAGTAGGCATTGTGCCTTTTGTATTTGATTCCGATGTAATTTCTGTGTTTCGTGGTCAATAAGAAGGACCATGGGATACAGTAAACCTGAAGTGAAGCATCGGAATCTAAAACCGGTCTCACAGGAAAGGTTCTAAACATAGACAGTATGAAGAGCCAGCCTTCTTGTACTTGAGTCAGCATTGTGCCTTTTGTATTTAATTCCGATGCAATTTCTGTGTTTCATCGTCAATAAGAAGGCCAGAGGGATACAGTAAAGCTGAAGTGAAGCATCGGAATCCATAACTAGTGTCACAGGAATGGTTCAAAACTTAGACACTAAGAAGAGTCAGTTTTCTTGTACTTATGTCGGCATTGTGCTTTTTGTATTTAATTCCGATGCACTTTCTGTGTTTCATCGTCAATAAGAAGGTCAGAGGGATACAGTAAGCCTGAAGTGAAGCATCGGAATCTATAACTAGTGTCACAGGAATGGTTCAAACATAGACAGTAAGAAGAGTCAGATTTCTTGTGCTTAAGTCGGCATTTTGCCTTTTGTATTTAATTCCGTTGCAATTTCTGTGTTTCATAGTCAATTCGAAGGTCAGAGGAATACAGTAAACCTGAGGTGAAGCATCGGAATCTATAACTAGTGTCACAGGAATGGGTCAAAGCATAGACAGTTAGAAGAGTCAATTTTCGTGTACCTAAGTCTGCATTGTGCCTTTTATATTTAATTCTGATGCAATTTCTGTGTTTCATCGTCAATAAGAAGGTCAGAAGGATACGGTAAACCTGAAGTGAAACATCGGAATCTATAACTAGTGTCACAGGAATGGTTCAAAACATAGACAGTAACAAGAGTCAGTTATCTTGTACTTAAGTCTTAATTGTGCCCTTTGTATTTAATTCCGATGAAATTTCTGTGTTTCATCGTCAATAAGAAGGTCAGAGGGATACAGTAAAATTGGGGTGAAGCATCGGAATCTATAACTAGTGTCACAGGAATGGTTCAAAACATAGATAGTAAGAAGAGTCAGTTTTCTTGTACTTAAGTCGGCATTGTGCTTTTGGTATTTAATTCCGATGCAATTTCTGTGTTTCCTCGTCAATAAGAAGGACAGATGGATACAGTAAACCTGAAGTGAAGCATCGGAATCTATAACTAGTGTCACAGGAATTTTTCAAAACATAGACAGTAAGAAGAGTCAGTTTTCTTGTACTTAAACTGGCATTGTGCCTTTTGTATTTAATTCCGATGCAATTACTGTGTTTCACCGCCAATAAGAAGTTCAGAGGGAGGCAGTGAACCTGAAGTCGAGCATACGAATCCATAACTAGTGTGACAAGAATGGTTCAAAACATAGACAGTAAGAAGAGTCAGACTTCTTGTACTTGAGTCGGCATTGTGCCTTTTGTATTTAATTCCGATGCAATTACTGTGTTTCACCGCCAATAAGAGGTTCAGAGGGAGGCAGTGAACCTGAAGTCGAGCATACGAATCCATAACTAGTGTGACAAGAATGGTTCAAAACATAGACAGTAAGAAGAGTCAGACTTCTTGTACTTGAGTCGGCATTGTGCCTTTTGTATTTAATTCCGATGCAATTTCTGTGTTTCATCGACAATAAGGAGGTCAGAGGGATACAGTAAACCTGAAGTGAAGCATCGGAATCTATAACTAGTGTCAAAGGAATAGTTCAAAACATAGACAGTAAGAAGAGCCAGTCTTCTGGAACTTGAGTCGGAATTGTGCCTTTTGTATTTAATTCCGATGCAATTTCTGTGTTTCATCGTCAATAAGAAGGTCCAAGGGATACATTAAACCTGAAGTGAAGCATCGGAATCTATAACTAGTGTCACATGAATGGTTCAAAACATAGACAGTAAGAAGAGTCAGTTTTCTTGTACTTAAGTTGGCATTGTAACTTTTGTATTTATTTCCTATGCAATTTCTGTGTTTCATCGTCAATAAGATCGTCAGAGTGTACAGTAAACCTGAAGTGAAGCGTCGGAATCTATAACTAGTGTCGCAGGAATGGTTCAAAACATAGACAGTAAAAAGAGTCAGTTCTCTTGTACTTAAGTAGGCATTGTGCCTTTTGTTTTTAATTTCGATGCAATTTCTGTGTTTCGTGGTCAATAAGAAGGTCCATGGGATACAGTAAACCTAAAGTGAGGCATCGGAATCAAAAACCGGTCTCACAGGAAAGGTTCAAAACATAGACAGTATGAAGGGTTAGCCTTCTTGTACTTGAGTCAGCATTGTGCCTTTTGTATTTAATTCCGATGCAATTTCTGTGTTTCATCGTCAATAAGAAGGTCAGAGTGATACAGTAAATCTGAAGTGAAGCATCGGAATCTATAACTAGTGTCACAGGAATGGTTCAAAACATAGACAGTAAGAAGAGTCAATTTTCGTGTACTTAAGTCGGCATTGTGCCTTTTCTATTTAATTCCGATACAATTTCTGTGTTTCATCGTCAATAAGAATGTCAGAGGGATACGGTAAACCTGAGGTGAAGCATCGGAATCTATAACTAGTGTCACAGGAATGGTTCAAAGCATAGACAGTAAGAAGAGTCAATTTTCGTGTACTTAAGTCTGCATTGTGCCTTTTATATTTAATTCTGATGCAATTTCTGTGTTTCATCGTCTATAAGAAGGTCAGAAGGATACGGTAAAGCTGAAGTGAAGCATCGGAATCCATAACTAGTGTCACAGGAATGGTTCAAAACTTAGACACTAAAAAGAGTCAGTTTTCTGGTACTTATGTCGGCATTGTGCCTTTTGTATTTAATTCCGATGCAATTTCTGTGTTTCATCGTCAATAAGAAGGTCAGAGGGATACGGTAAACCTGAAGTGAAACATCGGAATCTATAAGTAGCGTCACAGGAATGGTTCAAGTCTTAATTGTGCCCTTTGTATTTAATTCCGATGAAATTTCTGTGTTTCATCGTCAATAAGAAGGTCAGAGGAATACAGTAAACCTGAAGTGAAGCATCGGAATCTATAACTAGTGTCACAGGAATGGTTCAAAACATAGACAGTAAGAAGAGTCAGTTTTCTTGTACTTAAGTCGGCATTGTTGCTTTGTATTTAAATCCAATGCAATATCTGTGTTTCCTCGTCAATAAGAAGGGCAGATGGATACAGTAAACCTGAAGTGAAGCATCGGAATCTATAACTAGTGTCACAGGAATGGTTAAAACATAGACAGTAAGAAGGGTCAGTTTTTCCTTGTACTTAAGTCGGCATTGTGCCTTTTGTAGAAGGTCAGAGGGATACAGTAAACGTGAAGTGAAGCATCGGAATCTATAACTAGTGTCACATGAATGATTCAACTCATAGACAGTAAGAAGAGTCAGTTTTCAAGTACATAAGTCGGCATTGTGCGTTTTGTATTTAATTCCATTGCAATTTCTGTGTTTCATCGCCAATAAGAAGGTCAGAGGGAGGCAGTGAACCTGAAGTCGAGCATCCGAATCCATAACTAGTGTCACAGGAAAGGTTCAAAACATAGACAGTAAGAAGAGCCAGTCTTCTTGTACTTGAGTCGGCATTGTGCCTTTTGTATTTAATTCCGATGCAATTTCTGTGTTTCATCGACAATAAGGAGGTCAGAGGGATACAGTAAACCTGAAGTAAAGCATCGGAATCTATAACTAGTGTCACAGGAATGGTTCAAAACATAGACAGTAAGAAGAGCCAGTCTTCTTGTACTTGAGTCGGAATTGTGCCTTTTGTATTTAATTCCGATGCAATTTCTGTGTTTCATCGTCAATAAGAAGGTCACACGGATACAGTAAATCTGAAGTGAAGCATCGGAATCAATAACTAGTGTCACAGGAATGGTTGAAAGCATAGAGAGTAAGATGAAACAGTCTTCTTGTACTTAAGTCGGCATTGAGCCTTTTGTATTTCATTCCGATGCAATTTCTGTGTTTCATCGTCAATATAAGGTCAGAGGGATACAGTAAACCTGAAGTGAAGCATCGGAATCTATAACTTGTGTCACACTAATGGTACAAAGCATAGACAGTAGGAAGAGTCAGTTTTCTTGTACTTTAGTCGGCATTGTGCTTTTTGAATTTAATTCCGATGCAAATTCTGTGTTCCATCGTCAATAAGAAGGTCACAGGGATACAGTAAAGCTGAAGTGAAGCATCGGAATCTATAACTAGTGTCACAGGAATGGTTCACATCATAGACAGTAAGGAGAGTCAGTTTTCTTGCACTTAAGTCGGCATTGTGCCTTTTGTATTTAATTCCTATGCAAATTCTGTGTTTCATCGTCAATAAGAAGGTCAGAGGGATACAGTAAACCTGAAGTGTAGCATCGGAATCTATAACTAGCGTCACAGGATTGGTTCAAAACATAGACAGTAAGAAGAGTCAGTTATCTTGTACTTTATTCGGCATCGTGCCTTTTGTATATAATTTTGACGCAATATCTGTGTTTCATCGTCAATAAGAAGGTCAGAGGGATACAGTAAACCTGTAGTGAAGCATCGGAATCTGTAACTAGTGTCACAGGAATGGTTCAAAACATAGGCAGTAAGAAGAGTCAGTTTTCATGTACTTAAGTCGGCATTGTGCGTTTTGTTTTTAATTCCGATGCAATTTCTGTGTTTCATCGCCAATAAGAAGGTCAGAGGGAGGCAGTGAACCTGAAGTCGAGCATCCGAATCCATAACTAGTGCCACAGGAAAGGTTCAAAGCATAGACAGTAAGAAGAGCCAGTCTTCTTGTAATTGAGTCGGCATTGTGCCTTTTGTATTTAATTCCGATGCAATTTCTGTGTTTCATCGACAATGAGGAGGTCAGAGGGGTACAGTAAACCTGACGTAAAGCATCGGAACCTATAACTAGTGTCACAGAAACGTTTCAAAACATAGACAGTAAGAAGAGCCAGTCTTCTTGTACTTGAGTCGGAATTGTGCCTTTTATATTTAATTCCGATGCAATTTCTGTGTCTCATCGTCAATAAGAAGGTCACAGGGATACAGTAGAGCTGAAGTGGAGCATCGGAATCTATAACTAGTGTCACAGGAATGGTTCAAAACATAGAGAGTAAGATGAGGCAGTCTTCTTGTACTTAAGTCGGCATTGAGCCATTTGTATTTAATTCCGATGCAATTTCTGTGTTTCATCGCCAATAAGAAGGTCAGAGGGAGGCAGTGAACCTGAAGTCGAGCATCCGAATCCATAACTAGTGTCACAGGAAAGGTTCAAAACATAGACAGTAAGAAGAGCCAGTCTTCTTGTACTTGAGTCGGCATTGTGCCTTTTGTATTTAATTCCGATGCAATTTCTGTGTTTCATCGACAATAAGGAGGTCAGAGGGATACAATAAACCTGAAGTAAAGCATCGGAATCTATAACTAGTGTCACAGGAATGGTTCAAAACATAGACAGTAAGAAGAGCCAGTCTTCTTGTACTTGAGTCGGAATTGTGCCTTTTGTATTTAATTCCGATGCAATTTCTGTGTTTCATCGTCAATAAGAAGGTCACACGGATACAGTAAATCTGAAGTGAAGCATCGGAATCAATAACTAGTGTCACAGGAATGGTTGAAAGCATAGAGAGTAAGATGAAACAGTCTTCTTGTACTTAAGTCGGCATTGAGCCTTTTGTATTTCATTCCGATGCAATTTCTGTGTTTCATCGTCAATATAAGGTCAGAGGGATACAGTAAACCTGAAGTGAAGCATCGGAATCTATAACTTGTGTCACAGGAATGGTACAAAGCATAGACAGTAGGAAGAGTCAGTTTTCTTGTACTTTAGTCGGCATTGTGCTTTTTGAATTTAATTCCGATGCAAATTCTGTGTTCCATCGTCAATAAGAAGGTCACAGGGATACAGTAAAGCTGAAGTGAAGCATCGGAATCTATAACTAGTGTCACAGGACTGGTTCAAAACATAGACAGTAAGAAGAGTCAGTTTTCTTGTACTTAAGTCGGCATTGTGCCATTTGTATTTAATTCCGATGCAATTTCTATGTTCCATCGTCAATAAGAAGGTCAGAGGGATACAGTAAACCGGAAGTGTAGCATCGGAATCTATAGCCAGTGTCACAGGAATGGTTCAAAACATAGACAGTAAGAAGAGTCAGTTTTCTTGTACTTAAGGCGGCATTGTGCCTTTTGTATTGAATTCCGATGCAATTTCTGTGTTTCATCGTCAATAAGAAGGTCAGAGGTATACAGTAAACCTGAAGTGAATCATCGGAATCTATAACTAGTGTCACAGGAATGGTTCAAAACATAGACAGTAACAAGAGTCAGTTATCTTGTACTTAAGTCTTAATTGTGCCCTTTGTATTTAATTGCGATGAAATTTCTGTGTTTCATCGTCAATAAGAAGGTCAGAGGGATACAGTAAACGTGAAGTGAAGCATCGCAATCTATAACTTGTGTCACATGAATGGCTCAACTCATAGACAGTAAGATGAGTCAGTTATCTTGTACTTAAGTCGGCATTGTGCCTTTTGTATTTAATTCCGATGCTATTTGTGTGTTTCATCGTCAATAAGAAGGTCAGAGGGATACAGTAAACCGGAAGTGAAGCATCGGAATCTATAGCCAGTGTCACAGGAATGGCTCAAAACATAGACAGGAAGAAGAGTCAGTTTTCTTGTACTTATGTCGGCATTGTGCCTTTTGTATTGAATTCCGATGCAATTTCTGTGTTTCATCGTCAATAAGAAGGTCAGAGGTATACAGTAAACCTGAAGTGATTCATGGGAATCTATAACTAGTGTCACAGGAATGGTTCAAAACATAGACAGTAAGAAGAGACAGTTTTCTTGTACTTAAGCCGGCATTGTGCCTTTTGTATTTAATTCCGATGCAATTTCTGTGTTTCATCGTCAATAAGAAGGTCAGAGGGATTCAGTAAAGCTTAAGTGAATCATCGGAAACTATATCTAGTGTCCCAGGAATGGTTCAAAACTTAGACAGTAAGAAGAGTCAGTTTTCTTGTACTTAAGTCGGCATTGTGCATTTTGTATTTAATTCCGATGGAATATCTGTGTTTCATCGTCAATAAGAAGTTCAGAGGGATACAGTAAAAATGAAGTGAAGCATCGGAATCTATAACTAGTGTCACATGAATGGTTCAACACATAGACAGGAAGATGAGTCAGTTATCTTGTACTTAACCCGGCATTGTGCCATTTGTATTTAATTCCGATGCTATTTCTGTGTTTCATCGTCAATAAGAAGGTCAGAGGGATACAGTAAACCGGAAGTGAAGCATCGGAATCTATAACTAGTGTCACAGGAATGGTTCAAAACATAGACAGTAACAAGAGTCAGTTTTCTTGTACTTAAGTCGGAATTGTGCCTTATGTATTTAATTCCGTTGAAATTTCTGTGTTTCAACGTCAATAAGAAGGTCAGAGGGATTCAGTAAACCTGAAGTGAAGCATCGGAATCTATAACTAGTGTCACTGGAATGGTTCAAAACATAGACAGTAAGAAGAGTCAGTTTTCTTGTACTTAAGTCGGCATTGTGCCTTTTGTATTTAATTCCGATGCAATTTCTGTGATTCATCGTCAATAAAAAGGTCAGAGGTATACAGTAAAAAAGCAGTGAAGCATCGGAATCTATAACTAGTGTCACATGAATGGTTCAGCACACAGGCAGTAAGAAGAGTCAGTTTTCATGTACTTAAGTCGGCATTGTGCGTTTTGTATTTAATTCCGATGCAATTTCTGTGTTTCATCGCCAATAAGAAGGTCAGAGGGAGGCAGTGAACCTGAAGTCGAGCATCCGAATCCATAACTAGTGCCACAGGAAAGGTTCAAAACATAGACAGTAAGAAGAGCCAGTCTTCTTGTACTTGAGTCGGCATTGTGCCTTTTGTATTTCATTCCGATGCAATTTCTGTGTTTCATCGACAATGAGGAGGTCAGAGGGGTACAGTAAACCTGACGTAAAGCATCGGAACCTATAACTAGTGTCACAGAAACGTTTCAAAACATAGACAGTAAGAAGAGCCAGTCTTATTGTACCTGAGTCGGAATTGTGCCTTTTATATTTAATTCCGATGCAATTTCTGTGTTTCATCGTCAATAAGAAGGTCACAGGGATACAGTAGAGCTGAAGTGGAGCATCGGAATCTATAACTAGTGTCACAGGAATGGTTCAAAACATAGAGAGTAAGATGAGGCAGTCTTCTTGTACTTAAGTCGGCATTGAGCCATTTGTATTTAATTCCGATGCAAATTCTGTGTTTCATCGTCAATATAAGGTCAGAGGGATACAGTAAACCTGAAGTGAATCATCGGAATCTATAACTAGCGTCACAGGACTGGTTCAAAACATAGACAGTAAGAAGAGTCAGTTTTCATGTACTTAAGTCGGCATTGTGCGTTTGTATTTTATTCCGATGCAATTTCTGTGTTTCATCGCCAATAAAAAGGTCAGAGGGAGGCAGTGAACCTGAAGTCGGGCATCCGAATCCATAACTAGTGCCACAGGAAAGGTTCAAATCATAGACAGTACGAAGAGCCAGTCTTCTTGAACTTGAGTCGGCATTGTGCCATTTGTAATTAATTCCGATGCAATTTCTGTGTTTCATCGACAATGAGGAGGTCAGAGGGATACAGTAAACCTGACGTAAAGCATCTGAATCTATAACTAGTGTCACAGAAATGGTTCAAAACATAGACAGTAAGAAGAGCCAGTCTTCTTGTACTTGAGTCGGTATTGTGCCTTTTATATTTAATTCCGATGCAATTTCTGTGTTTCATCGTCAATAAGAAGGTCACAGGGATACAGTAAAGCTGAAGTGAAGCATCGGAATCTATAACTAGTGTCACAGGAATGGTTCAAAACATAGAGAGTAAGATGAGGCAGTGTTCTTGTACTTAAGTCGGCATTGAGCCATTTGCATTTAATTCCGATGCAAATTCTGTGTTTCATCGTCAATATAAGGTCAGAGGGATACAGTAAACCTTAAGTGAGGCATCGGAATCTATAACTACTGTCACAGGACTGGTTCAAAACATAGACAGGAAGAAGAGTCAGTTTTCTTGTACTTAAGTCGGCATTGTGTTTTTGAATTTAATTCCGATGCAAATTCTGTGTTTCGTCGTCAATAAGAAGGTCCAAGGGATACAGTAAACCTTAAGTGATGAATCGGAATCTGTAACTAGTGTCACAGGAATGGTTCAAAACACATAGAGTAAGAAGAGTCAGTTTTCTTGTACTTAAGTCGGCATTGTACCTTTTGTATTCAATTCCGATGCAATTTCTGTGTTTCATCGTCAATAAGAAGGTCAGAGGGATACAGTAAAGCTGAAGTGAAGCATCGGAATCTATAACTAGTGTCACAGGGATGGTTCAAAACATATCCAGTAAGATGAGTCAGTTTTCTTGTACTTAAGTCGGCATTCTGCCATTTGTATTTAATTCCGATGCAATTTCTGTGTTCCATCATCAATAAGAAGGTCAGAGGGATGCAGTAAACCTGAAGTGAAGCATCGGAATCTATAGCCAGTGTCACAGGAATGGTTCAAAACATAGACAGTAAGAAGAGTCAGTTTTCTTGTACTTAAGTCGGCATTGTGCCTTTTGTATTGAATTCCGATGCAATTTCTGTGTTTCATCGTCAATAAGAAGGTCAGAGGTATACAGTAAACCTGAAGTGAATCATCGGAATCTATAACTAGTGTCACAGGAATGGTTCAAAACATAGACAGTAAGAAGAGACAGTCTTCTTGTACTTAAGCCGGCATTGTGCCTTTTGTACTTAATTCCGATGCAATTTCTGTGTTTCATCGTCAATAAGAAGGTCAGAGGGATTCAGTAAAGCTGAAGTGAAGCATCGGAATCTATATCTAGTGTCTCAGGAATGGTTCAAAACTTAGACAGTAAGAAGAGTCAGTTTTCTTGTACTTAAGTCGGCATTGTGCTTTTTGTATTTAATTCCGATGGAATATCTGTGTTTCATCGTCAATAAGAAGGTCAGAGGGATACAGTAAAAATGAAGTGAGGCATCGGAATCTATAACTAGTATCACATGAATGGTTCAACACATAGACAGGAAGATGAGTCAGTTATCTTGTACTTAAGTCGGCATTGTGCCATTTGTATTTAATTCCGATGCTATCTCTGTGTTTCATCGTCAATAAGAAGGTCAGAGGGATACAGTAAACCTGAAGTGAAGCATCGGAATCTATAACTAGTGTCACTGGAATGGTTCAAAACATAGACAGTTAGAAGAGTCAGTTTTCTTGTACTTAAGTCGGCATTGTGCCTTTTGTATTTAATTCCGAAGCAATTTCTGTGTTTCCTCGTCACTAAGAAGGACAGAGGGTTACAGTAAACCTGAAGTGAAAAATCGGAATCTATAACTAGTGTCACAGGAATGGTTCAAACATAGACAGTAAGAAGAGTCAGTTTTCTTGTACTTAAGTCGGCATTGTGCCTTTTGTATTTAATTCCGATGCAATTTCTGTGACTCATCGTCAATAAAAAGGTCAGAGGTATACAGTAAAAATGAAGTGAAGCATCGGAATCTATAACTAGTGTCACATGAATGGTTCAACACATAGACAGTAAGAAGAGTCAGTTAACATGTACTTATGTCGGCATTGTGCCCTTTGTAGTTAATTCCGAAGCTATTTCTGTGTTTCAACGTCAATAAGAAGGTCAGAGGGATACAGTAAACCGGAAGTGAAGCATCGGAATCTATAACTTGTGTCACAGGAATGGTTCAAAGCATAGACAGTAAGAAGAGTCAGTTTTCTTGTACTTCAGTCGGCATTGTGCCTTTTGTATTTAACTCCGATGCAAGTTCTGTGTTTCATCGTCAATAAGAAGGTCAGAGGGATACAGTAAACCTGAAGTGAAGCATCGTAATCTATTACTAGTGTCACATGAATAGTTCAAAATATAGACAGTAAGAAGAGACAGTTTTCTTGTACTTAAGTCGGCATTGTGCCTTTTGTATTTAATTCCGATGCAATTTCTGTGTTTCATCGTCAATAAGAAGGTCAGAGGGATACAGTAAACCTGAAGTGAATCATCGGAATCTATAACTAGCGTCACAGGATTGGTTCAAAACATAGACAGTAAGAAGAGTCTGTTTTCATGTACTTAAGTCGGCATTGTGAGTTTTGTATTTTATTCCGATGCAATTTCTGTGTTTCATCGCCAATAAAAAGGTCAGAGGGAGGCAGTGAACCTGAAGTCGGGCATCCGAATCCATAACTAGTGCCACAGGAAAGGTTCAAATCATAGACAGTACGAAGAGCCAGTCTTTTTGTACTTGAGTCGGCATTGTGCCTTTTGTATTTAATTCCGATGCAATTTCTGTGTTTCATCGACAATGAGAAGGTCAGAGGGATACAGTAAACCTGACGTAAAGCATCTGAATCTATAACTAGTGTCACAGAAATGGTTCAAAACATAGACAGTAAGAAGAGTCAGTTTTCTTGTACTTAAGTCGGCATTGTGCTTTTTGAATTTAATTCCGATGCAAATTCTGTGTTTCGTCGTCAATAAGAAGGCCCAAGGGATACAGTAAACCTTAAGTGATGAATCGGAATCTGTAACTAGTGTCACAGGAATGGTTCAAAACACAGAGTGTAAGAAGAGTCAGTTTTCTTGTACTTAAGACGGCATTGTACCTTTTGTATTCAATTCCGATGCAATTTCTGTGTTTCATCGTCAATAAGAAGGTCAGAGGGATACAGTAAAGCTGAAGTCAAGCATCGGAATCTATAACTAGTGTCACATGAATGGTTCAAAACATATCCAGTAAGATGAGTCAGTTTTCTTTACTTAAGTCGGCATTGTGCTTTTTGTATTTAATTCCGATGGAATATATGTGTTTCATCGTCAATAAGAAGGTCAGAGGGATACAGTAAAAATGAAGTGAGGCATCGGAATCTATAACTAGTGTCACATGAATGGTTCAACACATAGACAGGAAGATGAGTCAGTTATCTTGTACTTAAGTCGGAATTGTGCCATTTGTATTTAATTCCGATGCTATTTCTGTGTTTCCTCGTCAATAAGAAGGACCGAGGGTTACAGTAAACCTGAAGTGAAAAATCGGAATCTATAACTAGTGTCACAGAAATGGTTAAAATATAGACAGTAAGAAGAGTCAGTTTTCTTGTACTTAAGTCGGCATGGTGCCTTTTGTATTTAATTCCGAAGCTATTTCTGTGTTTCATCGTCAATAAGAAGGTCAGAGGGATACAGTAAACCGGAAGTGAAGCATCGGAATCTATAACTAGTGTCACAGGAATGGTTCAAAACATAGACAGTAAGAAGAGTCAGTTTTCTTGTACTTAAGTCGGCATTGTGCCTTTTGTATTTAACTCCGATGCAATTTCTGTGTTTCATCGTCGATAAGAAGGTCAGAGGGATACAGTAAACCTGAAGCGAAGCATCGGAATCTATTACTAGTGTCACATGAATAGTTCAAAATATAGACAGTAAGAAGAGACAGTTTTCTTGTACTTAAGTCGGCATTGTGCCTTTTGTATTTAATTCCGATGCAATTTCTGTGTTTCATCGTCAATAAGATGGTCAGAGGGATGCGGTAAACCTGAAGTGATGCATCGGAAACTGTAACTAGTGTCACAGGAATGGTTCATAACTTAGACAGTAAGAAGAGCCAGTTTTCTTGAACTTAAGTAGGCATTGTGCCTTTTGTATTTAATTCCGATGCGATTTCTGTGTTTCATCGTCAATAAGAAGGTCAGAGGGATACAATAAACCTGAAGTGAAGCATCGGAGTCTATAACTAGTGTCACTTGAATGGTTCAAAACATAGACAGTAAGAAGGGTCAGTTTTCTTGTACTTAAGTTGGCATTGTGCTTTTTGTATTCAATTCCGATGCAATTTCTGTGTTTCATCGTCATAAAGAAGGTCAGAGGGATACAGTAAACCTGAAGTGAAGCATCGGAATCACTATTTAGTGTCACAGGAATGATACAAAACATAGACAGTAAGAAGAGTCAGTTTTCTTGTACTTTAGTCGGCATTGTGCTTTTTGAATTTATTTCCGATGCAAATTCTGTGTTTCATCGTCAATAAGAAGGTCACAGGGATACAGTAAAGCTGATGTGAAGCATCGGAATCTATAACTAGTGTCACAGGAATGGTTTAAAACATAGACAGTAAGGAGAGTCAGTTTTCTTGTACTTAAGTCGGCATTGTGCCTTTTGTATTTAATTCCTATGCAACTTCTGTGTTTCATCGTCAATAAGAAGGTCAGAGGGATACAGTAAACCTGAAGTGAAGCATCGGAATCTATAACTAGCGTCACAGGAATGGTTCAAAACATAGACAGTGAGAAGAGTCAGTTTTCTTGCACTTAAGTCGGCATCGTGCCTTTTGTATTTAATTCCGATGCAATTTCTGTGTTTCATCGACAATAAGGAGGTCAGAGGGATACAGTAAACCTGAAGTAAAGCATCGGAATCTATAACTAGTGTCACAGAAATGGTTCAAAACATAGACAGTAAGAAGAGCCAGTCTTCTTGTACTTGAGTCGAAATTGTGCCTTTTGTATTTAATTCCGATGCAATTTCTGTGTTTCATCGTCAATAAGAAGTTCACAGGGATACAGTAAAGCTGAAGTGAAGCATCGGAATCTATAACTAGTGTCACAGGAATGGTTCAAAACATAGAGAGTAAGATGAGACAGTCTTCTTGTACTTATGTCGGCATTAAGCCATTTGTATTTAATTCCGATGCAATTTCTGTGTTTCATCGTCAATATAAGGTCAGAGGGATACAGTAAACCTGAAGTGAAGCATCGGAATCTATAACTAGTGTCACAGGAATGGTTCAAAACATAGACAGTAAGAAGAGTCAGTTTTCTTGTACTTAAGTCGGCATTGTGCTTTTTGAATTTAATTCCGATGCAAATTCTGTAATTCGTCGTCAATAAGAAGGTCCAAGGGATACATTAAACCTGAAGCGAAGCATCGGAATCTATAACTAGTGTCACATGAACGGTTCAAAACATAGACAGTAAGAAGAGTCAGTTTTCTTGTACTTAGGTCGGCATTGTGCCATTTGTACTCAATTCCGATGCAATTTCTGTAATTCATCGTCAATAAGAAGGTCAGAGGGATACAGTAAACCTGAAGTGAAGCATCGGAAACTATAGCCAGTGTCACAGGAATGGTTCATAACTTAGACAGTAAGAAGAGTCAGTTTTCTTGAACTTAAGTAAGCATTGTGCCTTTTCTATTTCATTCCGATGCAATTTCTGTGTTTCATCGTCAATAAGAAGGTCAGAGGGATACAGTAAACCTGAAGTTAAGCATCGGCATCTATAACTAGTGTCACAGGAATGGTTCAAAACGTAGACAGTAAGAAGAGTCAGTAATCTTGTACTTAAGTCGGCATTGTTCCTTTTCTATTTAATTCGGATGCAATTTCTATGTTTCATCGTCAATAAGAAGGTCAGAGGGATACAGTAAACCTGAAGTGAAGCATCGGAATCTATAACTAGTGTCACAGGAGTAGATCAAAACATAGACAGTACGAAGAATCAGTTTCGTTGTACTTAAGTCGGCATTGTGCCTTTTGTATTTAATTACGACGCAATATCTGGGTTTCATCGTCAATAAGACCGTCAGAGGGATACAGTAAACCTGAAGTGAAGCATCGGAATCTATAACTCGTGTCACAGGAATGGTTCCAATCATAGACTGTAAGAAGAATCAGTTTTCTTGTACTTAAGTCGGTTTGTTCCATTTGTATTTAACTCCGATGCAATTTCTGTGTTTCATCGTCAATATGAAGGTCAGAGGGATACAGTAAACCAGAAGTGAAGCATCGGAATATATAAGTAGTGTCACAGGAATGGATCAAAACATAGACAATAAATAAGAGTCAGTTATCCTGTACTTAAGTCGGCATTGTGCATTTTGTATTTAATTCCGATGCAGTATCTGTGTTTCATCGTCAACAAGAAGGTCAGAGGGATACAGTAAACCTGAAGTGAATCATCGGAATCCATAACTAGTGTCACAGGAATCGTTCAAAGCATAGTCCGTAAGAAAAGTCAGTTTTCTTGAACTTAAGTAGGCATTGTGCCTTTTGTATTTAATTCTGATGCGATTTCTGTGTTTCATCGCCAATAAGAAGGTCAGAGGGATACAGTAAACCTGAGGTGAAGCATCGGAATCTATAACTAGTGTCACATGAATGGTTCAAAACATAGACAGTAAGAAGAGTCAGTTATCTTGTACTTAAGTTGGAATTGTGCTTTTTGTATTCAATTGCGATGCAATTTCTGTGTTTCACCGTCAATAAGAAGGTCAGAGGGATACTGGAAACCTGAAGTAAAGCATCGGCATCACTATTTAGTGTCACAGGAATGGTTCAAACATAGACAGTAAGAAGAGTCAGTTTTCTTGTACTTAATTCGGCATTGTGCCTTTTCTATTTAATTCCGATGCAATTTCTGTGTTTCATGGTCAATGAGAAGGTCAGAGGGATACAGTAAACCTGAAGTGAAGCATCGGCATCTATAACTAGTGTCACAGGAATAGTTCAAAACGTAGACAGTAAGAAGAGTCAGTTTTCTTGTACTTAAGTCGGCATTGTTCCTTTTCTATTTAATTCCGATGCAATTTCTATGTTTCATCGTCAATAAGAAGGTCAGAGGGATACAGTAAACCCAAAGTGAAGCATCGGAATCTATAACTAGTGTCACAGGAATGGTTCAAAACATAGACAGTAAGAAGAGTCAGTTTCCTTGTACTTATGTCGGCATTGTGCCTTTTGTGTGTAATTCCGATGCAATTTCAGTGTTTCATCGTCAATAAGAAGGTCAGAGGGATACAGTAAACCTGAAGCGAAGCATCGGAATCTATAACTAATGTCACAGGAATGGTTCAAAACATAGACAGTAAGAAGAGTCAGTCCTCTTGTACTTAAGTCGGCATTGTGCCTTTTGTATTTAATTCCGATGCAATTTCTGTGTTTCATCGTCACTAAGAAGGTCAGAGGAATACGGTAAACCTGAAGTGAAGCATCGGAATCTATAACTAGTGTCACAGGAATGGTTCAAAACATAGACAGTAAGAAGAGTCAGTTTTCTTGTACTTAAGTCGTCATTGTGCCATTTGTATTTAGTTCCGACGCAATATCTGTGTTTCATCGTCAATAAGAAGGTCAGAGGGATTCAGTAAACCTGAAGTGAAGCATCGGAAACTATAACTAGTGTCACAGGAATGGTTCAAAGCATAGACTGTAGGAAGAGTCAGTTTTCTTGTACTTAAGTCGGCATTGTTCCTTTTGTATTTAACTCCGATGCAATTTCTGTGTTTCATCGTCAATATGAAGGTCAGAGGGATACAGTAAACCTGAAGTGAAGCATCGGAATATATAACTAGTGTCACAGGAATGGTTCAAAACATAGTCAGTAAAGAAGAGTTAGTTTTCTTGTACTTCAGTCGGCATTGTGCATTTTGTATTTAATTCCGATGCATTTTCTGTGTTTCATCGTCAATAAAAAGGTCAGAAGGATACAGTAAACCTGAAGTGAAACATCGGAATCGATAACTAGTGTCACAGGAATGGTTCAAACATAGACAGTAAGAAGAGTCAGTTTTCTTGTACTTAAGTCGGCATTGTGCCTTTTGTATTTAATTCCGATGCACTTTCTGTGTTTCATCGTCAATAAGAAGGTCAGAGGGATGCAGTAAACCTGAAGTGAAGCATCGGAATCTATAACTAGTGTCACATGAATGGTTCAAATATAGACAGTAAGAAGAGACAGTTTTCTTGTACTTAAGCCGGCATTGTGCCTTTTGTATTTAATTCCGATGCAATTTCTGTGTTTCATCGTCAATAAGAAGGTCAGAGGGATACAGGAAACCTGAAGTGAAGCATCGGAATCTATAACTAGTGTCACATGAATGGTTGAAAACGTAGACAGTTAAAAGAGTCAGTTTTCTTGTACTTAAGTCGGCATTGTGCTTTTTGTATTTAATTCCGATGCAATTTCTGTGCTTCATCGTCAATAAGAAGGTCAGAGGGATACAGTAAACCTGAAGTGAAGCATCGGAATCTATAACTAGTGTCACAGGAATGGTTCAAACCATAGACAGTAAGAAGAGTCAGTTTTCTTGTACTTAAGTCGGCATTGTGCCTTTTGTATTTAATTCCGATGCAATTTCCGTGTTTCATCGTCAATAAGAAGGTCTGAGAGATACAGTAAACCTGAAGTGAAGCATCGGAATCTATAACTAGTGTCACAGGAATGGTTCAAACCATAGACAGTAAGAAGAGTCTGTTTTCTTGTACTTAAGTCGGCATTGTGCCTTTTGTATTTAATTCCGATGCAATTTCTGTGTTTCATCGTCAATAAGAAGGTCAGAGGGATACAGTAAACCTGAAGTGAAGCATCGGAATCTATAACTAGTGTCACATGAATGGTTCAAAACATAGACAGTAAGAAGAGGCAGTTTTCTTGTACTTAAGTCGGCACTGTTCCTTTTCTATTTAATTCCGATGCAATTTCTATGTTTCATCGTCAATAAGATAGTCAGAGGGATACAGCAAACCTGAAGTGAAGCATCGGAATCTATAACTAGTGTCACAGAAATGGTTTAAAACATACACAGTAAGATGAGTCAGCTCCCTTGAACTTAAGTCGGCATTGTGCCTTTTCTATTTAATTCCGATGCAATTTCTGTGTTTCGTCGTCAATATGAAGGTCCAAGGGACACAGTAATGCTGATGTGAAGCACAGGAATCAAAAACCGGTCTCACAGGAAAGGTTCAAAACATAGACAGTAAGAAGAGAAAGACTTCTTGTACCTGAGCCCTCATTGTGCCTTTTGTATCTAATTCCGATGCAATTTCTGTGTTTCATCGTCAATAAGACGATCAGAGGGATACAGTAAACCTGAAGTGAAGCATCGGTATCTATAACTAGTGTCACACGATTGGTTCAAATTATAGACAGTAGGAAGAGTCAGTTTTCTTGTACTTAAGTCGGCACTGTTCCTTTTCTATTTAATTCCGATGCAATTTCTATGTTTCATCGTCAATAAGAAGGTCAGAGGGATACAGCAAACCTGAAGTGAAGCATCGGAATCTATAACTAGTGTCACAGGAATGGATCAAAACACAGACAGTAAGGAGAGTCAGTTTTCTTGTACTTAAGTCGGCATTGTGCATTTTGTATTTAATTCCGAAGTAATTTCTGTAATTCATCGTCAACAAGAAGGTCAGAGGGTACAGTGAACCTGAAGTGAAGCATCGGAATCTATAACTAGTGTCACAGGAAAGGTTCAAAACAGACACAGGAAAAAGAGTCAGTTATCTTGTACTGAAGTCGGCATTGTGCATTTTCTATTTAATTCCGATGCAATTTCTGAGTTCGTCGTCAATGAGAAGGTCCAAGGGATACAGTAAACCTGAAGTGAAGCATCGGAATCTGAAACCGGTCTCACAGGAAAGGTTCAAATCATAGACAGTAAGAAGAGCCAGAGTACTTGCACTTGATTCGGCATTGTGCCTTTTGTATTTAATTCCGATGCAATATCTGTGTTTCATCGTCAATAAGACGATCAGACGGATACATTAAAACTGAAGTGAAGCATCGGAATCTATAACTAGTGTTACAGGAATGGTTCAAAACATAGACAGTAAGAAGAGTCAGCTTTCATGTACTTAAGTCGGCTTTGTGCATTTTGTATTTAATTCCGATGCGATTTCTGTGTTTCATCGTCAATAAGAAGGTCAGAGGGATACAGTAAACCTGAAGTGAAGCATCGCAATCTATAACAAGTGTTACATGATTGATTCAAACATAGACAGTAAGAAGTGTCAGTTTTCTTGTACATAAGTCGGCATTGTGCGGTTTGTATTTAATTCCGATGTAAGTTCTGTGTATCATCGTCAATAAGAAGGTCACAAATATACAGTAAACCTGATGTGAAGCATCTGAATCTATAACTAGTGTCACAGGAATGGTTCAAAACATAGACATTAAGAAGAGTCAGTTTTCTTGTACTTCAGTCGGCATTGTGCCTTTCTATTTTATTCCGATGCAATTTGTATGTTTCATTGTCAATAAGAAGGTCAGAAGGGTACAGTAAACCTGAAGTGAAGCATCGGAATCTATAACTAGTGTCACAGGAATGGATCAAAACATAGACAGTAAGAAGAGTCAGTTTTCTTGTACTTAAGTCGGCATTGTGCCTTTTGTATTTAATTCCGATGCAATTTCTGTGTTTCATCGTCAATAAGAAGTTCAGAGGAATACAGTAAACCGAAGTGAAGCATCGGAATCTATAACTAGTGTCACAGTAATGGTTCAAAACATAGACTGTAAGAAGAGTCAGTTTTCTTGTACTTAAGTCGGCACTGTTCCTTTTCTGTTTAATTCCGATGCAATTTCTATGTTTCATCGTCAATAAGAAGGTCAGAGGGATACAGAAAACCTGAAGTAATGCATCGGAATCTATAACTACTGTCACAGGAATGGATCAAAACATAGACAGTAAGGAGAGTCAGTTTTCTTGTACTTAAGTCGGCATTGTGCATTTTGTATTTAATTCCGAAGTAATTTCTGTGATTCATCGTCAACAAGAAGGTCAGAGGGTTCAGTGATCCTGAAGTGAAGCATCGGAATCTATAACTAGCGTCACATGAATGGTTCAAACCATAGACAGTAAGAAGAGTCTGTTTTCTTGTACTTAAGTCGGCATTGTGCCTTTAGTATTTAATTCCGATGCTATTTCTGTGTTTCATCGTCAATAAGAAGGTCAGAGGGATACAGTAAAACTGAAATGAAGGATCGGAATCTATAACAAGTGTCACATGATTGGTTCAAAACATAGACAGTAAGAAGAGTCAGTTTTCTTGTACTTAAGTCGGCATTGTGCCTTTTCTCTTTAATTCCGATGCAATTTCTGTGTTTCATCGTCAATAAGAAGGTCTGAGGGATACAGTAAACCTGGAGTAAAGCATCGGAATCTATAACTAGTGTCACATGAATGGTTTAAATCATAGACAGTAAGAAGATTCAGTTTTCTTGTACTTAAGTCGGCATTGTGCCCCTTGTATTTAATTCCGATGCAATTTCTGTGTTTCATCGTCAATAAGAAGGTCAGAGGGATACAGTAAACCTGAAGTGAAGCATCGGAACCTATAACTAGTGTCACAGGAATGGTTCAAACCATAGACAGTAAGAAGAGTCTGTTTTCTTGTACTTAAGTCGGCATTGTGCCTTTTGTATTTAATTCCGATGCAATTTCTGTGTTTCATCGTCAATAAGAAGGTCAGAAGGATACAGTAAACCTGAAGTGAAGCATCGGAATCTATATTTAGTGTCACAGGAATGGTTCAAACCATAGACAGTAAGAAGAGTCTGTTTTCTTGTACTTAAGTCGGCATTGTGCCTTTTCTATTTAATTCCGATGCAATTTCTGTGTTTCATCGTCAATAAGAAGGTCAGAGGGATACAGTAAACGTGAAAAGAAGCATCGGAATCTATAACTAGTGTCATACGAATGGTTCAAAACATAGACAGTAAGAAGAGTCAGTTTTCTTGTACTTATGTCGGCACTGTTCCTTTTCTATTTAATTCCGATGCAATTTCTATGTTTCATCGTCATTAAGAAGGTCAGAGGGATACAGTGAACCTGAATTGAAGCATCGGAATCTATAACTAGTGTCACAGGAATAGATCAAAGCATAGACAGTAAGAAGAGTCAGTTTTCTTGTACTTAAGTCGGATGTGCCTTTTCTATTTAATTCCGGAGTAATTTCTGTGTTTCATCGTCAACAAGACGGTCAGAGGGATACAGTAAACCTGGAGTAAAGCATCGTAATCTATAAATAGTGTCACATGAATGGTTTAAAACATAGACAGTAAAAAGAGTCAGTTTTCTTGTACTTAAGTCGGCATTGTGTCTTTTGTATTTAATTCCGATGCAATTTCTGGGTTTCATCGTCAATAAGAAGGTCAGAGGGTACAGTGAACCTGAAGTGAAGCATCGGAATCTATAACTAGTGTCACAGGAATGGTTCAAAACATACACAGTAAGACGAGTCAGTTCCCTTGTACTTAAGTCGGCATTGTGCCTTTTCTATTTAATTCCGATGCAATTTCTGTGTTTCGTCGTCAATAAGAAGGTCCAAGGGATACAGTAATGCTGATGTGAAGCATAGGAATCAAAAACCGGTCTCACAGGAAAGGTTCAAAACATAGACAGTAAGAAGAGAAACACTTCTTGTACCTGAGCCGGCATTGTGCCGTTTGTATTTAATTTCGATGCAATTTCTGTGTTTCATCGTCAATAAGAAGGTCAGAGGGATACAGTAAACCTAAAGTGAAGCATCGGAATCTATAACTAGTGTCACAGGAATGGTTCAAACAGTAGACAGTAAGAAGAGTCAGATATCTTGTACTTAAGTCGGCATTGTGCCTTTTGTATTTAATTCCGATGCAATTTCTGTGTTTCATCGTCAATAAAAAGGTCCAAGGGATACAGTAAACCTGAAGTGAAGCATCAGAATCTATAACTAGTGTCACATGAATGGTTCAAAACATAGACAGTAAGAAGTGTCTGTTTTCTTGTACTTAAGTCGGCATTGTGCCTTTTGTATTTAATTCCGATGCAATTTCTGTGCATCATCGTCAATAAGATGGTCAGAGGGATATAGTAAACTTGAAAAGAAGCATCGGAATCTATAACTAGTGTCTCAGGAATGGTTCAAAACATAGACAGTAAGATGAGTCAGTTTTCTTGTACTTCAGTCGGCATTGTGCCTTTCTATTTTATTCCGATGCAATTTGTATGTTTCATCGTCAATAAGAGTGTCAGAGGGAAACAGTAAACCTGAAGTGAAGCATCGGAATCTATAACTAGTGTCACAGGAATGGATCAAAACATAGACAGTAAGAGGAGTCAGTTTTCTTGTACTTATGTCGGCATTGTGCCTCTTGTATTTAATGCCGATGCAATTTCTGTGTTTCAATGTCAATAAAAAGGTCAGAGGAATACAGTAAACCGAAGTGAAGCATCGGAATCCATAACTAGTGTCACAGGAATGGTTCAAAACATAGACAGTAAGAAGAGACAGTTTGCTTGTACTTAAGTCGTCATTGTGCCATTTGTATTTACTTCCGATGCAATATCTGTGCTTCATCGTCAATAAGAAGGTCAGAGGGATACAGTAAACCTGAAGTGAAGCATCGGAATCTATAACTAGTGTCACAGGAATGGTTCAAAACATAGACTGTAAGAAGAGTCAGTTTTCTTGTACATAAGTCGGCATTGTGCCTTTTGTATATAACTCCGATGCAATATCTGTGTTTCTTCGTCAATAAGAAGGTCAGAGGAATACAGATAACCTGTAGTAAAGCATCGGAATCAATAACTAGTGTCACAGGAATGGTTCAAACATTGACAGTAAGAAGAGTCAGTTTTCCTGTACTTATGTCGGCATTGTGCCTTTTCTATTTAATTCCGATGCAATTTCTGTGTTTCATCGTCAGTAAGAAGGTCTGAGGGATACAGTAAACCTAGAGTAAAGCATCGGAATCTATAACTAGTGTCACATGAATGGTTTACATCATAGACAGTAAGAAGATTCAGTTTTCTTGTACTTAAGTCGGCATTGTGCCTCTTGTATTTAGTTCCGATGCAATTTCTGTGTTACATCGTCAATAAGAAGGTCAGAGGGATACAGTAAACCTGAAGTGAAGCATCGGAATCTATAACTAGTGTCACAGGAATGGTTCAAACCATAGACAGTAAGAAGAGTCTGTTTTCTTGTACTTAAGTCGGCATTGTGCCTTTTGTATTTAATTCCGATGCAATTTCTGTGTTTCATCGTCAATAAGAAGGTCAGAGGGATACAGTAAACCTGAAGTGAAGCATCGGAATCTATAACTAGTGTCACATGAATGGTTCAAAGCATAGACAGTTAGAAGGGTCAGCTTTCTTGTACTTAAGTCGGCATTGTGATTTTTGTATTTAATTCCCATGCAATTTCTGTGTTTCATCGTCAATAAGAAGGTCAGAGGGATACAGTAAACCTGAAGTGAAGCATGGGAATCTATATTTAGTGTCACAGGAATGGTTCAAACCATAGACAGTAAGAAGAGTCTGTTTTCTTGTACTTAAGTCTGCATTGTGCATTTTCTATTTAATTCCGTTGCAATTTCTGTGTTTCATCGTCAATAAGAAGGTCAGAGGGATACAGTAAACGTGAAGTGAAGCATCGGAATCTATAACTAGTGTCATAGGGATGGTTCAAAACATAGACAGCAAGAAGAGTCAGTTTTCTTGTACTTAAGTCGGCACTGTTCCTTTTCTATTTAATTCCGATGCAATTACTATGTTTCATCGTCAATAAGAAGGTCAGAGGGATACAGTAAACCTGAAGTGAAGCATCGGAATCTATAACTAGTGTCACAGGAATGGATCAAAACATAGACAGTAAGAAGAGTCAGATATCTTGTACTTAAGTCGGCGTTGTGCCTTTTGTACGTAATTCCAATTCAATTTCTGTGTTTCATCGTCAATAAGAAGGTCAGAGGGATACAGTGAACCTGAAGTGAAGCATCAGAATCTATAACTAGTGTCACAGGAATGGTTCAAAACATACACAGTAAGACGAGTCAGTTCCTTTGTACTTAAGTCGGCATTGTGCCTTTTCTATTTAATTCCGATGCAATTTCTGTGTTTCGTCGTCAATAAGAAGGTCCAAGGGATACAGTAATGCTGATGTGAAGCGTAGGAATCAAAAACCGGTCTCACAGGAAAGGTTCATAACATAGACAGTAAGAAGAGAAAGACTTCTTGTACCTGAGCCGGCATTGTGCCTTTTGTATTTAATTCCGATGCAATTTCTGTGTTTCATCGTCAATAAGACGATCAGAGGGATACAGTAAACCTGAAGTGAAGCATCGGAATCTATAATTTGTGTCCCATGAATGGTTCAAAACATAGAGAGTAAGAAGAGTCAGTTTTCTTGTACTTAAGTCGATATTGTGCCGTTTGTATTTAATTACGATGCAATTTCTGTGTTTCACCGTCAATAAGAAGGTCAGAGGGATACAGTAAACCTAAAGTGAAGCATCGGAATCTATAACTAGTGTCACAGGAATATTTCAAACCATAGACAGTAAGAAGAGTCAGATATCTTGTACTTAAGTCGGCATTGTGCCTTTTGTATTTAATTCCGATGCAATTTCTGTGTTTCATCGTAAATAAGAAGGTCCAAGGGATACAGTAAACCTGAAGTGAAGCATCAGAATCTATAACTAGTGTCACATGAATGGTTCAAAATATAGACAGTAAGAAGAGTCTGTTTTCTTGTACTTAAGTCGGCATTGTGCCATTTGTATTTAATTCCGATGCAATTTCTGTGCATCATCGTCAATAAGATTGTCAGAGGGATACAGTAAACCTGAAGTGAAGCATCGGGATCTATAACTAGTGTCTCAGGAATGATTCAAAACATAGACAGTAAGATGAGTCAGTGTTCTTGTACTTAAGTCGGCAGTGTGCCTTTTGTATTTCATTCCGATTCAATATCTGTGTTTCATCTTCAATAAGAAGGTCAGAGGGATACAGGAAACCTGATGTGAAGCATCGGAATCTATAACTAGTGTCACAGGAATGGCTCAAAACATAGACAGTAAGAAGTGTCAGTTATCTTGTACTTAAGTCGGCATTGTGCTTTTTGTATTTCTTTCCGATTCGATTTCTGCGTTTCATCGTCATTAAGAAGGTCAGAGGGATACAGTAAACCTGAAGTGAATCATCGGAATCTATATCTAGTGTCACAGGAATGGATCAAACATAGACAGTAAGAAGAGTCAGTTTTCTTGTACTTAAGTCGGCATTGTGCCTTTTGTATTTAATTCCGATGCAAATTCTGTGTATCATCGTCAATAAGAAGGTCACAAAGATACAGTAAACCTGAAGTGAAGCATCGCAATCTATAACTAGTGTCACAGGAATGGTTCAAACACAGACAGTAAGAAGAGTCAGTTTTCTTGTACTTAAGTTGGCATTGTGCCTTTTGTATTTAATTCCGATGCAGTATCTGTGTATCATCTTCAATAAGAAGGTCAGAGGGATACAGTAAACCTGAAGTGAAGCATCGGAATCTATAACTAGTGTCACAGGAATGGTTCAAAACATAGACAGTATGAAGTGTCAGTTTTCTTGTATTTAAGTCGGCATTGTTCTTTTTCCATCTAATTCCGATGCAATTTCTATGTTTCACCGTCAATATGAAGGTCAGAGGGATACAGTAAACCTGACGTGGCGCATCGGAATCTATAACTAGTGTCACATGAATGGTGCAAACATAGACAGTAAGAAGAGTCAGTTTTCTTGTACATATGTCGGCATTGTGCCTATTGTATTTAATTCCGATGTAATTTCTGTGTTTCATCGTCAATAAGAAGGTCAGAGTGATACAGCAACATGAAGTGAAGCATCGGAATCTATAACTAGTGTCACAGGAAAGGTTCAAAGCATAGACAGTAAGAAGAGTCAGTTTTCTTGTACTTAAGTCGGCATTGTGCCTTTTGTATTTAATTCCGATGCAATTTCTGTGTTTCATCGTCAATATGAAGGTCAGAGGGATACAGAAAACTTGAAGTGAAGCATCGGAATCTATAACTAGTGTCACAGTAATGGTTCAAAACATAGACAGTAAGAATAGTCATTTTTCTTGTACTTAAGTCGGCATTGTCCTTTTTGTATTTAATTCCGATGCGATTTCTGCGTTTGATCGTCAATAAGAAGATCTGATGGATACAGTATACCTGAAGTGAAGCATCGGAAGCTATAACTAGTGTCACATGAATAGTTCAAAACATAGACAGTAGGAAGAGATTTCTTGTACTTAGGTCGTCATTGTGCCTTTTGTATTTAATTCCGATGCAATTTCTGTGTTTCATCGTCAATAAGAAGGTCAGAGGGATACAGTAAACGTGAAGTGAAGCATCGGAATCTATAACTAGTGTCATAGGAATGGTTCAAAACATAGACAGTAAGAAGAGTCAGTTTTCTTGTACTTAAGTCGGCACTGTTCCTTTTCTATTTAATTCCGATGCAATTACTATGTTTCATCGTCAATAAGAAGGTCAGAGGGATACAGTAAACCTGAAGTGAAGCATCGGAATCTATAACTAGTGTCACAGGAATGGATCAAAACATAGACAGTAAGAAGAGTCAGTTTTCTTGTACTTAAGTCGGCATTGTGCCTTTTCTATTTAATTCCGATTTAATTTCTGTGATTCATCGTCAACACGAAGGTCAGAGGGATACAGTAAACCTGGAGTAAAGCATCGGAATCTATAAATAGTGTCACATGAATGGTTTAAAACATAGACAGTAAGAAGACACAGTTTTCTTGTACTTAAGTCGGCATTGTGTCTTTTGTATTTAATTCCGATGCAATTTCTGTGTTTCATCGTCAATAAGAAGGTCGGAGGGATACAGTAAACCTGAAGTGAAGCATCGGAATCTATAACTAGTGTCACAGGAACCTTTCAAATCATAGTCAGTAAGAAGAGTCAGTTTTCTTGTACTTAAGTCGGCGTTGTGCCTTTTGTATGTAATTCCAATTCAATTTCTGTGATTCATCGTCAATAAGAAGGTCAGAGGGATACAGTTAATCTGAAGTGAAGCATCGGAATCTATAGCTAGTGTCACAGGAATGGTTCAAAACAAAGACAGTAAGAAGAGTCAGTTTTCTTGTACTTAAGTCGGCATTGTGCCTTTTGTGTTAATTCCGATGCAATTTCAGTGTTTCATCGTCAATAAGAAGGTCAGAGGGTACAGTGAACCTGAAGTGAAGCATCGGAATCTATAACTAGTGTCACAGGAATGGTTCAAAACATACACAGTACGACGAGTCAGTTCCCTTGTACTTAAGTCGGCATTGTGCCTTTTCTATTTAATTCCGATGTAATTTCTGTGTTTCGTCGTCAATAAGAAGGTCCAAGGGATACAGTAATGCTGATGTGAAGCATAGGAATAAAAAACCGGTCTCACAGGAAAGGTTCAAAACATAGACAGTAAGAAGAGAAAGACTTCTTGTACCTGAGCCGGCATTGTGCCTTTTGTATTTAATTCCGATGCAATTTCTGTGTTTCATCGTCAATAAGACGATCAGAGGGATACAGTAAACCTGAAGTGAAGCATCGGAATCAATAATTTGTGTCCCATGAATGGTTCAAAACATAGAGAGTAAGAAGAGTCAGTTTTCTTGTACTTAAGTCGGCATTGTGCCGTTTGTATTTAATTTCAATGCAATTTCTGTGTTTCATCGTCAATAAGAAGGTCAGAGGGATACAGTAAACCAAAAGTGAAGCATCGGAACCTATAACTAGTGTCACAGGAATATTTCAAACCGTAGACAGTAAGAAGAGTCAGATATCTTGTACTTAAGTCGGCATTGTGCCTTTTGTATTTAATTCCGATGCAATTTCTGTGTTTCATCGTCAATAAGAAGGTCCAAGGGATACAGTAAACCTGAAGTGAAGCATCAGAATCTATAACTAGTGTCACATGAATGGTTCAAAATATAGACAGTAAGAAGAGTCTGTTTTCTTGTACTTAAGTCGGCATTGTGCCTTTTGTATTTAATTCCGATGCAATTTCTGTGCATCATCGTCAATAAGATTGTCAGAGGGATACAGTAAACCTGAAGTGAAGCATCGGAATCTATAACTAGTGTCACAGGAATGGTTCAAAAGATAGACAGTATGAAGTGTCAGTTTTCTTGTATTTAAGTCGGCATTGTTCCTTTTCTATCTAATTCCGATGCAATTTCTATGTTTCACCGTCAATAAGAAGGTCAGAGGGATACAGTAAACCTGACGTGACGCATCGGAATCTATAACTAGTGTCACATGAATGGTGCAAACATAGACAGTAAGAAGAGTCAGTTTTCTTGTACATTTGTCGGCATTGTGCCTATTGTATTTAATTCCGATGCAATTTCTGTGTTTCATCGTCAATAAGAAGGTCAGAGTGATACAGTAACATGAAGTGAAGCATCGGAATCTATAACTAGTGTCACAGGAAAGGTTCAAAACATAGACAGTAAGAAGAGTCAGTTTTCTTGTACTTAAGTCGGCATTGTGCCTTTTGTATTTAATTCCGATGCAATTTCTGTGTTTCATCGTCAATAAGAAGGTCAGAGGGATACAGAAAACCTGAAGTGAAGCATCGGAATCTATAACTAGTGTCACAGTAATGGTTCAAAACATAGACAGTAAGAAGAGTCATTTTTCTTGTACTTAAGTCGGCATTGTCCTTTTTGTATTTAATTCCGATGCGATTTCTGCGTTTGATCGTCAATAAGAAGATCTGATGGATACAGTATACCTGAAGTGAAGCATCGGAAGCTATAACTAGTGTCACATGAATAGTTCAAAACATAGACAGTAGGAAGAGATTTCTTGTACTTAGGTCGTCATTGTGCCTTTTGTATTTAATTCCGATGCAATTTCTGTGTTTCATCGTCAATAAGAAGGTCAGAGGGATACAGTAACATGAAGTGAAGCATCGGAATCTATAACTAGTGTCACAACAATGGTTCAAAACATAAACAGTAAGAAGAGTCAGTTTTCTTGTACTTAAGTCGCCATTGTGCCTTTTTTATTTAATTCCGATGCAATTTCTGTGTTTCTCGTCAATAAGAAGGTCAGAGGGATACAGTGAACCTGAAGTGAAGCATCGGAATCTATAACTAGTGTCACAGGAATGGTTCAAAACATAGACAGTAAGAAGAGTCAGTTTTTTTGTACTAAATTCGGCATTGTGCGTTTTGTATTTAATTCCGTTGCAATTTCTGTGTTTCATCGTCAATAAGTAGGTCAGAGGGATACAGTAAACCTGAAGTGAAGCATCGGAAACTATAACTAGTGTCACAGGAATGGTTCAAATCATAGACAGTAAGGAGAGTCAGTTTTCTTGTACCTAAGTCGGCATTGTTCCTTCTCTATTTCATCCCGATGCAATTTCTGTGTTTCATCGTCAATAAGAAGGTCAGAGGGATACAGTAAACGTGAAGTGAAGCATCGGAATCTATAACTAGTGTCATAGGAATGGTTCAAAACATAGACAGTAAGAAGAGTCAGTTTTCTTGTACTTAAGTCGGCACTGTTCCTTTTCTATTTAATTCCGATGCAATTACTATGTTTCATCGCCAATAAGAAGGTCAGAGGGATACAGTAAACCTGAAGTGAAGCGTCGGAATCCATTATTAGTGTCACATGAATGGTTCAAAACATAGACAGTAAGTAGAGTCAGTTTTCTTGTACTTAAGTCGGCATTGTGCCTTTTGTATACATTTCCTATGCAATTTCTGTGTTCCATCGTCAATAAGAAGGTCCGAGGGATACAGTAAACCTGAAGTGAAAGTTCGGAATCTATAACTAGTGTGACATGATTGGTTCAAAACATAGACAGTAAGAAGAGTCAGTTTTCTTGTACTTAAGTCGGCATTGTGCCTTTTCTATTTAATTCCGATGCAATTTCTGTGTTTCATCGTCAATAAGAAGGTCTGAGGGATAGAGTAAACCTGGAGTAAAGCATCGGAATCTATAACTAGTGTCACATGAATGGTTTACATCATAGACAGTAAGAAGATTCAGTTTTCTTGTACTTAAGTCGGCATTGTGCCTCTTGTATTTAGTTCCGATGCAATTTCTGTGTTACATCGTCAATAAGAAGGTCGGAGGGATACAGTAAACCTGAAGTGAAGCATCGGAATCTATAACTAGTGTCACAGGAATGGTTCAAACCATAGACAGTAAGAAGAGTCTGTTTTCTTGTACTTAAGTCGGCATTGTGCGTTTTGTATTTAATTCCGATGCAATTTCTGTGTTTCATCGTCAATAAGAAGGTCAGAGGGATACAGTAAACCTGAAGTGAAGCATCGGAATCTATAACTAGTGTCACATGAATGGTTCAAAACATAGACAGTTAGAAGGGTCAGCTTTCTTGTACTTAAGTCGGCATTGTGATTTTTGTATTTAATTCCCATGCAATTTCTGTGTTTCATCGTCAATAAGAAGGTCAGAGGGATACAGTAAACCTGAAGTGAAGCATGGGAATCTATATTTAGTGTCACAGGAATGGTTCAATCCATAGACAGTAAGAAGAGTCTGTTTTCTTGTACTTAAGTCGGCATTGTGCCTTTTCTATTTAATTCCGTTGCAATTTCTGTGTTTCATCGTCAATAAGAAGGTCAGAGGGATACAGTAAACGTGAAGTGAAGCATCGGAATCTATAACTAGTGTCATAGGAATGGTTCAAAACATAGACAGTAAGAAGAGTCAGTTTTCTTGTACTTAAGTCGGCACTGTTCCTTTTCTATTTAATTCCGATGCAATTACGATGTTTCATCGCCAATAAGAAGGTCAGAGGGATACAGTAAACCTGAAGTGAAGCATCGGAATCTATAACTAGTGTCACAGGAATTGATCAAAACATAGACAGTAAGAAGAGTCAGTTTTCTTGTACTTAAGTCGGAATTGTGCCTTTTCTATTTAATTCCGAATTAATTTCTGTGATTCATCGTCAACACGAAGGTCAGAGGGATACAGTAAACCTGGAGTAAAGCATCGGAATCTATAAATAGTGTCACATGAATGGTTTAAAACATAGACAGTAAGAAGACACAGTTTTCTTGTACTTAAGTCGGCATTGTGTCTTTTGTATTTAATTCCGATGCAATTTCTGTGTTTCATCGTCAATAAGAAGGTCGGAGGGATACAGTAAACCTGAAGTGAAGCATCGGAATCTATAACTAGTGTCACAGGAACCTTTCAAAACATAGACAGTAAGGAGAGTCAGTTTTCTTGTACTTAAGTCGGCGTTGTGCCTTTTGTCTGTAATTCCAATTCAATTTCTGTGTTTCATCGTCAATAAGAAGGTCAGAGGGATACAGTTAATCTGAAGTGAAGCATCGGAATCTATAGCTAGTGTCACAGGTATGGTTAAAAACAAAGACAGTAAGAAGAGTCAGTTTTCTTGTACTTAAGTCGGCATTGTGCCTTTTGTGCTTAATTCCGATGCAATTTCAGTGTTTCATCGTCAATAAGAAGGTCAGAGGGTACAGTGAACCTGAAGTGAAGCATCGGAATCTATAACTAGTGTCACAGGAATGGTTCAAAACATACACAGTAAGACGAGTCAGTTCCCTTGTACTTAAGTCGGCATTGTGCCTTTTCTATTTAATTCCGATGCAATTTCTGTGTTTCGTCGTCAATAAGAAGGTCCAAGGGATACCGTAATGCTGATGTGAAGCATTGGAATCAAAAACCGGTCTCACAGGAAAGGTTCAAAACATAGACAGTAAGAAGAGAAAGACTTCTTGTACCTGAGCCGGCATTGTGCCTTTTGTATTTAATTCCGATGCAATTTCTGTGTTTCATCGTCAATAAGTCGATCAGAGGGATACAGTAAACCTGAAGTGAAGCATCGGAATCTATAATTTGTGTCCCATGAATGGTTCAAAACATAGAGAGTAAGAAGAGTCAGTTTTCTTGTACTTAAGTCGGCATTGTGCCGTTTGTATTTAATTTCAATGCAATTTCTGTGTTTCATCGTCAATAAGAAGGTCAGAGGGATACAGTAAACCAAAAGTGAAGCATCGGAATCTATAACTAGTGTCACAGGAATATTTCAAACCGTAGACAGTAAGAAGAGTCAGATATCTTGTACTTAAGTCGGCATTGTGCCTTTTGTATTTAATTCCGATGCAATTTCTGTGTTTCATCGTCAATAAGAAGGTCCAAGGGATACAGTAAACCTGAAGTGAAGCATCAGAATCTATAACTAGTGTCACATGAATGGTTCAAAATATAGACAGTAAGAAGAGTCTGTTTTCTTGTACTTAAGTCGGCATTGTGCCTTTTGTATTTAATTCCGATGCAATTTCTGTGCATCATCGTCAATAAGATTGTCAGAGGGATACAGTAAACCTGAAGTGAAGCATCGGAATCTATAACTAGTGTCACAGGAATGGTTCAAAACATAGACAGTATGAAGTGTCAGTTTTCTTGTATTTAAGTCGGCATTGTTCCTTTTCTATCTAATTCCGATGCAATTTCTATGTTTCACCGTCAATAAGAAGGTCAGAGGGATACAGTAAACCTGACGTGACGCATCGGAATCTATAACTAGTGTCACATGAATGGTGCAAACATAGACAGTAAGAAGAGTCAGTTTTCTTGTACATATGTCGGCATTGTGCCTATTGTATTTAATTCCGATGCAATTTCTGTGTTTCATCGTCAATAAGAAGGTCAGAGTGATACAGTAACATGAAGTGAAGCATCGGAATCTATAACTAGTGTCACAGGAAAGGTTCAAAACATAGACAGTAAGAAGAGTCAGTTTTCTTGTACTTAAGTCGGCATTGTGCCTTTTGTATTTAATTCCGATGCAATTTCTGTGTTTCATCGTCAATAAGAAGGTCAGAGGGATACAGAAAACCTGAAGTGAAGCATCGGAATCTATAACTAGTGTCACAGTAATGGTTCAAAACATAGACAGTAAGAAGAGTCATTTTTCTTGTACTTAAGTCGGCATTGTCCTTTTTGTATTTAATTCCGATGCGATTTCTGCGTTTGATCGTCAATAAGAAGATCTGATGGATACAGTATACCTGAAGTGAAGCATCGGAAGCTATAACTAGTGTCACATGAATAGTTCAAAACATAGACAATAGGAAGAGATTTCTTGTACTTAGGTCGTCATTGTGCCTTTTGTATTTAATTCCGATGCAATTTCTGTGTTTCATCGTCAATAAGAAGGTCAGAGGGATACAGTAACATGAAGTGAAGCATCGGAATCTATAACTAGTGTCACAACAATGGTTCAAAACATAAACAGTAAGAAGAGTCAGTTTTCTTGTACTTAAGTCGCCATTGTGCCTTTTGTATTTAATTCCGATGCAATTTCTGTGTTTCATCGTCAATAAGAAGGTCAGAGGGATACAGTAAACCTGAAGTGAAGCATCGGAATCTATAACTAGTGTCACAGGAATGGTTCAAAACATAGACTGTAAGAAGAGTCAGTGTTTTTGTACTAAATTCGGCATTGTGCGTTTTGTATTTAATTCCGTTGCAATTTCTGTGTTTCATCGTCAATAAGTAGGTCAGAGGGATACAGTAAACCTGAAGTGAAGCATCGGAAACTATAACTAGTGTCACAGGAATGGTTCAAATCATAGACAGTAAGAAGAGTCAGTTTTCTTGTACCTAAGTCGGCATTGTTCCTTCTCTATTTCATCCCGATGCAATTTCTGTGTTTCATCGTCTATATGAAGGTCAGAGGGATACAGTAAACCTGAAGTGAAGCGTCGGAATCCATTATTAGTGTCACATGAATGGTTCAAAACATAGACAGTAAGTAGAGTCAGTTTTCTTGTACTTAAGTCGGCATTGTGCCTTTTGTATACATTTCCTATGCAATTTCTGTGTTCCATCGTCAATAAGAAGGTCCGAGGGATACAGTAAACCTGAAGTGAAAGTTCGGAATCTATAACTAGTGTGACATGATTGGTTCAAAACATAGACAGTAAGAAGAGTCAGTTTTCTTGTACTTAAGTCGGCATTGTGCCTTTTCTATTTAATTCCGATGCAATTTCTGTGTTTCATCGTCAATAAGAAGGTCTGAGGGATAGAGTAAACCTGGAGTAAAGCATCGGAATCTATAACTAGTGTCACATGAATGGTTTACATCATAGACAGTAAGAAGATTCAGTTTTCTTGTACGTAAGTCGGCATTGTGCCTCTTGTATTTAGTTCCGATGCAATTTCTGTGTTACATCGTCAATAAGAAGGTCAGAGGGATACAGTAAACCTGAAGTGAAGCATCGGAATCTATAACTAGTGTCACAGGAATGGTTCAAACCATAGACAGTAAGAAGAGTCTGTTTTCTTGTACTTTAGTCGGCATTGTGCGTTTTGTATTTAATTCCGATGCAATTTCTGTGTTTCATCGTCAATAAGAAGGTCAGAGGGATACAGTAAACCTGAAGTGAAGCATCGGAATCTATAACTAGTGTCACATGAATGGTTCAAAACATAGACAGTTAGAAGGGTCAGCTTTCTTGTACTTAAGTTGGCATTGTGATTTTTGTATTTAATTCCCATGCAATTTCTGTGTTTCATCGTCAATAAGAAGGTCAGAGGGATACAGTAAACCTGAAGTGAAGCATGGGAATCTATATTTAGTGTCACAGGAATGGTTCAATCCATAGACAGTAAGAAGAGTCTGTTTTCTTGTACTTAAGTCTGCATTGTGCCTTTTCTATTTAATTCCGTTGCAATTTCTGTGTTTCATCGTCAATAAGAAGGTCAGAGGGATACAGTAAACGTGAAGTGAAGCATCGGAATCTATAACTAGTGTCATAGGAATGGTTCAAAACATAGACAGTAAGAAGAGTCAGTTTTCTTGTACTTAAGTCGGCACTGTTCCTTTTCTATTTAATTCCGATGCAATTACTATGTTTCATCGCCAATAAGAAGGTCAGAGGGATACAGTAAGCCTGAAGTGAAGCATCGGAATCTATAACTACTGTCACAGGAATTGATCAAAACATAGACACTAAGAAGAGTCAGTTTTCTTGTACTTAAGTCGGAATTGTGCCTTTTCTATTTAATTCCGAATTAATTTCTGTGATTCATCGTCAACACGAAGGTCAGAGGGATACAGTAAACCTGGAGTAAAGCATCGGAATCTATAAATAGTGTCACATGAATGGTTTAAAACATAGACAGTAAGAAGACACAGTTTTCTTGTACTTAAGTCGGCATTGTGTCTTTTGTATTTAATTCCGATGCAATTTCTGTGTTTCATCGTCAATAAGAAGGTCGGAGGGATACAGTAAACCTGAAGTGAAGCATCGGAATCTATAACTAGTGTCACAGGAACCTTTCAAAACATAGACAGTAAGAAGAGTCAGTTTTCTTGTACTTAAGTCGGCGTGTGCCTTTTGTATGTAATTCCAATTCAATTTCTGTGTTTCATCGTCAATAAGAAGGTCAGAGGGATACAGTTAATCTGAAGTGAAGCATCGGAATCTATAGCTAGTTTCACAGGTATGGTTCAAAACAAAGACAGTAAGATGAGTCAGTTTTCTTGTACTTAAGTCGGCATTGTGCCTTTTGTGCTTAATTCCGATGCAATTTCAGTGTTTCATCGTCAATAAGAAGGTCAGAGGGTACAGTGAACCTGAAGTGAAGCATCGGAATCTATAACTAGTGTCACAGGAATGGTTCAAAACATACACAGTAAGACGAGTCAGTTCCCTTGTACTTAAGTCGGCATTGTGCCTTTTCTATTTAATTCCGATGCAATTTCTGTGTTTCGTCGTCAATAAGAAGGTCCAAGGGATACCGTAATGCTGATGTGAAGCATTGGAATCAAAAACCGGTCTCACAGGAAAGGTTCAAAACATAGACAGTAAGAAGAGAAAGACTTCTTGTACCTGAGCCGGCATTGTGCCTTTTGTATTTAATTCCGATGCAATTTCTGTGTTTCATCGTCAAGAAGTCGATCAGAGGGATACAGTAAACCTGAAGTGAAGCATCGGAATCTATAACTAGTGTCTCAGGAATGGTTCAAAACATAGACAGTAAGATGAGTCAGTGTTCTTGTACTTAAGTCGGCATTGTGCCTTTTGTATTTCATTCCGATTCAATATCTGTGTTTCATCTTCAATAAGAAGGTCAGAGGGATACAGTAAACCTGATGTGAAACATCGGAATCTGTAACTAGTGTCACAGGAATGGCTCAAAACATAGACAGTAAGAAGAGTCAGTTATCTTGTACTTAAGTCGGCATTGTGCTTTTTGTATTTCTTTCCGATTCGATTTCTGCGTTTCATCGTCATTAAGTAGGTCGGAGGGATACAGTAAACCTGAAGTGAATCATCGGAATCTATAACTAGTGTCACATGAATGGTGCAAACATAGACAGTAAGAAGAGTCAGTTTTCTTGTACATATGTCGGCATTGTGCCTATTGTATTTAATTCCGATGCAATTTCTGTGTTTCATCGTCAATAAGAAGGTCAGAGTGATACAGTAACATGAAGTGAAGCATCGGAATCTATAACTAGTGTCACAGGAAATGTTCAAAACATAGACAGTAAGAAGAGTCAGTTTTCTTGTACTTAAGTCGGCATTGTGCCTTTTGTATTTAATTCCGATGCAATTTCTGTGTTTCATCGTCAATAAGAAGGTCAGAGGGATACAGAAAACCTGAAGTGAAGCATCGGAATCTATAACTAGTGTCACAGTAATGTTTCAAAACATAGACAGTACGAAGAGTCATTTTTCTTGTACTTAAGTCGGCATTGTCCTTTTTGTATTTAATTCCGATGCGATTTCTGCGTTTGATCGTCAATAAGAAGATCTGATGGATACAGTATACCTGAAGTGAAGCATCGGAAGCTATAACTAGTGTCACATGAATAGTTCAAAACATAGACAGTAGGAAGAGATTTCTTGTACTTAGGTCGTCATTGTGCCTTTTGTATTTAATTCCGATGCAATTTCTGTGTTTCATCGTCAATAAGAAGGTCAGAGGGATACAGTAACATGAAGTGAAGCATCGGAATCTATAACTAGTGTCACAGGAATGGTTCAAAACATAAACAGTAAGAAGAGTCAGTTTTTTTGTACTTAAGTCGCCATTGTGCCTTTTGTATTTAATTCCGATGCAATTTCTGTGTTTCATCGTCAATAAGAAGGTCAGAGGGATACAGTAAACCTGAAGTGAAGCATCGGAATCTATAACTAGTGTCACAGGAATGGTTCAAAACATAGACAGTAAGAAGAGTCAGTTTTCCTGTACTTAAGTCGGCTTTGTGTCTTTTCTATTTAATTCCGATGTAATTTCTGTGTTTCATCGTCAATTAGAACGTCAGAGGGATACAGTAAACCTGAAGTGAAGCATCGGAAACTATAACTAGTGTCGAAGGAGTGGTTCAAAACATAGACAGTAAGAAGAGTCAGTTTTCTTGTACTTAAGTCGGCATTGTGCCTTTTGTATTTAATTCCGAAGAAATTTCTGTGTTTCATCAGCAATAGGAAGGTCAGAGGGATACAGTAAACCAGAAGTGAAGCATCGGAATCTATAACTAGTGTCACAGGAATGGTTCAAAACATAGACAGTAAGAAGAGTCAGTTTTCTTGTACTTAAGTCGGCATTGTGCCTTTTCTATTTAATTCCGATGCATTTCCTGTGTTTCATCGTCAATAAGAAGGTCAGAGGGATACAGTAAACCTGAAGTGAAGTATCGGAATCTAAAACTAGTGTCACAGGAATGGTTCAATCATAGACAGTAAGAAGAGTCAGTTTTCCTGTACTTAAGTCGGAATTGTGCATTTTGTATTTACTTCCGATGCAATTTCTGTGTTTCATCGTCAATAAGAAGGTCAGAGTGATACAGTAACATGAAGTGAAGCATCGGAATCTATAACTAGTGTCACAGGAAATGTTCAAAACATAGACAGTAAGAAGAGTCAGTTTTCTTGTACTTAAGTCGGCATTGTGCCTTTTGTATTTAATTCCGATGCAATTTCTGTGTTTCATCGTCAATAAGAAGGTCAGAGGGATACAGAAAACCTGAAGTGAAGCATCGGAATCTATAACTAGTGTCACAGTAATGTTTCAAAACATAGACAGTACGAAGAGTCATTTTTCTTGTACTTAAGTCGGCATTGTCCTTTTTGTATTTAATTCCGATGCGATTTCTGCGTTTGATCGTCAATAAGAAGATCTGATGGATACAGTATACCTGAAGTGAAGCATCGGAAGCTATAACTAGTGTCACATGAATAGTTCAAAACATAGACAGTAGGAAGAGATTTCTTGTACTTAGGTCGTCATTGTGCCTTTTGTATTTAATTCCGATGCAATTTCTGTGTTTCATCGTCAATAAGAAGGTCAGAGGGATACAGTAACATGAAGTGAAGCATCGGAATCTATAACTAGTGTCACAGGAATGGTTCAAAACATAAACAGTAAGAAGAGTCAGTTTTTTTGTACTTAAGTCGCCATTGTGCCTTTTGTATTTAATTCCGATGCAATTTCTGTGTTTCATCGTCAATAAGAAGGTCAGAGGGATACAGTAAACCTGAAGTGAAGCATCGGAATCTATAACTAGTGTCACAGGAATGGTTCAAAACATAGACAGTAAGAAGAGTCAGTTTTCCTGTACTTAAGTCGGCTTTGTGTCTTTTCTATTTAATTCCGATGTAATTTCTGTGTTTCATCGTCAATTAGAACGTCAGAGGGATACAGTAAACCTGAAGTGAAGCATCGGAAACTATAACTAGTGTCGAAGGAGTGGTTCAAAACATAGACAGTAAGAAGAGTCAGTTTTCTTGTACTTAAGTCGGCATTGTGCCTTTTGTATTTAATTCCGAAGAAATTTCTGTGTTTCATCAGCAATAGGAAGGTCAGAGGGATACAGTAAACCAGAAGTGAAGCATCGGAATCTATAACTAGTGTCACAGGAATGGTTCAAAACATAGACAGTAAGAAGAGTCAGTTTTCTTGTACTTAAGTCGGCATTGTGCCTTTTCTATTTAATTCCGATGCATTTCCTGTGTTTCATCGTCAATAAGAAGGTCAGAGGGATACAGTAAACCTGAAGTGAAGTATCGGAATCTAAAACTAGTGTCACAGGAATGGTTCAATCATAGACAGTAAGAAGAGTCAGTTTTCCTGTACTTAAGTCGGAATTGTGCATTTTGTATTTACTTCCGATGCAATTTCTGTGTTTCATCGTCAATAAGAAGGTCAGAGGGATACACTAAACCTGAAGTGACGCATCGGAATCTATAACTAGTGTCACATGAATGGTGCAAACATAGACAGTAAGATGAGTCAGTTTTCTTGTACACAAGTCAGCATTGTGCCTTTTGTATTTAATTCCGATGCAATTTCTGTGTTTCATCGTCAAAAACAAGGTCTGATGGATACAGTAAACCTGAAGTGAAGCATCGGAAGCTATAACTAGTGTCACATGAATGGTTCAAAACGTAGACAGTAGGAAGAGTTTTCTTGTACTTAGGTCGTCATTGTGCCTTTTGTATTTAATTCCGATGCAATTTCTGTGTTTCATCGTCAATAAGAAGGTCAGAGGGATACAGTAACATGACGTGAAGCATCGGAATCTATAACTAGTGTCACAGGAATGGTTCAAAACATAGACAGTAAGAAGAGTCATTTTTCTTGTACTTAAGTCGGCATTGTGCGTTTTGTACTAAATTCCGATGCAATTTCTGTGTTTCATCAACAATAAGATGGTCAGAGGGATACAGTATACCTCAAGTGAAGCATCGGAATCTATAAGTGGTGTCACAGGAATGGTTCAAAACATAGACAGTAAGAGGAGTCATTTTTCTTGTACTTAAGTCGGCATTGTGCTTTTTGTATTTAATTCCGATGCGATTTCTGCGTTTGATCGTCAATAAGAAGGTCAGAGGGATATAGTAAACCTGAAGTGACGCATCGGAATCTATAACTAGTGTCACATGAATGGTGCAAACATAGACAGTAATAAGAGACAGTTTTCTTGTACTTAATTCGGCATTGTGCCTTTTGTATTTAATTCCGTTGCAATTTCTGTGTTTCATCGTCAATGAAAAGGTCAGAGGGATACAGTAAACCTAAGGTGAAGCATCGGAATATATAACTAGTGTCAAAGGAATGGTTCAAAACATAGACAGTAACAAGAGTCAGTTTTCCAGTACTTAAGTCGGCTTTGTGACTTTTCTATTTAATTCCGATGTAATTTCTGTGTTTCATCGTCAATTAGAAGGTGAGAGGGATACAGTAAACCTGAAGTGAAGCATCGGAATCTATAACTAGTGTCGAAGGAGTGGTTCAAAACATAGACAGTAAGAAGAGTCAGTTTTCTTGTACTTAAGTCAGCATTGTGCCTTTTGTATTTAATTCCGAAGAAATTTCTGTGTTTCATCGTCAATAAGAAGGTCAGAGGGATACAGTAAACCAGAAGTGAAGCATCGGAATCTATAACTAGTGTCACAGGAATGGTTCAAAACATAGACAAAAAGAAGAGTCAGTTTTCTTGTACTTAAGTCGGCATTGTGCCTTTTGTATTAAATTCCGATGCATTTTCTGTGTTTCATCGTCAATAAGAAGGACAGAGGGATTCAGTAAACCTGAAGTGACGCATCGGAATCTATAACTAGTGTCACATGAATGGTGCAAACATAGACAGTAAGAAGAGTCAGTTTTCTTGTACATAAGTCGGCATTGTGCCTTTTGTATTTAATTTCGATGCAATTTCTGTGTTTCATCGTCAATAAGAAGGTCTGATGGATACAGTAAACCTGAAGTGAAGCATCGGAAGCTATAACTAGTGTCACAGGAATGGTTCAAAACATCGACAGTAGGAAGAGTTCTCTTGTACTTAGGTCGTCATTGTGCCTTTTGTATTTAATTCCGATGCAATTTCTGTGTTTCATCGTCAATAAGAAGGTCAGAGGGATTCAGTAACATGAAGTGAAGCATCGGAATCTATAACTAGTGTCACAGGAATGGTTCAAAACATAGACAGTAAGAAGAGTCAGTTTTCTTGTACTTCAGTCGGCATTGTGCCTTTTGTATTTAATTCCGATGCAATTTCTTTGTTTCATCGTCAATAAGAAGGTCAGAGGGATACAGTAAACCTGAAGTGAAGCATCGGAATCTATAGCTAGTGTCACAGTAATGGTTCAAAACATAGACAGTAAGAAGAGTCAGTTTTCTTGTACTTAAGTCGGCATTGTGCTTTTTGTATTTAATTCCGATGCGATTTCTGCGTTTGATCGTCAATAAGAAGGTCAGAGGGATATAGTAAACCTGAAGTGAAGCTCTCGCGGTTCTAGGCGCGCAGCCCGGAACCGTGCGACCGCTACGGTCGCAGGTTCGAATCCTGCCTCGGGCATGGATGTGTGTGATGTCCTTAGGTTAGTTAGGTTTAAGTAGTTCTAAGTTCTAGGGGACTGTTGACCACAGCAGTTGAGTCCCATAGTTCTCAGAGCCATTTGAACCTGAAGTGAAGCATCGGAATCTATATCTAGTGTCACGGGAATGTTTCAAAACATAGACAGTAAGAAGAGTCAGTTTTCTTGTACGTAAGTCGGCATTGTGCCTTTTGTAATTGATTCCGATGCAATATCTGTGTTTCATCTTCAATAAGAAGGTCAGAAGGATACAGTAACATGAAGTGCAGCATCGGAATCTCTAACTAGTGTCACAGGACTGGTTCAAAACATAGACAGTAAAAAGAGTCGGTTTTCTTGTACTTAAGTCGGCATTGTGCCTTATGTATTTAATTCCAATGCAATTTCTGTGTTTCATCGTCAATAAGAAGGTCAGAGGGATACAGTAAACCTGAGGTGAAGCATCGGAATCTATAACTAGGGTCACAGGAATGGTTCAAAACATAGACAGTAAGAAGAGTCAGTTTTCTTGTACTGCAGTCGGCATTGTGCCTTTTCTATTTAATTCCGATGTAATTTCTGTGTTTCACCTTCAATTAGAAGGTCAGAGGGATACAGTAAACCTGAAGTGAAGCATCGGAATCTATAACTAGTGTCGAAGGAATGGTTCAAAACATAGACAGTAGGAAGAGTCAGTTGTCACGTACTTAAGTCTGCATTGTGCCTTTTGTATTTAATTCCGATGAAATTTCTGTGTTTCATCGTCAATAAGAAGGGCAGAGGGATACAGTAATCCTGACGTGAAGCAACGGAATCTATAACTAGTGTCACAGGAATGGTTCAAAGCATTGACAGTAAGATGAGTCAGTTTTCTTGTACCTAAGTCGGCATTGTTCCTTTTCTATTGCATTCCGATGCAATTTCTATCTTTCATCGTCAAAAAGAAGGGCAGAGGGATACAGTATACCTCAAGTGAAGCATCGGAATCTATAAGTGGTGTCACAGGAATGGTTCAAAACATAGACAGTAAGAGGAGTCAGTTGTCTTGTACTTATGTCGGCATTGTGCCTTTTGTATTTAATTGCGATGAAATGTCTGTGTTTCATCGTCAATAAGAAGGTCAGAGGAACACAGTAATCCTGACGTGAAGCAACGGAATCTATAACTAGTGTAACAGGAATGGTTCAAAACATAGACAGTAAGAAGAGTAATTTTCTTGTACTTAAGTCGGCATTGTGCCTTTTGTATTTAATTCCGAAGCAATTTCTGTGTTTCATCGTCAATAAGAAGGTCAGAGGGATACAGTAAACCTGGAGTAAAGCATCGGAATCTATAACTAGTGTCAGATGAATGGTTCAAAACACAGTCAGTAAGAAGAGTCATTTTTCTTGTCCTTAAGTCGGCATTGTGCTTTTTGTATTTAATTCCGAAGCGATTTCAGCGTTTCATCGTCAATAAGAAGGTCAGAGGGATATAGTATACCTGAAGTGAAGCTCTCGTGGTTCTAGGCGCGCAGTCCGGAACCGTGCGACCGCTACGGTCGCTGGTTCGAATCCTGCCCCGGGCATGGATGTGTGTGATGTCCTCAGGTAAGTTAGGTTTAAGTAGTTCTAAGTTCTAGGGGACTGATGACCACAGCAGTTGAGTCCCATAGTTCTCAGCGCCATTTGAACCTGAAGTGAAGCATCGGAATCTATATCTAGTGTCACAGGAATGGTTCAAAACATAGACAGTAAGAAGAGTCAGTTTTCTTGTACCTAAGTCGGCATTGTTTCTTTTCTATTTCATTCCGATGCAATTTCTATGTTTCATCGTCAATAAGAAGGTCAGAGGGATACAGTATACCTCAAGTGAATCATCGGAATCTATAACTAGTGTCACAGGAATGGGTCAAAACATAGACAGTAAGAAGAGTCAGTTTTCTTGTACTTAAGTCGGGATTGTGCCTTTTGTATTTGATTCCGATGCAATTTCTGTGTTTCATCGTCAATAAGAAGGTATGAGGGATACAGTAAAGCTGAAGTGAAGCATCGGAATCTATAACTAGTGTCGCAGGAATGGTTCAAAACTTAGACAATAAGAAGAGTCAGTTCTCTTGTACTTAAGTCTGCATTGTGCCTTTTGTATTTAATTCCGATGCAGTTTCTGTGTTTCATCGTCAATAAGAAGGTCAGAGGGATACAGTAAAACTGAAGTGAAGCATCGGAATCTATAACTAGTGTCACAGGAATGGTTCAAAAGTTAGACAATAAGAAGAGTCAGTTTTCTTGTACTTAAGTCGGCATTGTGCCTTTTGTATTCAATTCCGATGCAGTTTCTGTGTTTCATCGTCAATAAAAAGGTCAGAGGGATACAGTAAACCTGAAGTCAAGAATCGGAATCTATTACTAGTGTCACAGGAATGGTTCAAACATAGGCAGTAAGAAGAGTCAGTTTTCTTGTACTTAAGTGGGCATTGTGCCTTTTGTATTTAATTCCGTTGTAATTTCTGTGTTTTATCGTCAATAAGAAGGTCAGAGGGATACAGTATACCTGAGGTGACGCATCGGAGTCTATAACTAGTGTCACAGGAATGGTTCAAAACATAGACAGTAAGAAGAGTCAGTTTTCTTGTACTATATTCGGCATTGAGCTTTTTGTATTTAATTCCGTTGCAATTTTTGTGTTTCATCGTCAATAAGTAGGTCAGAGGGATACAGTAAACCTGAAGTGAAGCATCGGAATTTATAACTAGTGTCACAGGAACGGTTCAAATCATTGACAGTAAGGAGTGTCAGTTTTCTTGTACCTAAGTCGGCATTGTTCCTTCTCTATTTCATCCCGATGCAATTTCTGTGTTTCATCGTCTATATGAAGGTCAGAGGGATACAGTAAACCTGAAGTGAAGCGTCGGAATCCATTATTAGTTTCACATGAATGGTTCAAAACATAGACAGTAAGTAGAGTCAGTTTTCTTGTACTTAAGTCGGCATTGTGCCTTTTGTATACATTTCCTATGCAATTTCTGTGTTCCATCGTCAATAAGAAGGTCCGAGGAATACAGTAAACCTGAAGGGAAAGTTCGGAATCTATAACTAGTGAGACAGGAATGGTTCAAAACATAGACAGTAAGAAGAGTCAGTTTTCCTGTACTTAAGTCGGCTTCGTGTCTTTTCTATTTAATTCCGATGTAATTTCTGTGTTTCATCGTCAATTAGAAGGTCAGAGGGATACAGTAAACCTGAAGTGAAGCATCGGAATCTATAAGTAGTGTCGAAGGATTGGTTCAAAACATAGACAGTAAGAAGAGTCAGTTTTCTTGTACTTAAGTCGGCATTGTGCCTTTTGTATTTAATTCCGAAGAAATTTCTGTGTTTCATCGTCAATAAGAAGGTCAGAGGGATACAGTAAACCTGAAGTGAAGCATCGGAATCTATAACTAGTGTCACAGGAATGGTTCAAACCATAGACAGTAAGAAGAGTCTGTTTTCTTGTACTTAAGTCGGCATTGTGCCTTTTGTATTTAATTCCGATGCAATTTCTGTGTTTCATCGTCAATAAGAAGGTCAGAGGGATACAGTAAACCTGAAGTGAAGCATCGGAATCTATAACTAGTGTCACATGAATGGTTCAAAACATAGACAGTTAGAAGGGTAAGCTTTCTTGTACTTAAGTCGGCATTGTGATTTTTGTATTTAATTCCCATGCAATTTCTGTGTTTCATCGTCAATAAGAAGGTCAGAGGGATACAGTAAACCTGAAGTGAAGCATGGAAATCTATATTTAGTGTCACAGGAATGGTTCAAACCATAGACAGTAAGAAGAGTCTGTTTTCTTGTACTTAAGTCTGCATTGTGCCTTTTCTATTTAATTCCGTTGCAATTTCTGTGTTTCATCGTCAATAAGAAGGTCAGAGGGATACAGTAAACGTGAAGTGAAGCATCGGAATCTATAACTAGTGTCATAGGAATGGTTCAAAACATAGACAGTAAGAAGAGTCAGTTTTCTTGTACTTAAGTCGGCACTGTTCCTTTTCTATTTAATTCCGATGCAATTACTATGTTTCATCGTCAATAAGAAGGTCAGAGGGATACAGTAAACTTGAAGTGAAGCATCGGAATCTATAACTAGTGTCACAGGAATGGATCAAAACATAGACAGTAAGAAGAGTCAGTTTTCTTGTACTTAAGTCGGCATTGTGCCTTTTCTATTTAATTCCGAATTAATTTCTGTGATTCATCGTCAACACGAAGGTCAGAGGGATACAGTAAACCTGGAGTAAAGCATCGGAATCTATAAATAGTGTCACATGAATGGTTTAAAACATAGACAGTAAGAAGACACAGTTTTCTTGTACTTAAGTCGGCATTGTGTCTTTTGTATTTAATTCCGATGCAATTTCTGTGTTTCATCGTCAATAAGAAGGTCGGAGGGATACAGTAAACCTGAAGTGAAGCATCGGAATCTATAACTAGTGTCACAGGAACCTTTCAAAACATAGACAGTAAGAAGAGTCAGTTTTCTTGTACTTAAGTCGGCGTTGTGCCTTTTGTATGTAATTCCAATTCAATTTCTGTGTTTCATCGTCAATAAGAAGGTCAGAGGGATACAGTTAATCTGAAGTGAAGCATCGGAATCTATAGCTAGTGTCACAGGAATGGTTCAAAACAAAGACAGTAAGAAGAGTCAGTTTTCTTGTACTTAAGTCGGCATTGTGCCTTTTGTGTTTAATTCCGATGCAATTTCAGTGTTTCATCGTCAATAAGAAGGTCAGAGGGTACAGTGAACCTGAAGTGAAGCATCGGAATCTATAACTAGTGTCACAGGAATGGTTCAAAACATACACAGTAAGACGAGTCAGTTCCCTTGTACTTAAGTCGGCATTGTGCCTTTTCTATTTAATTCCGATGCAATTTCTGTGTTTCGTCGTCAATAAGAAGGTCCAAGGGATACAGTAATGCTGATGTGAAGCATAGGAATAAAAAACCGGTCTCACAGGAAAGGTTCAAAACATAGACAGTAAGAAGAGAAAGACTTCTTGTACCTGAGCCGGCATTGTGCCTTTTGTATTTAATTCCGATGCAATTTCTGTGTTTCATCGTCAATAAGACGATCAGAGGGATACAGTAAACCTGAAGTGAAGCATCGGAATCTATAATTTGTGTCCCATGAATGGTTCAAAACATAGAGAGTAAGAAGAGTCAGTTTTCTTGTACTTAAGTCGGCATTGTGCCGTTTGTATCTAATTTCAATGCAATTTCTGTGTTTCACCGTCAATAAGAAGGTCAGAGGGATACAGTAAACCTAAAGTGAAGCATCGGAATCTATAACTAGTGTCACAGGAATATTTCAAACCGTAGACAGTAAGAAGAGTCAGATATCTTGTACTTAAGTCGGCATTGTGCCTTTTGTATTTAATTCCGATGCAATTTCTGTGTTTCATCGTCAATAAGAAGGTCCAAGGGATACAGTAAACCTGAAGTGAAGCATCAGAATCTATAACTAGTGTCACATGAATGGTCAAAATATAGACAGTAAGAAGAGTCTGTTTTCTTGTACTTAAGTCGGCATTGTGCCTTTTGTATTTAATTCCGATGCAATTTCTGTGCATCATCGTCAATAAGATTGTCAGAGGGATACAGAAAACCTGAAGTGAAGCATCGGAATCTATAACTAGTGTCACAGTAATGGTTCAAAACATAGACAGTAAGAAGAGTCATTTTTCTTGTACTTAAGTCGGCATTGTCCTTTTTGTATTTAATTCCGATGCGATTTCTGCGTTTGATCGTCAATAAGAAGATCTGATGGATACAGTATACCTGAAGTGAAGCATCGGAAGCTATAACTAGTGTCACATGAATAGTTCAAAACATAGACAGTAGGAAGAGATTTCTTGTACTTACGTCGTCATTGTGCCTTCTGTATTTAATTCCGATGCAATTTCTGTGTTTCATCGTCAATAAGAAGGTCAGAGGGATACAGTAACATGAAGTGAAGCATCGGAATCTATAACTAGTGTCACAACAATGGTTCAAAACATAAACAGTAAGAAGAGTCAGTTTTCTTGTACTTAAGTCGCCATTGTGCCTTTTGTATTTAATTCCGATGCAATTTCTGTGTTTCATCGTCAATAAGAAGGTCAGAGGGATACAGTAAACCTGAAGTGAAGCATCGGAATCTATAACTAGTGTCACAGGAATGGTTCAAAACATAGACAGTAAGAAGAGTCAGTTTTTTTGTACTAAATTCGGCATTGTGCGTTTTGTATTTAATTCCGTTGCAATTTCTGTGTTTCATCGTCAATAAGTAGGTCAGAGGGATACAGTAAACCTGAAGTGAAGCATCGGAAACTATAACTAGTGTCACAGGAATGGTTCAAATCATAGACAGTAAGAAGAGTAAGTTTTCTTGTACTTAAGTTGGCATTGTTCCTTCTCTATTTCATCCCGATGCAATTTCTGTGTTTCATCGTCTATATGAAGGTCAGAGGGATACAGTAAACCTGAAGTGAAGCGTCGGAATCCATTATTAGTGTCACATGAATGGTTCAAAACATAGACAGTAAGTAGAGTCAGTTTTCTTGTACTTAAGTCGGCATTGTGCCTTTTGTATACATTTCCTATGCAATTTCTGTGTTCCATCGTCAATAAGAAGGTCCGAGGGAAACAGTAAACCTGAAGTGAAAGTTCGGAATCTATAACTAGTGTGACATGATTGGTTCAAAAAATAGACAGTAAGAAGAGTCAGTTTTCTTGTACTTAAGTCGGCATTGTGCCTTTTCTATTTAATTCCGATGCAATTTCTGTGTTTCATCGTCAATAAGAAGGTCTGAGGGATAGAGTAAACCTGGAGTAAAGCATCGGAATCTATAACTAGTGTCACATGAATGGTTTACATCATAGACAGTAAGAAGATTCAGTTTTCTTGTACTTAAGTCGGCATTGTGCCTCTTGTATTTAGTTCCGATGCAATTTCTGTGTTACATCGTCAATAAGAAGGTCAGAGGGATACAGTAAACCTGAAGTGAAGCATCGGAATCTATAACTAGTGTCACAGGAATGGTTCAAACCATAGACAGTAAGAAGAGTCTGTTTTCTTGTACTTAAGTCGGCATTGTGCGTTTTGTATTTAATTCCGATGCAATTTCTGTGTTTCATCGTCAATAAGAAGGTCAGAGGGATACAGTAAACCTGAAGTGAAGCATCGGAATCTATAACTAGTGTCACATGAATGGTTCAAAACATAGACAGTTAGAAGGGTCAGCTTTCTTGTACTTAAGTCGGCATTGTGATTTTTGTATTTAATTCCCATGCAATTTCTGTGTTTCATCGTCAATAAGAAGGTCAGAGGGATACAGTAAACCTGAAGTGAAGCATGGGAATCTATATTTAGTGTCACAGGAATGGTTCAAACCATAGACAGTAAGAAGAGTCTGTTTTCTTGTACTTAAGTCTGCATTGTGCCTTTTCTATTTAATTCCGTTGCAATTTCTGTGTTTCATCGTCAATAAGAAGGTCAGAGGGATACAGTAAACGTGAAGTGAAGCATCGGAATCTATAACTAGTGTCATAGGAATGGTTCAAAACATAGACAGTAAGAAGAGTCAGTTTTCTTGTACTTAAGTCGGCACTGTTCCTTTTCTATTTAATTCCGATGCAATTACTATGTTTCATCGTCAATAAGAAGGTCAGAGGGATACAGTAAACCTGAAGTGAAGCATCGGAATCTATAACTAGTGTCACAGGAATGGATCAAAACATAGACAGTAAGAAGAGTCAGTTTTCTTGTACTTAAGTCGGAATTGTGCCTTTTCTATTTAATTCCGAATTAATTTCTGTGATTCATCGTCAACACGAAGGTCGGAGGGATACAGTAAACCTGAAGTGAAGCATCGGAATCTATAACTAGTGTCACAGGAACCTTTCAAAACATAGACAGTAAGAAGAGTCAGTTTTCTTGTACTTAAGTCGGCGTTGTGCCTTTTGTATGTAATTCCAATTCAATTTCTGTGTTTCATCGTCAATAAGAAGGTCAGAGGGATACAGTAAACCTGAAGTGAAGCATGGAAATCTATATTTAGTGTCACAGGAATGGTTCAAACCATAGACAGTAAGAAGAGTCTGTTTTCTTGTACTTAAGTCTGCATTGTGCCTTATCTATTTAATTCCGTTGCAATTTCTGTGTTTCATCGTCAATAAGAAGGTCAGAGGGATACAGTAAACGTGAAGTGAAGCATCGGAATCTATAACTAGTGTCATAGGAATGGTTCAAAACATAGACAGTAAGAAGAGTCAGTTTTCTTGTACTTAAGTCGGCACTGTTCCTTTTCTATTTAATTCCGATGCAATTACTATGTTTCATCGTCAATAAGAAGGTCTGAGGGATACAGTAAACCTGAAGTGAAGCATCGGAATCTATAACTAGTGTCACAGGAATGGATCAAAACATAGACAGTAAGAAGAGTCAGTTTTCTTGTACTTAAGTCGGCATTGTGCCTTTTCTATTTAATTCCGAATTAATTTCTGTGATTCATCGTCAACACGAAGGTCAGAGGGATACAGTAAACCTGGAGTAAAGCTTCGGAATCTATAAATAGTGTCACATGAATGGTTTAAAACATAGACAGTAAGAAGACACAGTTTTCTTGTACTTAAGTCGGCATTGTGTCTTTTGTATTTAATTCCGATGCAATTTCTGTGTTTCATCGTCAATAAGAAGGTCGGAGGGATACAGTAAACCTGAAGTGAAGCATCGGAATCTATAACTAGTGTCACAGGAACCTTTCAAAACATAGACAGTAAGAAGAGTCAGTTTTCTTGCACTTAAGTCGGCGTTGTGCCTTTTGTATGTAATTCCAATTCAATTTCTGTGTTTCATCGTCAATAAGAAGGTCAGAGGGATGCAGTTAATCTGAAGTGAAGCATCGGAATCTATAGCTAGTGTCACAGGAATGGTTCAAAACAAAGACAGTAAGAAGAGTCAGTTTTCTTGTACTTAAGTCGGCATTGTGCCTTTTGTGTTTAATTCCGATGCAATTTCAGTGTTTCATCGTCAATAAGAAGGTCAGAGGGTACAGTGAACCTGAAGTGAAGCATCGGAATCTATAACTAGTGTCACAGGAATGGTTCAAAACATACACAGTAAGACGAGTCAGTTCCCTTGTACTTAAGTCGGCATTGTGCCTTTTCTATTTAATTCCGATGCAATTTCTGTGTTTCGTCGTCAATAAGAAGTTCCAAGGGATACAGTAATGCTGATGTGAAGCATAGGAATAAAAAACCGGTCTCACAGGAAAGGTTCAAAACATAGACAGTAAGAAGAGAAAGACTTCTTGTACCTGAGCCGGCATTGTGCCTTTTGTATTTAATTCCGATGCAATTTCTGTGTTTCATCGTCAATAAGACGATCAGAGGGATACAGTAAACCTGAAGTGAAGCATCGGAATCTATAATTTGTGTCCCATGAATGGTTCAAAACATAGAGAGTAAGAAGAGTCAGTTTTCTTGTACTTAAGTCGGCATTGTGCCGTTTGTATTTAATTTCAATGCAATTTCTGTGTTTCATCGTCAATAAGAAGGTCAGAGGGATACAGTAAACCTAAAGTGAAGCATCGGAATCTATAACTAGTGTCACAGGAATATTTCAAACCGTAGACAGTAAGAAGAGTCAGATATCTTGTACTTAAGTCGGCATTGTGCCTTTTGTATTTAATTCCGATGCAATTTCTGTGTTTCATCGTCAATAAGAAGGTCCAAGGGATACAGTAAACCTGAAGTGAAGCATCAGAATCTATAACTAGTGTCACATGAATGGTTCAAAATATAGACAGTAAGAAGAGTCTGTTTTCTTGTACTTAAGTCGGCATTGTGCCTTTTGTATTTAATTCCGATGCAATTTCTGTGCATCATCGTCAATAAGATTGTCAGAGGGATACAGTAAACCTGAAGTGAAGCATCGGAATCTATAACTAGTGTCACAGGAATGGTTCAAAACATAGACAGTATGAAGTGTCAAGTTTCTTGTATTTAAGTCGGCATTGTTCCTTTTCTATCTAATTCCGATGCAATTTCTATGTTTCACCGTCAATAAGAAGGTCAGAGGGATACAGTAAACCTGACGTGACGCATCGGAATCTATAACTAGTGTCACATGAATGGTGCAAACATAGACAGTAAGAAGAGTCAGTTTTCTTGTACATATGTCGGCATTGTGCCTATTGTATTTAATTCCGATGCAGTTTCTGTGTTTCATCGTCAATAAGAAGGTCAGAGTGATACAGTAACATGAAGTGAAGCATCGGAATCTATAACTAGTGTCACAGGAAAGGTTCAAAACATAGACAGTAAGAAGAGTCAGTTTTCTTGTACTTAAGTCGGCATTGTGCCTTTTGTATTTAATTCCGATGCAATTTCTGTGTTTCATCGTCAATAAGAAGGTCAGAGGGATACAGAAAACCTGAAGTGAAGCATCGGAATCTATAACTAGTGTCACAGTAATGGTTCAAAACATAGACAGTAAGAAGAGTCATTTTTCTTGTACTTAAGTCGGCATTGTCCTTTTTGTATTTAATTCCGATGCGATTTCTGCGTTTGATCGTCAATAAGAAGATCTGATGGATACAGTATACCTGAAGTGAAGCATCGGAAGCTATAACTAGTGTCACATGAATAGTTCAAAACATAGACAGTTGGAAGAGATTTCTTGTACTTAGGTCGTCATTGTGCCTTTTGTATTTAATTCCGATGCAATTTCTGTGTTTCATCGTCAATAAGAAGGTCAGAGGGATACAGTAACATGAAGTGAAGCATCGGAATCTATAACTAGTGTCACAACAATGGTTCAAAACATAAACAGTAAGAAGAGTCAGTTTTCTTGTACTTAAGTCGCCATTGTGCCTTTTGTATTTAATTCCGATGCAATTTCTGTGTTTCATCGTCAATAAGAAGGTCAGAGGGATACAGTAAACCTGAAGTGAAGCATCGGAATCTATAACTAGTGTCACAGGAATGGTTCAAAACATAGACAGTAAGAAGAGTCAGTTTTTTTGTACTAAATTCGGCATTGTGCGTTTTGTATTTAATTCCGTTGCAATTTCTGTGTTTCATCGTCAATAAGTAGGTCAGAGGGATACAGTAAACCTGAAGTGAAGCATCGGAAACTATAACTAGTGTCACAGGAATGGTTCAAATCATAGACAGTAAGAAGAGTAAGTTTTCTTGTACCTAAGTCGGCATTGTTCCTTCTCTATTTCATCCCGATGCAATTTCTGTGTTTCATCGTCTATATGAAGGTCAGAGGGATACAGTAAACCTGAAGTGAAGCGTCGGAATCCATTATTAGTGTCACATGAATGGTTCAAAACATAGACAGTAAGTAGAGTCAGTTTTCTTGTACTTAAGTCGGCATTGTGCCTTTTGTATACATTTCCTATGCAATTTCTGTGTTCCATCGTCAATAAGAAGGTCCGTTGGAAACAGTAAACCTGAAGTGAAAGTTCGGAATCTATAACTAGTGTGACATGATTGGTTCAAAACATAGACAGTAAGAAGAGTCAGTTTTCTTGTACTTAAGTCGGCATTGTGCCTTTTCTATTTAATTCCGATGCAATTTCTGTGTTTCATCGTCAATAAGAAGGTCTGAGGGATAGAGTAAACCTGCAGTAAAGCATCGGAATCTATAACTAGTGCCACATGAATGGTTTACATCATAGACAGTAAGAAGATTCAGTTTTCTTGTACTTAAGTCGGCATTGTGCCTCTTGTATTTAGTTCCGATGCAATTTCTGTGTTACATCGTCAATAAGAAGGTCAGAGGGATACAGTAAACCTGAAGTGAAGCATCGGAATCTATAACTAGTGTCACAGGAATGGTTCAAACCATAGACAGTAAGAAGAGTCTGTTTTCTTGTACTTAAGTCGGCATTGTGCGTTTTGTATTTAATTCCGATGCAATTTCTGTGTTTCATCGTCAATAAGAAGGTCAGAGGGATACAGTAAACCTGAAGTGAAGCATCGGAATCTATAACTAGTGTCACATGAATGGTTCAAAACATAGACAGTTAGAAGGGTCAGCTTTCTTGTACTTAAGTCGGCATTGTGATTTTTGTATTTAATTCCCATGCAATTTCTGTGTTTCATCGTCAATGAGAAGGTCAGAGGGATACAGTAAACCTGAAGTGAAGCATGGGAATCTATATTTAGTGTCACAGGAATGGTTCAAACCATAGACAGTAAGAAGAGTCTGTTTTCTTGTACTTAAGTCTGCATTGTGCCTTTTCTATTTAATTCCGTTGCAATTTCTGTGTTTCATCGTCAATAAGAAGGTCAGAGGGATACAGTAAACGTGAAGTGAAGCATCGGAATCTATAACTAGTGTCATAGGAATGGTTCAAATCATAGACAGTAAGAAGAGTCAGTTTTCTTGTACTTAAGTCGGCACTGTTCCTTTTCTATTTAATTCCGATGCAATTACTATGTTTCATCGTCAATAAGAAGGTCAGAGGGATACAGTAAACCTGAAGTGAAGCATCGGAATCTATAACTAGTGTCACAGGAATGGATCAAAACATAGACAGTAAGAAGAGTCAGTTTTCTTGTACTTAAGTCGGAATTGTGCCTTTTCTATTTAATTCCGAATTAATTTCTGTGATTCATCGTCAACACGAAGGTCGGAGGGATACAGTAAACCTGAAGTGAAGCATCGGAATCTATAACTAGTGTCACAGGAACCTTTCAAAACATAGACAGTAGGAAGAGTCAGTTTTCTTGTACTTAAGTCGGCGTTGTGCCTTTTGTATGTAATTCCAATTCAATTTCTGTGTTTCATCGTCAATAAGAAGGTCAGAGGGATACAGTTAATCTGAAGTGAAGCATCGGAATCTATAGCTAGTGTCACAGGTATGGTTCAAAACAAAGACAGTAAGAAGAGTCAGTTTTCTTGTACTTAAGTCGGCATTGTGCCTTTTGTGTTTAATTCCGATGCAATTTCAGTGTTTCATCGTCAATAAGAAGGTCAGAGGGTACAGTGAACCTGAAGTGAAGCATCGGAATCTATAACTAGTGTCACAGGAATGGTTCAAAACATACACAGTAAGACGAGTCAGTTCCCTTGTACTTAAGTCGGCATTGTGCCTTTTCTATTTAATTCCGATGCAATTTCTGTGTTTCGTCGTCAATAAGAAGGTCCAAGGAATACCGTAATGCTGATGTGAAGCATTGGAATCAAAAACCGGTCTCACAGGAAAGGTTCAAAACATAGACAGTAAGAAGAGAAAGACTTCTTGTACCTGAGCCGGCATTGTGCCTTTTGTATTTAATTCCGATGCAATTTCTGTGTTTCATCGTCAATAAGACGATCAGAGGGATACAGTAAACCTGAAGTGAAGCATCGGAATCTATAATTTGTGTCCCATGAATGGTTCAATACATAGAGAGTAAGAAGAGTCAGTTTTCTTGTACTTAAGTCGGCATTGTGCCGTTTGTATTTAATTTCAATGCAATTTCTGTGTTTCATCGTCAATAAGATTGTCAGAGGTATACAGTAAACCTGAAGTGAAGCATCGGAATCTATAACTAGTGTCTCAGGAATGGTTCAAAACATAGACAGTAAGATGAGTCAGTGTTCTTGTACTTAAGTCGGCATTGTGCCTTTTGTATTTCATTCCGATTCAATATCTGTGTTTCATCTTCAATAAGAAGGTCAGAGGGATACAGTAAACCTGATGTGAAGCATCGGAATCTATAACTAGTGTCACAGGAATGGCTCAAAACATAGAGAGTAAGAAGAGTCAGTTATCTTGTACTTAAGTCGGCATTGTGCTTTTTGTATTTAATTCCGATGCAAATTCTGTGTATCATCGTCAATAAGAAGGTCACAAAGATACAGTAAACCTGAAGTGAAGCATCGCAATCTATAACTAGTGTCACAGGAATGGTTCAAACATAGACAGTAAGAAGAGTCAGTTTTCTTGTACTTAAGTTGGCATTGTGCCTTTTGTATTTAATTCCGATGCAGTATCTGTGTATCATCTTCAATAAGAAGGTCAGAGGGATACAGTAAACTTGAAGTGAAGCATCGGAATCTATAACTAGTGTCACAGGAATGGTTCAAAACATAGACAGTATGAAGTGTCAGTTTTCTTGTATTTAAGTCGGCATTGTTCCTTTTCTATCTAATTCCGATGCAATTTCTATGTTTCACCGTCAATAAGAAGGTCAGAGGGATACAGTAAACCTGACGTGGCGCATCGGAATCTATAACTAGTGTCACATGAATGGTGCAAACATAGACAGTAAGAAGAGTCAGTTTTCTTGTACATATGTCGGCATTGTGCCTTTTGTATTTAATTCCGATGCAATTTCTGTGCATCATCGTCAATAAGATTGTCAGAGGGATACAGTAAACCTGAAGTGAAGCATCGGAATCTATAACTAGTGTCACAGTAATGGTTCAAAAAATAGACAGTACGAAGAGTCATTTTTCTTGTACTTAAGTCGGCATTGTCCTTTTTGTATTTAATTCCGATGCGATTTCTGCGTTTGATCGTCAATAAGAAGATCTGTTGGATACAGTATACCTGAAGTGAAGCATCGGAAGCTATAACTAGTGTCACATGAATAGTTCAAAACATAGACAGTAGGAAGAGATTTCTTGTACTTAGGCCGTCATTGTGCCTTTTGTATTTAATTCCGATGCAATTTCTGTGTTTCATCGTCAATAAGAAGGTCAGAGGGATACAGTAACATGAAGTGAAGCATCGGAATCTATAACTAGTGTCACATGAATGGTTCAAAATATAGACAGTAAGAAGAGTCTGTTTTCTTGTACTTAAGTCGGCATTGTGCCTTTTGTATTTAATTCCGATGCAATTTCTGTGCATCATCGTCAATAAGATTGTCAGAGGGATACAGTAAACCTGAAGTGAAGCATCGGAATCTATAACTAGTGTCTCAGGAATGGTTCAAAACATAGACAGTAAGATGAGTCAGTGTTCTTGTACTTAAGTCGGCATTGTGCCTTTTGTATTTCATTCCGATTCAATATCTGTGTTTCATCTTCAATAAGAAGGTCAGAGGGATACAGAAAACCTGAAGTGAAGCATCGGAATCTATAACTAGTGTCACAGTAATGGTTCAAAAAATAGACAGTACGAAGAGTCATTTTTCTTGTACTTAAGTCGGCATTGTCCTTTTTGTATTTAATTCCGATGCGATTTCTGCGTTTGATCGTCAATAAGAAGATCTGTTGGATACAGTATACCTGAAGTGAAGCATCGGAAGCTATAACTAGTGTCACATGAATAGTTCAAAACATAGACAGTAGGAAGAGATTTCTTGTACTTAGGTCGTCATTGTGCCTTTTGTATTTAATTCCGATGCAATTTCTGTGTTTCATCGTCAATAAGAAGGTCAGAGGGATACAGTAACATGAAGTGAAGCATCGGAATCTATAACTAGTGTCACAGGAATGGTTCAAAACATAAACAGTAAGAAGAGTCAGTTTTCTTGTACTAAATTCGGCATTGTGCCTTTTGTATTTAATTCCGTTGCAATTTCTGTGTTTCATCGTCAATAAGTAGGTCAGAGGGATACAGTAAACCTGAAGTGAAGCATCGGAATCAATAACTAGTGTCACAGGAATGGTTCAAATCATAGACAGTAAGAAGAGTCAGTTTTCTTGTACCTAAGTCGGCATTGTTCGTTCTCTATTTCATCCCGATGCAATTTCTGTGTTTCATCGTCTATATGAAGGTCAGAGGGATACAGTAAACCTGAAGTGAAGCGTCGGAATCCATTATTAGTGTCACATGAATGGTTCAAAACATAGACAGTAAGTAGAGTCAGTTTTCTTGTACTTAAGTCGGCATTGTACCTTTTGTATACATTTCCTATGCAATTTCTGTGTTCCATCGTCAATAAGAAGGTCCGAGGGATACAGTAAACCTGAAGTGAAAGTTCGGAATCTATAACTAGTGTGACAGGAATGGTTCAAAACATAGACAGTAAGAAGAGTCAGTTTTCCTGTACTTAAGTCGGCTTTGTGTCTTTTCTATTTAATTCCGATGTAATTTCTGTGTTTCATCGTCAATTAGAACGTCAGAGGGATACAGTAAACCTGAAGTGAAGCATCGGAAACTATAACTAGTGTCGAAGGAGTGGTTCAAAACATAGACAGTAAGAAGAGTCAGTTTTCTTGTACTTAAGTCGGCATTGTGCCTTTTGTATTTAATTCAAAAGAAATTTCTGTGTTTCATCAGCAATAAGAAGGTCAGAGGGATACAGTAAACCAGAAGTGAAGCATCGGAATCTATAACTAGTGTCACAGGAATGGTTCAAAACATAGACAGTAAGAAGAGTCAGTTTTCTTGTACTTAAGTCGGCATTGTGCCTTTTCTATTTAATTCCGATGCATTTCCTGTGTTTCATCGTCAATAAGAAGGTCAGAGGGATACAGTAAACCTGAAGTGAAGCATCGGAATCTAAAACTAGTGTCACAGGAATGGTTCAATCATAGACAGTAAGAAGAGTCAGTTTTCCTGTACTTAAGTCGGAATTGTGCATTTTGTATTTAATTCCGATGCAATTTCTGTGTTTCATCGTCAATAAGAAGGTCAGAGGGATACACTAAACCTGAAGTGACGCATCGGAATCTATAACTAGTGTCACATGAATGGTGCAAACATAGACAGTAAGATGAGCCAGTTTTCTTGTACATAAGTCGGCATTGTGCCTTTTGTATTTAATTCCGATGCAATTTCTGTGTTTCATCGTCAATAAGAAGGTCAGAGGGATACAGTAACATGACGTGAAGCATCGGAATCTATAACTAGTGTCACAGGAATGGTTCAAAACATAGACAGTAAGAAGAGTCAGTTTTCTTGTACTTAAGTTGGCATTGTGCGTTTTGTACTAAATTCCGATGCAATTTCTGTGTTTCATCAACAATAAGATGGTCAGAGGGATACAGTAAACCTGAAGTGAAGCATCGGATTCTATAACTAGTGTCTCATGAATGGTTCAAACATAGACAATAAGAAGAGTCAGTTTTCTTGTACTTAAGTCGGCATTGTGCCTTTTGCATTTATTTCTGATGCAATTTCTGTGTTTCATCGTCAATAAGAAGGTCAGAGAGATACAGTAAACCTGAAGTGAATCATCGGAATCTGTAACTAGTGTCACAGGAATGGTTCAAAACATAGACAGTAAGAAGAGTCAGTTTTCTTGTACTTAATTCGGCATTGTGCCTTTTGTATTTAATTCCGTTGCAATTTCTGTGTTTCATCGTCAATAAAAAGGTCAGAGGGATACAGTAAACCTGAGGTGAAGCATCGGAATATATAACTAGTGTCAAAGGAATGGTTCAAAACATAGACAGTAACAAGAGTCAGTTTTCCAGTACTTAAGTCGGCTTTGTGACTTTTCTATTTAATTCCGATGTAATTTCTGTGTTTCATCGTCAATTAGAAGGTCAGAGGGATACAGTAAACCTGAAGTGAAGCATCGGAATCTATAACTAGTGTCGAAGGAGTGGTTCAAAACATAGACAGTAAGAAGAGTCAGTTTTCTTGTACTTAAGTCAGCATTGTGCCTTTTGTATTTAATTCCGAAGAAATTTCTGTGTTTCATCGTCAATAAGAAGGTCAGAGGGATACAGTAAACCAGAAGTGAAGCATCGGAATCTATAACTAGTGTCACAGGAATGGTTCAAAACATAGACAGTAAGAAGAGTCAGTTTTCTTGTACTTCAGTCGGCATTGTGCCTTTTGTATTTAATTCCGATGCAATTTCTTTGTTTCATCGTCAATAAGAAGGTCAGAGGGATACAGTAAACCTGAAGTGAAGCATCGGAATCTATAGCTAGTGTCACAGTAATGGTTCAAAACATAGACAGTAAGAAGAGTCATTTTTCTTGTACTTAAGTCGGCATTGTGCTTTTTGTATTTAATTCCGATGCGATTTCTGCGTTTGATCGTCAATAAGAAGGTCAGAGGGATATAGTAAACCTGAAGTGAAGCTCTCGCGGTTCTAGGCGCGCAGCCCGGAACCGTGCGACCGCTACGGTCGCAGGTTCGAATCTTGCCTCGGGCATGGATGTGTGTGATGTCCTTAGGTTAGTTAGGTTTAAGTAGTTCTAAGTTCTAGGGGACTGTTGACCACAGCAGTTGAGTCCCATAGTTCTCAGAGCCATTTGAACCTGAAGTGAAGCATCGGAATCTATATCTAGTGTCACGGGAATGTTTCAAAACATAGACAGTAAGAAGAGTCAGTTTTCTTGTACGTAGGTCGGCATTGTGCCTTTTGTAATTGATTCCGATGCAATATCTGTGTTTCATCTTCAATAAGAAGGTCAGAAGGATACAGTAACATGAAGTGCAGCATCGGAATCTATAACTAGTGTCACAGGACTGGTTCAAAACATAGACAGTAAAAAGAGTCAGTTTTCTTGTACTTAAGTCGGCATTGTGCCTTTTGTATTTAATTCCGATGCAATTTCTGTGTTTCATCGTCAATAAGAAGGTCAGAGGGATACAGTAAACCTGAAGTGAAGCATCGGAATCTATAACTAGGGTCACAGGAATGGTTCAAAACATAGACAGTAAGAAGAGTCAGTTTTCTTGTACTGCAGTCGGCATTGTGCCTTTTCTATTTAATTCCGATGTAATTTCTGTGTTTCACCTTCAATTAGAAGGTCAGAGGGATACAGTAAACCTGAAGTGAAGCATCGGAATCTATAACTAGTGTCGAAGGAATGGTTCAAAACATAGACAGTAGGAAGAGTCAGTTGTCACGTACTTAAGTCGGCATTGTGCCTTTTGTATTTAATTCCGATGAAATTTCTGTGTTTCATCGTCAATAAGAAGGTCAGAGGGATACAGTAATCCTGACGTGAAGCAACGGAATCTATAACTAGTGTCACAGGAATGGTTCAAAGCATTGACAGTAAGATGAGTCAGTTTTCTTGTACCTAAGTCGGCATTGTTCCTTTTCTATTGCATTCCGATGCAATTTCTATCTTTCATCGTCAATAAGAAGGGCAGAGGGATACAGTATACCTCAAGTGAAGCATCGGAATCTATAAGTGGTGTCACAGGAATGGTTCAAAACATAGACAGTAAGAAGAGTCAGTTTTCTTGTAATGAAGTCAGCATTGTGCCTTTTCTATTTAATTCCGATATAATTTCTGTGTTTCATCTTCAATTAGAAGGTCGGAGGGATACAGTAAACCTGAAGTGAAGCATCGGAATCTATAACTAGTGTCGAAGGAATGGTTCAAAACATACACAGTAAGAAGAGTCAGTTGTCTTGTACTTATGTCGGCATTGTGCCTTTTGTATTTAATTGCGATGAAATTTCTGTGTTTCATCGTCAATAAGAAGGTCAGAGGAACACAGTAATCCTGACGTGAAGCAACGGAATCTATAACTAGTGTAACAGGAATGGTTCAAAACATAGACAGTAAGAAGAGTAATTTTCTTGTACTTAAGTCGGCATTGTGCCTTTTGTATTTAATTCCGAAGCAATTTCTGTGTTTCATCGTCAATAAGAAGGTCAGAGGGATACAGTAAACCTGGAGTAAAGCATCGGAATCTATAACTAGTGTCAGATGAATGGTTCAAAACACAGTCAGTAAGAAGAGTCATTTTTCTTGTACTTAAGTCGGCATTGTGCTTTTTGTATTTAATTCCGAAGCGATTTCTGCGTTTCATCGTCAATAAGAAGGTCAGAGGGATATAGTATACCTGAAGTGAAGCTCTCGTGGTTCTAGGCGCGCAGTCCGGAACCGTGCGACCGCTACGGTCGCTGGTTCGAATCCTGCCTCGGGCATGGATGTGTGTGATGTCCTCAGGTAAGTTAGGTTTAAGTAGTTCTAAGTTCTAGGGGACTGATGACCACAGCAGTTGAGTCCCATAGTTCTCAGCGCCATTTGAACCTGAAGTGAAGCATCGGAATCTATATCTAGTGTCACAGGAATGGTTCAAAACATAGACAGTAAGAAGAGTCAGTTTTCTTGTACCTAAGTCGGCATTGTTTCTTTTCTATTTCATTCCGATGCAATTTCTATGTTTCATCGTCAATAAGAAGGTCAGAGGGATACAGTATACCTCAAGTGAAGCATCGGAATCTATAGCTAGTGTCACAGTAATGGTTCAAAACATAGACAGTAAGAAGAGTCATTTTTCTTGTACTTAAGTCGGCATTGTGCTTTTTGTATTTAATTCCGATGCGATTTCTGCGTTTGATCGTCAATAAGAAGGTCAGAGGGATATAGTAAACCTGAAGTGAAGCTCTCGCGGTTCTAGGCGCGCAGCCCGGAACCGTGCGACCGCTACGGTCGCAGGTTCGAATCTTGCCTCGGGCATGGATGTGTGTGATGTCCTTAGGTTAGTTAGGTTTAAGTAGTTCTAAGTTCTAGGGGACTGTTGACCACAGCAGTTGAGTCCCATAGTTCTCAGAGCCATTTGAACCTGAAGTGAAGCATCGGAATCTATATCTAGTGTCACATGAATGGTTCAAAACGTAGTCAGTAAGAAGAAACAGTTTTCTTGTACTAAAGTCGGCATTGTGCCTTTTGTAATTAATTCCGATACAATTTCTGTGTTTCATCGTCAATAAGGAGGTCAGAGGGATACAGTAAACCTGAAGTGAAGCACCGGAATCTATAACTAGTGTCACAGGAATGGTTCAAAACATAGACAGCAAGAAGAGTCAGTTTTCTTGTACTTAAGTCGGCATTGTGCCTTTTGTATTTAATTCCGATGCAATTTCTGTGTTTCATCGCAAATAAGAAGATCAGAGGAATACAGTTAACCAGAAGTGAAGCATCGTAATCTATAAGTAGTGTCACAGGAATGGTTCAAGACATAGAAAGTAAGAAGAGTCAGTTTTCTTGTACTTAAGTCGTCATTGTGCCTTTTGTTTTTATTTCCGATGCAATTTCTGTGTTTCATCGTCAATAAGAAGGTCCGAGGGATACAGTAAACCTGAAGTGAATCATCGGAATCTATAACTAGTGTCACAGGAATGGGTCAAAACATAGACAGTAAGAAGAGTCAGTTTTCTTGTACTTAAGTCGGGATTGTGCCTTTTGTATTTGATTCCGATGCAATTTCTGTGTTTCATCGTCAATAAGAAGGTATGAGGGATACGGTAAAGCTGAAGTGAAGCATCGGAATCTGTAACTAGTGTCACAGGAATGGTTCAAAACTTAGACAATAAGAAGAGTCAGTTTTCTTGTACTTAAGTCGGCATTGTGCCTTTTGTATTTAATTCCGATGCAGTTTCTGTGTTTCATCGTCAATAAGAAGGTAAGAGGGATACAGTAAAACTGAAGTGAAGCATCGGAATCTATAACTAGTGTCACAGGAATGGTTCAAAACTTAGACAATAAGAAGAGTCAGTTTTCTTGTACTTATGTCGGCATTGCGCCTTTTGTATTCAATTCCGATGCAGTTTCTGTGTTTCATCGTCAATAAAAAGGTCAGAGGGATTTAGTAAACCTGAAGTCAAGAATCGGAATCTATTACTAGTGTCACAGGAATGGTTCAAACATAGGCAGTAAGAAGAGTCAGTTTTCTTGTACTTAAGTCGGCATTGTGCCTTTTGTATACATTTCCTATGCAATTTCTGTGTTCCATCGTCAATAAGAAGGTCCGAGGAATACAGTAAACCTGAAGGGAAAGTTCGGAATCTATAACTAGTGTGACAGGAATGGTTCAAAACATAGACAGTAAGAAGAGTCAGTTTTCCTGTACTTAAGTCGGCTTCGTGTCTTTTCTATTTAATTCCGATGTAATTTCTGTGTTTCATCGTCAATTAGAAGGTCAGAGGGATACAGTAAACCTGAAGTGAAGCATCGGAATCTATAACTAGTGTCGAAGGAGTGGTTCAAAACATAGACAGTAAGAAGAGTCAGTTTTCTTGTACTTAAGTCGGCATTGTGCCTTTTGTATTTAATTCCGAAGAAATTTCTGTGTTTCATCGTCAATAAGAAGGTCAGAGGGATACAGTAAACCAGAAGTGAAGCATCGGAATCTATAACTAGTGTCACAGGAATGGTTCAAAACATAGACAGTAAGAAGAGTCAGTTTTCTTGTACTTAAGTCGGCATTGTGCCTTTTCTATTTAATTCCGATGCATTTCCTGTGTTTCATCGTCAATAAGAAGGTCAGAGGGATACAGTAAACCTGAAGTGAAGCATCGGAATCTAAAACTAGAGTCACAGGAATGGTTCAATCATAGACAGTAAGAAGAGTCAGTTTTCCTGTACTTAAGTCGGAATTGTGCATTTTGTATTTAATTCCGATGCAATTTCTGTGTTTCATCGTCAATAAGAAGGTCAGAGGGATACAGTAAACCTGAAGTGACGCATCGGAATCTATAACTAGTGTCACGTGAATGGTGCAAACATAGACAGTAAGATGAGTCAGTTTTTTTGTACATAAGTCGGCATTGTGCATTTTGTATTTAATTCCGATGCAATTTCTGTGTTTCATCGTCAAAAAGAAGGTCTGATGGATACAGTAAACCTGAAGTGAAGCATCGGAATCTTTAACTAGTGTCACATGAATGGTTCAAAACATAGACAGTAGGAAGAGTTTTCTTTTACTTAGGTCGTCATTGTGCCTTTTGTATTTAATTCCGATGCAATTTCTGTGTTTCATCAACAATAAGATGGTCAGCGGGATAAAGTAAACCTGAAGTGAAGCATCGGATTCTATAACTAGTGTCACATGAATGGTTCAAAACATAGAAAGTAAGAAGAGTCAGTTTTCTTGTACTTAAGTCGGCATTGTGCCTTTTGTATTTAATTCCGATGCAATTTCTGTGTTTCATCGCAAATAAGAAGATCAGAGGAATACAGTTAACCAGAAGTGAAGCATCGTAATCTAAAACTAGTGTCACAGGAATGGTTCAATCATAGACAGTAAGAAGAGTCAGTTTTCCTGTACTTATGTCGGAATTGTGCATTTTGTATTTAATTCCGATGCAATTTCTGTGTTTCATCGTCAATAAGAAGGTCAGAGGGATACAGTAAACCTGAAGTGACGCATCGGAATCTATAACTAGTGTCACGTGAATGGTGCAAACATAGACAGTAAGAAGAGTCAGTTTTCTAGTACTTTAATCGGCATTGTGCCTTTTGTATTTAATTCCGATGCAATATCTGTGTTTCATCGTCAATAAGAAGGTCAGAGGGATACAGTAACATGACGTGAAGCATCGGAATCTATAACTAGTGTCACAGGAATGGTTCAAAACATAGAAAGTAAGAAGATCAGTTTTCTTGTACTTAAGTCGGCATTGTGCCTTTTGTACTAAATTCCGATGCAATTTCTGTGTTTCATCAACAATAAGATGGTCATAGGTATACGGTAAACCTGAAGTGAAGCATCGAATTCTATAACTAGTGTCTCATGAATGGTTCAAACATAGACAATAAGAAGAGTCAGTTTTCTTGTACTTAAGTCGGCATTGTGCCTTTTGTATTTATTTCCGATGCCATTTCTGTGTTTCATCGTCAATAAGAAGGTCAGAGAGATACAGTAAACCTGAAGTGAATCATCGGAATCTGTAACTAGTGTCACAGGAATGGTTCAAAACATAGACAGTAAGAAGAGTCAGTGTTCTTGTACTTAATTCGGCATTGTGCCTTTTGTATTTAATTCCGTTGCAATTTCTGTGTTTCATCGTCAATAAAAAGGTCAGAGGGATACAGTAAACCTGAGGTGAAGCATCGGAATCTATAACTAGTGTCACAGGAATGGTTCAAAACATAGACAGTAACAAGAGTCAGTTTTCCAGTACTTAAGTCGGCTTTGTGAATTTTCTATTTAATTCCGATGTAATTTCTGTGTTTCATCGTCAATTAGAAGGTCAGAGGGATACAGTAAACCTGAAGCGAAGCATCAAAATCTATAACTAGTGTCGAAGGAGTGGTTCAAAACATAGACAGTAAGAAGAGTCAGTTTTCTTGTACTTAAGTCAGCATTGTGCCTTTTGTATTTAATTCCGAAGAAATTTCTGTGTTTCATCGTCAATACGAAGGTCAGAGGGATACAGTAAACCTGAAGTGACGCATCGGAATCTATAACTAGTGTCACATGAATGGTGCAAACATAGACAGTAAGAAGAGTCAGTTTTCTTGTACATCAGTCGGCATTGTGCCTTTTGTATTTAATTCCGTTGCAATTTCTGTGTTTCATCAACAATAAGATGGTCAGAGGGATACAGTAAACCTGAAGTGAAGCATCGGATTCTATAACTAGTGACACATGAATGGTTCAAACATAGACAGTAAGAAGAGTCAGTTTTCTTGTACTTAAGTCGGCATTGTGCCTTTTGTATTTAATTCCGAAGAAATTTCTGTGTTTCATCGTCAATAAGAAGGTCAGAGGGATACAGTAAACCAGAAGTGAAGCATCGGAATGTATAACTAGTGTCACAGGAATGGTTCAAAACATAGACAAAAAGAAGAGTCAGTTTTCTTGTACTTATGTCGGCATTGTGCCTTTTGTATTTAATTCCGATGCACTTTCTGTGTTTCATCGTCAATAAGAAGGTCAGAGGGATACAGTAAACCTGATGTGAAGCATCGGAATCTATAACTAGTGTCACAGGAATGGTTCAATCATAGACAGTAAGAAGAGTCTGTTTTCCTGTACTTAAGTCGGAATTGTGCCTTTTGTATATAATTCCGATGCAATTTCTGTGTTTCATCGTCAATACGAAGGTCAGAGGGATACAGTAAACCTGAAGTGACGCATCGGAATCTATAACTAGTGTCACATGAATGGTGCAAACATAGACAGTAAGAAGAGTCAGTTTTCTTGTACATCAGTCGGCATTGTGCCTTTTGTATTTAATTCCGATGCAATTTCTGTGTTTCATCAACAATAAGATGGTCAGAGGGATACAGTAAACCTGAAGTGAAGCATCGGATTCTATAACTAGTGACACATGAATGGTTCAAACATAGACAGTAAGAAGAGTCAGTTTTCTTGTACTTAAGTCGGCATTGTGCCTTTTGTATTTAATTCCGATGCAATTTCTGTGTTTCATCGTCAATAAGAAGGTCAGAGGGATACAGTAAACCTGAAGTGAAGCATCGGAATCTATAGCTAGTGTCACAGTAATGGTTCAAAACATAGACAGTAAGAGGAGTCATTTTTCTTGTACTTAAGTAGGCATTGTGCTTTTTGGGATTTAATTCCGATGCGATTTCTGCGTTTGATCGTCAATAAGAAGGTCAGAGGGATATAGTAAACCTGAAGTAAATCTCTCGCGGTTCTAGGCGCGCAGCCCGGAACCGTGCGACCGCTACGGTCGCAGGTTCGAATCCTGCCTCGGGCATGGATGTGTGTGATGTCCTTAGGTTAGTTAGGTTTAAGTAGTTCTACGTTCTAGGGGACTGATGACCACAGCAGTTGAGTCCCAAGGTTCTCAGAGCCATTTGAACCTGAAGTGAAGCATCGGAATCTATATCTAGTGTTACAGAAATGTTTCAAAACATAGACAGTAAGAAGAGTCAGTTTTCTTGTACGTAAGTCGGCATTGTGCCTTTTGTAATTGATTCCGATGCAATATCTGTGTTTCATCTTCAATAAGAAGGTCAGAGGGATACAGTAACATGAAGTGAAGCATCGGAATCTATAACTAGTGTCGCAGGAATGGTTCAAAACATAGACAGTAAGAAGAGTCAGTTTTCTTGTACTTAAGTCGGCATTGTGCCTTTTGTATTTAATTCCGATGCAATTTCTGTGTTTCATCAACAATAAGATGGTCAGAGGGATACAGTAAACCTGAAGTGAAGCATCGGATTCTATAACTAGTGTCACATGAATGGTTCAAAACATAGACAGTAAGAAGAGTCAGTTTTCTTGTACTTAAGTCGGCATTGTGCCTTTTGTGTTTAGTTCCGAAGCAATTTCTGTGTTTCATCGTCAATAAGAAGGTCAGAGGGATACAGTAAACCTGAGGTGAAGCATCGGAATCTATAACTAGGGTCACAGGAATGGTTCAAAGCATAGACAGTAAGAAGAGTCAGTTTTCTTGTACTGAAGTCGGCATTGTGCCTTTTCTATTTAATTCCGATGTAATTTCTGTGTTTCACCTTCAATTAGAAGGTCAGAGGGATACAGTAAACCTGAAGTGAAGCATCGGAATCTATAACTAGTGTCGAAGGAATGGTTCAAAACATAGACAGTAGGAAGAGTCAGTTCTCACGAACTTACGTCGGCATTGTGCCTTTTGTATTTAATTCCGTTGCAATTTCTGTGTTTCATCGTCAATAAAAAGGTCAGAGGGATACAGTAAACCTGAGGTGAAGCATCGGAATCTATAACTAGTGTCACAGGAATGGTTCAAAACATAGACAGTAACAAGAGTCAGTTTTCCAGTACTTAAGTCGGCTTTGTGAATTTTCTATTTAATTCCGATGTAATTTCTGTGTTTCATCGTCAATTAGAAGGTCAGAGGGATACAGTAAACCTGAAGCGAAGCATCAAAATCTATAACTAGTGTCGAAGGAGTGGTTCAAAACATAGACAGTAAGAAGAGTCAGTTTTCTTGTACTTAAGTCAGCATTGTGCCTTTTGTATTTAATTCCGAAGAAATTTCTGTGTTTCATCGTCAATAAGAAGGTCAGAGGGATACAGTAAACCAGAAGTGAAGCATCGGAATGTATAACTAGTGTCACAGGAATGGTTCAAAACATAGACAAAAAGAAGAGTCAGTTTTCTTGTACTTATGTCGGCATTGTGCCTTTTGTATTTAATTCCGATGCACTTTCTGTGTTTCATCGTCAATAAGAAGGTCAGAGGGATACAGTAAACCTGATGTGAAGCATCGGAATCTATAACTAGTGTCACAGGAATGGTTCAATCATAGACAGTAAGAAGAGTCTGTTTTCCTGTACTTAAGTCGGAATTGTGCCTTTTGTATATAATTCCGATGCAATTTCTGTGTTTCATCGTCAATACGAAGGTCAGAGGGATACAGTAAACCTGAAGTGACGCATCGGAATCTATAACTAGTGTCACATGAATGGTGCAAACATAGACAGTAAGAAGAGTCAGTTTTCTTGTACATCAGTCGGCATTGTGCCTTTTGTATTTAATTCCGATGCAATTTCTGTGTTTCATCAACAATAAGATGGTCAGAGGGATACAGTAAACCTGAAGTAAAGCATCGGATTCTATAACTAGTGACACATGAATGGTTCAAACATAGACAGTAAGAAGAGTCAGTTTTCTTGTACTTAAGTCGGCATTGTGCCTTTTGTATTTAATTCCGAAGAAATTTCTGTGTTTCATCGTCAATAAGAAGGTCAGAGGGATACAGTAAACCAGAAGTGAAGCATCGGAATGTATAACTAATGTCACAGGAATGGTTCAAAACATAGACAAAAAGAAGAGTCAGTTTTCTTGTACTTATGTCGGCATTGTGCCTTTTGTATTTAATTCCGATGCACTTTCTGTGTTTCATCGTCAATAAGAAGGTCAGAGGGATACAGTAAACCTGATGTGAAGCATCGGAATCTATAACTAGTGTCACAGGAATGGTTCAATCATAGACAGTAAGAAGAGTCTGTTTTCCTGTACTTAAGTCGGAATTGTGCCTTTTGTATATAATTCCGATGCAATTTCTGTGTTTCATCGTCAATACGAAGGTCAGAGGGATACACTAAACCTGAAGTGACGCATCGGAATCTATAACTAGTGTCACATGAATGGTGCAAACATAGACAGTAAGAAGAGTCAGTTTTCTTGTACATCAGTCGGCATTGTGCCTTTTGTATTTAATTCCGATGCAATTTCTGTGTTTCATCAACAATAAGATGGTCAGAGGGATACAGTAAACCTGAAGTGAAGCATCGGATTCTATAACTAGTGACACATGAATGGTTCAAACATAGACAGTAAGAAGAGTCAGTTTTCTTGTACTTAAGTCGGCATTGTGCCTTTTGTATTTAATTCCGATGCAATTTCTGTGTTTCATCGTCAATAAGAAGGTCAGAGGGATACAGTAAACCTGAAGTGAAGCATCGGAATCTATAGCTAGTGTCACAGTAATGGTTCAAAACATAGACAGTAAGAGGAGACATTTTTCTTGTACTTAAGTAGGCATTGTGCTTTTTGGGATTTAATTCCGATGCGATTTCTGCGTTTGATCGTCAATAAGAAGGTCAGAGGGATATAGTAAACCTGAAGTAAATCTCTCGCGGTTCTAGGCGCGCAGCCCGGAACCGTGCGACCGCTACGGTCGCAGGTTCGAATCCTGCCTCGGGCATGGATGTGTGTGATGTCCTTAGGTTAGTTAGGTTTAAGTAGTTCTACGTTCTAGGGGACTGATGACCACAGCAGTTGAGTCCCAAGGTTCTCAGAGCCATTTGAACCTGAAGTGAAGCATCGGAATCTATATCTAGTGTTACAGGAATGTTTCAAAACATAGACAGTAAGAAGAGTCAGTTTTCTTGTACGTAAGTCGGCATTGTGCCTTTTGTAATTGATTCCGATGCAATATCTGTGTTTCATCTTCAATAAGAAGGTCAGAGGGATACAGTAACATGAAGTGAAGCATCGGAATCTATAACTAGTGTCGCAGGAATGGTTCAAAACATTGACAGTAAGAAGAGTCAGTTTTCTTGTACTTAAGTCGGCATTGTGCCTTTTGTATTTAATTCCGATGCAATTTCTGTGTTTCATCAACAATAAGATGGTCAGAGGGATACAGTTAACCTGAAGTGAAGCATCGGATTCTATAACTAGTGTCACATGAATGGTTCAAAACATAGACAGTAAGAAGAGTCAGTTTTCTTGTACTTAAGTCGGCATTGTGCCTTTTGTGTTTAATTCCGAAGCAATTTCTGTGTTTCATCGTCAATAAGAAGGTCAGAGGGATACAGTAAACCTGAGGTGAAGCATCGGAATCTATAACTAGGGTCACAGGAATGGTTCAAAACATAGACAGTAAGAAGAGTCAGTTTTCTTGTACTGAAGTCGGCATTGTGCCTTTTCTATTTAATTCCGATGTAATTTCTGTGTTTCACCTTCAATTAGAAGGTCAGAGGGATACAGTAAACCTGAAGTGAAGCATCGGAATCTATAACTAGTGTCGAAGGAATGGTTCAAAACATAGACAGTAGGAAGAGTCAGTTGTCACGAACTTACGTCGGCATTGTGCCTTTTGTATTTAATTCCGATGAAATTTCTGTGTTTCATCGTCAATACGAAGGTCAGAGGGATACAGTAATCCTGACGTGAAGCAACGGAATCTATAACTAGTGTCACAGGAATGGTTCAAAGCATTGACAGTAAGATGAGTCAGTTTTCTTGTACCTAAGTCGGCATTGTTCCTTTTCTATTTCATTCCGATGCAATTTCTATGTTTCATCGTCAATAAGAAGGGCAGAGGGATACAGTATACTTCAAGTGTAGCATCGGAATCTATAAGTGGTGTCACAGGAATGGTTCAAAACATAGACAGTAAGAAGAGTCAGTTTTCTTGTACTTAAGTCGGCATTGTGCCTTTTGTATTTAATTCCGATTAAATTTCTGTAATTCATCGTTAATATGAAGGTCAGAGGGATACAGTAAGCCTGATGTGAAGCATCGGAATCTATAACTAGGGTCACAGGAATGGTTCAAAACATAGACAGTAAGAAGAGTCAGTTTTCTTGTACTGAAGTCGGCATTGTGACTTTTCTATTTAATTCCGATGTAATTTCTGTGTTTCATCTTCAATTAGATGGTCGGAGGGATACAGTTAACCTGAAGTGAAGCATCGGAATCTATAACTAGTGTCGAAGGAATGGTTCAAAACATAGACAGTAAGAAGAGTCAGTTGTCTTGTACTTATGTCGGCATTGTGCCTTTTGTATTTAATTGCGATGAAATTTCTGTGTTTCATCGTCAATACGAAGGTCAGAGGGATACAGTAATCCTGACGTGAAGCAACGGAATCTATAACTAGTGTCACAGGAATGGTTCAAAACATAGACAGTAAGAAGAGTCAGTTTTCTTGTACTTAAGTCGGCATTGTGCCTTTTGTATTTAATTCCGAAGCTATTTCTGTATTTCATCGTCAATAAGAAGGTGAGAGGGATACAGTAAACCTGAGGTGAATCATCGGTATCTATAACTAGGGTCACAGAAATGGTTCAAAGCATAGACAGTAAGAAGAGTCAGTTTTCTTGTACTGAAGTCGGCATTGTGCCCTTTCTATTTAATTCCGATGTAATTTCTGTGTTTCATCGTCAATTAGAAGGTCAAGGGATACTGTAAACCTGAAGTGAAGCATCGGAATCTGTAACTAGTGTCGAAGGAATGGTTCAAAACATAGACAGTAAGAAGAGTCAGTTTTCTTGTACTTAAGTCGGCATTGTGCCTTTTGTATTTAATTCCGATGAAATTTCTGTGTTTCATCGTCAATAAGAAGGTCAGTGGGATACAGTAAACCTGAAGTGAAGCAACGGATTCTATAACTAGCGTCACAGGAATGGTTCAAAACATTGACAGTAAGAAGAGTCAGTTTTCTTGTACCTAAGTCGGCATTGTTCCGTTTCTATTTCATTCCGATGCAATTTCTATGTTTCATCGTCAAAAAGAAGGTCAGAGGGATACAGTATACCTCAAGTGAAGCATCGGTAGCTATAAGTAGTGTCACAGGAATGGTTCAAACATAGACAGTAAGAAGAGTCAGTTTTCTTGTACTTTAGTCGGCATTGTGCCTTTTGTAATTAATTCCGAAGCAATTTATGTGTTTCATCGTCAATAAGAAAGTCAGAGGGATACAGTAAACCTGAAGTAAAGCATCGGAATCTATAACTAGTGTTACATGAATGGTTCAAAACGTAGTCAGTAAGAAGAGTCAGTTTTCTTGTACTAAAGTCGGCATTGTGCCTTTTGTAATTAATTCCGATGCAATTTCTGTGTTTCATCGTCAATAAGAAGGTCAGAGGGATACAGTAAACCTGAAGTGAAGCATCGGAATCTATAACTAGTGTCACATGAGTGGTTCAAACATAGACAGTAAGAAGAGTCAGTTATCTTGTACTTAAGTCGGCATTGTGCCTTTTGTATTTAATTCCGATGCAATTTCTGTGTTGCATCGTCAATAAGAAGGTCAGAGGGATACAGTAATACTGAAGTGAAGCAACGTAATTTATAAGTAGTGTCGCAGGTATGGTTCAAAACAAAGACAGTAAGAAGAGTCAGTTATCTTGTACTTAAGTCGGCATTGTGCCTTTTGTATTTAATTCCGATGCAATTTCTGTGTTTCATCGCAAATAAGAAGATCAGAGGAATACAGTTAACCAGAAGTGAAGCATCGTAATCTATAACTAGTGTCACAGGAATGGTTCAAAACATAGACAGTAAGAAGAGTCAGTTTTCTTGTACTTAAGTCGTCATTGTGCCTTTTGTTTTTTTTTCCGATGCAATTTCTGTGTTTCATCGTCAATAAGAAGGTCCGAGGGATACAGTAAACCTGAAGTGAATCATCGGAATCTATCACTAGTGTCACAGGAATGGGTCAAAACATAGACAGTAAGAAGAGTCAGTTTTCTTGTACTTAAGTCGGCATTGTGCCTTTTGTATTTTAATCCGGTGCAATTTCTGTGTTTCATCGTCAATAAGAAGGTAAGAGGGATACAGTAAAGCTGAAGTGAAGCATCGGAATTTATAGCTAGTGCCACAGGAATGGTTCAAAACTTAGACAATAAGAAGAGTCAATTTTCTTGTACTTAAGTCGGCATTGTGCCTTTTGTATTTAATTCCGATGCAGTTTCTGTGTTTCAACGTCAATAAGAAGGTCAGAGGGATACAGTAAACCTGAAGTGAAGCATCGGAATCCAAAAGTAGTGTCACAGGAGTGGTTCAAATCATAGACAGTAAGAAGTGTCAGTTTTCTTGTACTTAAGTCGGCGTTGGGCCTTTTGTATTTAATTCCGATGCAATTTCTGTGTTTCATCGTCAATAAGAAGGTCAGAGGGATACAGTAAAGCTGAAGTGAAGCATCGGAATCTGTAACTAGTAACACAGGAATGGTTCAAAACTTAGACAATAAGAAGAGTCAGTTTTTTTGTACTTATGTCGGCATTGTGTTTTTTGTATTTAATTCCGATGCAGTTTCTGTGTTTCATCGTCAATAAGAAGGTCAGAGGGATACAGTAAACCTGAGTCAAGAGTCGGAATCTATAACTAGTGTCACAGGAATGGTTCAAAACATAGACAGTAAGAAGAGTCAGTTTTCGTGTACTTAAGTCGGCATTGTGCCTTTTGTATTTAATTCCGTTGCAATTGCTGTGTTTCATCGTCAATACGAAGGTCAGAGGGATACAGTAAACCTGAGGTGACGCATCGGAATCTATAGCCAGTGTCACAGGAATGGTTCAAAACATAGGCAGTAAGAAGAGTTAGTTTTCTTGTACTTAAGTCGTCATTGTGCCTTTTGTTTTTATTTCCGATGCAATTTCTGTGTTTCATCGTCAATTAGAAGGTCAGAGGGATACAGTAAACCTGAGGGGAAGCATCGGAATCCATAACTAGTGTCGAAGGAATGGTTCAAAACATAGACAGTAAGAAGAGTCAGTTTTCTTGTACTTAAGTCGGAATTGTGCCTTTTGTATTTAATTCCGATGAAATTTCTGTGTTTCATCGTCAATAAGAAGGTCAGAGGGATACAGTAAACCAGAAGTGAAGCATCGGAGTCTATAACTAGTGTCACAGGAATGGTTCAAAGCATTGACAGTAAGAAGAGTCAGTTTTCTAGTACTTAAGTCGGCATTGTGACTTTTCTATTTAATTCCGATGCAATTTCTGTGTTTCATCGTCAATAAGAAGGTCCGAGGGATACAGTAAACCTGAGGTGAATCATCGGAATCTATAACTAGTGTCACAGGAATGGGTCAAATCATAGACAGTAAGAAGAGTCAGTTTTCTTGTACTTAAGTCGGCATTGTGCCTTTTGTATTTAATTCCGATGCAATTTCTGTGTTTCATCGTCAATAAGAAGGTAAGAGGGATACAGTAAAGCTGAAGTGAAGCATCGGAATCTATAGCTAGTGTCACAGGAATGGTTCAAAACTTAGACAATAAGAAGAGTCAGTTTTCTTGTACTTAAGTCGGCATTGTGCCTTTTGTATTTAATTCCGATGCATTTTCTGTGTTTCAACGTCAATAAGAAGGTCAGAGGGATACAGTAAACCTGAAGTGAAGCATCGGAATCTAAAACTAGTGTCACAGGAGTGGTTCAAATCATAGACAGTAAGAAGTGTCAGTTTTCTTGTACATAAGTCGGCGTTGGGCCTTTTAAATTTAATTCCGATGCAATTTCTGTGTTTCATCGTCAATAAGAAGGTCAGAAGGATACAGTAAACCTGAAGTGAAGCATCGGAATCTGTAACTAGTAACACAGGAATGGTTCAAAACTTAGACAATAAGAAGAGTTAGTTTTTTTGTACTTATGTCGGCATTGTGCCTTTTGTATTTAATTCCAATGCAGTTTCTGTGTTTCATCGTCAATAAGAATGTCAGAGGCATACAGTAAACCTGAGTCAAGAATCGGAATCTATAACTAGTGTCGCAGGAATGGTTCAAAACATAAACAGTAAGAAGAGTCAGTTTTCGTGTACTTAAGTCGGCATTGTGCCTTTTGTATTTAATTCCGTTGCAATTTCTGTGTTTCATCGTCAATACGAAGGTCAGAGGGATACAGTAAACCTGAGGTGACGCATCGGAATCTATAACCAGTGTCACAGGAATGGTTCAAAACATAGACAGTAAGAAGAGTCAATTTTCTTGTACTTAAGTCGGCATTGTGCCTTTTCTATATAATTCCGATGTAATTTCTGTGTTTCATCGTCAATTAGAAGGTCAGAGGGATACAGTTAACCTGAGGTGAAGCATCGGAATCTATAACTAGTGTCGAAGGAATGGTTCAAAACATAGACAGTAGGAAGAGTCAGTTGTCACGAACTTACGTCGGCATTGTGCCTTTTGTATTTAATTCCGATGAAATTTCTGTGTTTCATCGTCAATACGAAGGTCAGAGGGATACAGTAATCCTGACGTGAAGCAACGGAATCTATAACTAGTGTCACAGGAATGGTTCAAAGCATTGACAGTAAGATGAGTCAGTTTTCTTGTACCTAAGTCGGCATTGTTCCTTTTCTATTTCATTCCGATGCAATTTCTATGTTTCATCGTCAATAAGAAGGGCAGAGGGATACAGTATACTTCAAGTGTAGCATCGGAATCTATAAGTGGTGTCACAGGAATGGTTCAAAACATAGACAGTAAGAAGAGTCAGTTTTCTTGTACTTAAGTCGGCATTGTGCCTTTTGTATTTAATTCCGATTAAATTTCTGTAATTCATCGTTAATATGAAGGTCAGAGGGATACAGTAAGCCTGATGTGAAGCATCGGAATCTATAACTAGGGTCACAGGAATGGTTCAAAACATAGACAGTAAGAAGAGTCAGTTTTCTTGTACTGAAGTCGGCATTGTGACTTTTCTATTTAATTCCGATGTAATTTCTGTGTTTCATCTTCAATTAGATGGTCGGAGGGATACAGTTAACCTGAAGTGAAGCATCGGAATCTATAACTAGTGTCGAAGGAATGGTTCAAAACATAGACAGTAAGAAGAGTCAGTTGTCTTGTACTTATGTCGGCATTGTGCCTTTTGTATTTAATTGCGATGAAATTTCTGTGTTTCATCGTCAATACGAAGGTCAGAGGGATACAGTAATCCTGACGTGAAGCAACGGAATCTATAACTAGTGTCACAGGAATGGTTCAAAACATAGACAGTAAGAAGAGTCAGTTTTCTTGTACTTAAGTCGGCATTGTGCCTTTTGTATTTAATTCCGAAGCTATTTCTGTGTTTCATCGTCAATAAGAAGGTGAGAGGGATACAGTAAACCTGAGGTGAATCATCGGTATCTATAACTAGGGTCACAGAAATGGTTCAAAGCATAGACAGTAAGAAGAGTCAGTTTTCTTGTACTGAAGTCGGCATTGTGCCCTTTCTATTTAATTCCGATGTAATTTCTGTGTTTCATCGTCAATTAGAAGGTCAAGGGATACTGTAAACCTGAAGTGAAGCATCGGAATCTGTAACTAGTGTCGAAGGAATGGTTCAAAACATAGACAGTAAGAAGAGTCAGTTTTCTTGTACTTAAGTCGGCATTGTGCCTTTTGTATTTAATTCCGATGAAATTTCTGTGTTTCATCGTCAATAAGAAGGTCAGTGGGATACAGTAAACCTGAAGTGAAGCAACGGATTCTATAACTAGCGTCACAGGAATGGTTCAAAACATTGACAGTAAGAAGAGTCAGTTTTCTTGTACCTAAGTCGGCATTGTTCCGTTTCTATTTCATTCCGATGCAATTTCTATGTTTCATCGTCAAAAAGAAGGTCAGAGGGATACAGTATACCTCAAGTGAAGCATCGGTAGCTATAAGTAGTGTCACAGGAATGGTTCAAACATAGACAGTAAGAAGAGTCAGTTTTCTTGTACTTTAGTCGGCATTGTGCCTTTTGTAATTAATTCCGAAGCAATTTATGTGTTTCATCGTCAATAAGAAAGTCAGAGGGATACAGTAAACCTGAAGTAAAGCATCGGAATCTATAACTAGTGTTACATGAATGGTTCAAAACGTAGTCAGTAAGAAGAGTCAGTTTTCTTGTACTAAAGTCGGCATTGTGCCTTTTGTAATTAATTCCGATGCAATTTCTGTGTTTCATCGTCAATAAGAAGGTCAGAGGGATACAGTAAACCTGAAGTGAAGCATCGGAATCTATAACTAGTGTCACATGAGTGGTTCAAACATAGACAGTAAGAAGAGTCAGTTATCTTGTACTTAAGTCGGCATTGTGCCTTTTGTATTTAATTCCGATGCAATTTCTGTGTTGCATCGTCAATAAGAAGGTCAGAGGGATACAGTAATGCTGAAGTGAAGCAACGTAATTTATAAGTAGTGTCGCAGGTATGGTTCAAAACAAAGACAGTAAGAAGAGTCAGTTATCTTGTACTTAAGTCGGCATTGTGCCTTTTGTATTTAATTCCGATGCAATTTCTGTGTTTCATCGCAAATAAGAAGATCAGAGGAATACAGTTAACCAGAAGTGAAGCATCGTAATCTATAACTAGTGTCACAGGAATGGTTCAAAACATAGACAGTAAGAAGAGTCAGTTTTCTTGTACTTAAGTCGTCATTGTGCCTTTTGTTTTTATTTCCGATGCAATTTCTGTGTTTCATCGTCAATAAGAAGGTCCGAGGGATACAGTAAACCTGAAGTGAATCATCGGAATCTATCACTAGTGTCACAGGAATGGGTCAAAACATAGACAGTAAGAAGAGTCAGTTTTCTTGTACTTAAGTCGGCATTGTGCCTTTTGTATTTTAATCCGGTGCAATTTCTGTGTTTCATCGTCAATAAGAAGGTAAGAGGGATACAGTAAAGCTGAAGTGAAGCATCGGAATTTATAGCTAGTGCCACAGGAATGGTTCAAAACTTAGACAATAAGAAGAGTCAATTTTCTTGTACTTAAGTCGGCATTGTGCCTTTTGTATTTAATTCCGATGCAGTTTCTGTGTTTCAACGTCAATAAGAAGGTCAGAGGGATACAGTAAACCTGAAGTGAAGCATCGGAATCCAAAAGTAGTGTCACAGGAGTGGTTCAAATCATAGACAGTAAGAAGTGTCAGTTTTCTTGTACTTAAGTCGGCGTTGGGCCTTTTGTATTTAATTCCGATGCAATTTCTGTGTTTCATCGTCAATAAGAAGGTCAGAGGGATACAGTAAAGCTGAAGTGAAGCATCGGAATCTGTAACTAGTAACACAGGAATGGTTCAAAACTTAGACAATAAGAAGAGTCAGTTTTTTTGTACTTATGTCGGCATTGTGTTTTTTGTATTTAATTCCGATGCAGTTTCTGTGTTTCATCGTCAATAAGAAGGTCAGAGGGATACAGTAAACCTGAGTCAAGAGTCGGAATCTATAACTAGTGTCACAGGAATGGTTCAAAACATAGACAGTAAGAAGAGTCAGTTTTCGTGTACTTAAGTCGGCATTGTGCCTTTTGTATTTAATTCCGTTGCAATTGCTGTGTTTCATCGTCAATACGAAGGTCAGAGGGATACAGTAAACCTGAGGTGACGCATCGGAATCTATAGCCAGTGTCACAGGAATGGTTCAAAACATAGGCAGTAAGAAGAGTTAGTTTTCTTGTACTTAAGTCGTCATTGTGCCTTTTGTTTTTATTTCCGATGCAATTTCTGTGTTTCATCGTCAATTAGAAGGTCAGAGGGATACAGTAAACCTGAGGGGAAGCATCGGAATCCATAACTAGTGTCGAAGGAATGGTTCAAAACATAGACAGTAAGAAGAGTCAGTTTTCTTGTACTTAAGTCGGAATTGTGCCTTTTGTATTTAATTCCGATGAAATTTCTGTGTTTCATCGTCAATAAGAAGGTCAGAGGGATACAGTAAACCAGAAGTGAAGCATCGGAGTCTATAACTAGTGTCACAGGAATGGTTCAAAGCATTGACAGTAAGAAGAGTCAGTTTTCTAGTACTTAAGTCGGCATTGTGACTTTTCTATTTAATTCCGATGCAATTTCTGTGTTTCATCGTCAATAAGAAGGTCCGAGGGATACAGTAAACCTGAGGTGAATCATCGGAATCTATAACTAGTGTCACAGGAATGGGTCAAATCATAGACAGTAAGAAGAGTCAGTTTTCTTGTACTTAAGTCGGCATTGTGCCTTTTGTATTTAATTCCGATGCAATTTCTGTGTTTCATCGTCAATAAGAAGGTAAGAGGGATACAGTAAAGCTGAAGTGAAGCATCGGAATCTATAGCTAGTGTCACAGGAATGGTTCAAAACTTAGACAATAAGAAGAGTCAGTTTTCTTGTACTTAAGTCGGCATTGTGCCTTTTGTATTTAATTCCGATGCATTTTCTGTGTTTCAACGTCAATAAGAAGGTCAGAGGGATACAGTAAACCTGAAGTGAAGCATCGGAATCTAAAACTAGTGTCACAGGAGTGGTTCAAATCATAGACAGTAAGAAGTGTCAGTTTTCTTGTACATAAGTCGGCGTTGGGCCTTTTAAATTTAATTCCGATGCAATTTCTGTGTTTCATCGTCAATAAGAAGGTCAGAAGGATACAGTAAACCTGAAGTGAAGCATCGGAATCTGTAACTAGTAACACAGGAATGGTTCAAAACTTAGACAATAAGAAGAGTTAGTTTTTTTGTACTTATGTCGGCATTGTGCCTTTTGTATTTAATTCCAATGCAGTTTCTGTGTTTCATCGTCAATAAGAATGTCAGAGGCATACAGTAAACCTGAGTCAAGAATCGGAATCTATAACTAGTGTCGCAGGAATGGTTCAAAACATAAACAGTAAGAAGAGTCAGTTTTCGTGTACTTAAGTCGGCATTGTGCCTTTTGTATTTAATTCCGTTGCAATTTCTGTGTTTCATCGTCAATACGAAGGTCAGAGGGATACAGTAAACCTGAGGTGACGCATCGGAATCTATAACCAGTGTCACAGGAATGGTTCAAAACATAGACAGTAAGAAGAGTCAATTTTCTTGTACTTAAGTCGGCATTGTGCCTTTTCTATATAATTCCGATGTAATTTCTGTGTTTCATCGTCAATTAGAAGGTCAGAGGGATACAGTTAACCTGAGGTGAAGCATCGGAATCTATAACTAGTGTCGAAGGAATGGTTCAAAACATAGACAGTAAGAAGAGTCAGTTTTCTTGTACTTAAGTCGGCATTGTGCCTTTTGTAATTAATTCCTATGCAATTTCTGTAATTCATCGTCAATAAGGAGGTCAGAGGGATACAGTAAACCTGAAGTGAAGCACCGGAATCTATAACTAGTGTCACAGGAATGGTTCAAACATAGACAGCAAGAAGAGTCAGTTTTCTTGCACTTAAGTCGGCATTGTGCCTTTTGTATTTAATTCCGATGCAATTTCTGTGTTTCATCGTCAATACGAAGGTCAGAGGGATACAATAAACCTGAAGTGAAGCATCGGAATCTATAACTAGTGTCACATGACTGGTTCAAACATCGACAGTATGAAGAGTCAGTTATCTTGTACTTAAGTCGGCATTGTGCCTTTTGTATTTATTTCCGATGCAATTTCTGTGTTTCATCGTCAATAAGAAGGTCAGAGGGATACAGTAAAGCTGAAGTGAAGCATCGGAATCTGTAACTAGTAACACAGGAATGGTTCAAAACATAGACAATAAGAAGAGTTAGTTTTTTTGTACTTATGTCGGCATTGTGCCTTTTGTATTTAATTCCGATGCAGTTTCTGTGTTTCATCGTCAATAAGAATGTCAGAGGCATACAGTAAACCTGAGTCAAGAATCGGAATCTATAACTAGTGTCACAGGAATGGTTCAAAACATAGACAGTAAGAAGAGTCAGTTTTCGTGTACTTAAGTCGGCATTGTGCCTTTTGTATTTAATTCCGTTGCAATTTCTGTGTTTCATCGTCAATACGAAGGACAGAGGGATACAGTAAACCTGAGGTGACGCATCGGAATCTATAACCAGTGTCACAGGAATGGTTCAAAACATAGACAGTAAGAAGAGTCAATTTTCTTGTACTTAAGTCGGCATTGTGCCTTTTCTATATATATCCGATGTAATTTCTGTGTTTCATCGTCAATTAGAAGGTCAGAGGGATACAGTTAACCTGAGGTGAAGCATCGGAATCTATAACTAGTGTCGAAGGAATGGTTCAAAACATAGACAGTAAGAAGAGTCAGTTTTCTTGTACTTAAGTCGGCATTGTGCCTTTTGTAATTAATTCCTATGCAATTTCTGTAATTCATCGTCAATAAGGAGGTCAGAGGGATACAGTAAACCTGAAGTGAAGCACCGGAATCTATAACTAGTGTCACAGGAATGGTTCAAACATAGACAGCAAGAAGAGTCAGTTTTCTTGCACTTAAGTCGGCATTGTGCCTTTTGTATTTAATTCCGATGCAATTTCTGTGTTTCATCGTCAATAAGAAGGTCAGAGGGATACAATAAACCTGAAGTGTAGCATCGGAATCTATAACTAGTGTCACATGACTGGTTCAAACATAGACAGTATGAAGAGTCAGTTATCTTGTACTTAAGTCGGCATTGTGCCTTTTGTATTTATTTCCGATGCAATTTCTGTGTTTCATCGTCAATAAGAAGGTCAGAGGGATACAGTAAAGCTGATGTAAAGCATCGGAATCTGTAACTGGTAACACAGGAATGGTTCAAAACTTAGACAATAAGAAGAGTTAGTTTTTTTGTACTTATGTCGGCATTGTGCCTTTTGTATTTAATTCCGATGCAGTTTCTGTGTTTCATCGTCAATAAGAATGTCAGAGGCATACAGTAAACCTGAGTCAAGAATCGGAATCTATAACTAGTGTCACAGGAATGGTTCAAAACATAGACAGTAAGAAGAGTCAGTTTTCGTGTACTTAAGTCGGCATTGTGCCTTTTGTATTTAATTCCGTTGCAATTTCTGTGTTTCATCGTCAATACGAAAGTCAGAGGGATACAGTAAACCTGAGGTGACGCATCGGAATCTATAACCAGTGTCACAGGAATGGTTCAAAACATAGACAGTAAGAAGAGTCAATTTTCTTGTACTTAAGTCGGCATTGTGCCTTTTCTATATAATTCCGATGTAATTTCTGTGTTTCATCGTCAATTACAAGGTCAGAGGGATACAGTTAACCTGAGGTGAAGCATCGGAATCTATAACTAGTGTCGAAGGAATGGTTCAAAACATAGACAGTAAGAAGAGTCAGTTTTCTTGTACTTAAGTCGGCATTGTGCCTTTTGTAATTAATTCCTATGCAATTTCTGTAATTCATCGTCAATAAGGAGGTCAGAGGGATACAGTAAACCTGAAGTGAAGCACCGGAATCTATAACTAGTGCCACAGGAATGGTTCAAACATAGACAGCAAGAAGAGTCAGTTTTCTTGCACTTAAGTCGGCATTGTGCCTTTTGTATTTAATTCCGATGCAATTTCTGTGTTTCATCGTCAATAAGAAGGTCAGAGGGATACAATAAACCTGAAGTAAAGCATCGGAATCTATAACTAGTGTCACATGACTGGTTCAAACATAGACAGTATGAAGAGTCAGTTATCTTGTACTTAAGTCGGCATTGTGCCTTTTGTATTTATTTCCGATGCAATTTCTGTGTTTCATCGTCATTAAGAAGGTCAGAGGGATACAGTAATGCTGAAGTGAAGCATCGTAATTTATAACTAGTGTCGCAGGAATGGTTCAAAACAAAGACAGTAAGAAGAGTCAGTTATCTTGTACTTAAGTCGGCATTGTGCCTTTTGTATTTAATTCCGATGCAATTTCTGTGTTTCATCGCAAATAAGAAGATCAGAGGAATACAGTTAACCTGAAGTGAAGCATCGTAATCTATAACTAGTGTCACAGGAATGGTTCAAAACATAGACAGTAAGAAGAGTCAGTTTTCTTGTACTTAAGTCGTCATTGTGCCATTTGTATTTAATTCCGATGCATTATATTGGTTTCATCGTCAATAAGAAGGTCAGAGGGATACAGTAAACCTGAAGTGATGCATCGGAATCTATAACTAGTGTCACTGGAATGGTTCAAAACATAGACTGTAAAAAGAGTCAGTATTCTTGTACTTAAGTCGGCATTGTGTCTTTTGTATATAACTCCGATGCAATTTCTGTGTTTCATCGTCAATAAGAAGGTCAGAGGGATACTGTAAACCTTAAGTGTAGCATCGGATTCTATAACTAGTGTCACAGGAATGGTTCAAAACATAGACAGTAAGAAGAGTCAGTTTTCTTGTACTTAAGTCGTCATTGTGCCATTTGTATTTAATTCCGATGCAATATCTGTGTTTCATTGTCAATATGAAGGTCAGAAGGATAAAGAAAACCTGAAGTGAAGCATCGGAATCTATAACTAGTGTCACAGGAATAGTTCAAACATAGACTAAAAGAGGAGTCAGTTTTCCTGTACTTAATTCGGCGTTGTGATTTTGTATTTAACTCCGATTCAATTTCTGTGTTTAATCGTCAATAAGAAGGTTAGAGGGATACAGTAAACCTGAAGTGAAGCATCGGAATCTATAACTAGTGTCACAGGAATGGTTCAAAACATAGACAGGAAGAATAGTCAGTTTTCTAGTACTTAAGACGGCATTGAGCCTCTTGTATTTAATTCCTGTGCAATTTCTGTCTTTCATCTTCAACAAGAAGGTCAGAGGGATACAGTAAACCTGAAGTGAAGCATCGGAATCAATAACTAGTGTCACAGCAATTGTTCAAAACATAGACAGTAAGAGGAGTCAGTTTTCTTGTACGTAAGTCTGCATTGTGCCTTTTGTAATTGATTCCGATGCAATACCTGTGTTTCATCGTAAATAAGAAGGTCAGAGGGATACAGTAAACCTGAAGTCAAGAATCGGAATCTATAACTAGTGTCACAGGAATGGTTCAAAACATAGACAGTAAGAAGAGTCAGTTTTCTTGTACTTAAGTCGGCATTGTGCCTTTTGTATTTAATTCCGTTGTAATTTCTGTGTTTTATCGTCAATAAGAAGGTCAGAGGGATACAGTAAACCTGAGGTGACGCATCGGAATCTATAACTAGTGTCACAGGAATGGTTCAGAACATAGACAGTAAGAAGAGTCAGTTTTCTTGTACTTAAGTCGGCATTGTGCCTTTTTTATATAATTCCGATGTAATTTCTGTGTTTCATCGTCAATTAGAAGGTCAGAGGGATACAGTAAACCTGAGGTGAAGCATCGGAATCCATAACTAGTGTTGAAGGAATGGTTCAAAACATAGACAGTAAGAAGAGTCAGTTTTCTTGTACTTAAGTCGGAATTGTGCCTTTTGTATTTAATTCCGATGAAATTTCTGTGTTTCATCGTCAATAAGAAGGTCAGAGGGATACAGAAAACCAAAAGTGAAGCATCGAAATCTATAACTAGTGTCACAGGAATGGTTCAAAGCATTGACAGTTAGAAGAGTCAGTTTTCTTGTACTTAAGTCGGCATTGCGCCTTTTGTAATTAATTCCAATGCAATTTCTCTAATTCATCGTCAATAAGGAGGTCAGAGGGATACAGTAAACCTGAAGTGAAGCACCGGAATCTATAACTAGTGTCACAGGAATGGTTCAAAACATAGACAGCAAGAAGAGTCATTTTTCTTGTACTTAAGTCGGCATTGTGCCTTTTGTATTTAATTCCGATGCAATTTCTGTGTTTCATCGTCAATAAGAAGGTCAGAGGGATACAATAAACCTGAAGTGAAGCATCGGAATCTATAACTAGTGTCACATGTCTGGTTCAAACATAGACAGTAAGAGGAGTCAGTTATCTTGTACTTAAGTCGGCATTGTGCCTTTTGTATTTATTTCCGATGCAATTTCTGTGTTTCATAGTCATTAAGAAGGTCAGAGGGATACAGTAATGCTGAAGTGAGGCATCGTAATTTATATTTAGTGTCGCAGGAATGGTTCAAAATAAAGACAGTAAGAAGAGTCAGTTATCTTGTACTTAAGTCGGCATTGTGCCTTTTGTATTTAATTCCGATGCAATTTCTGTGTTTCATCGCAAATAAGAAGGTCAGAGGAATACAGTTAACCTGAAGTGAAGCAACGTAATCTATAACTAGTGTCACAGGAATGGTTCAAAACATAGACAGTAAGAAGAGTCAGTTTTCTTGTACTTAAGTCGTCATTGTGCCATTTGTAATTAATTCCGATGCAATATCTTGGTTTCATCGTCAATAAGAAGGTCAGAGGGATACAGTAAACCTGAAGTGAAGCATCGGAATCTATAACTAGTGTCACTGGAATGGTTCAAAACATAGACTGTAAAAAGAGTCAGTATTCTTGTACTTAAGTCGGCATTGTGCCTTTTGTATTTAACTCCGATGCAATTTCTGTGTTTCATCGTCAATAAGAGGGTCAGAGGGATACTGTAAACCTGAAGTGAAGCATCGGAATCTATAACTAGTGTCACAGGAATGGTTCAAAACATAGACAGTAAGAAGAGTCAGTTTTCTTGTACTTAAGTCATCATTGTGCCATTTGTATTTAATTCCGATGCAATATCTGTGTTTCATTGTCAATATGAAGGTCAGAAGGATAAAGTAAACCTGAAGTGAAGCAATGGAATCTATAACTAGTGTCACAGGAATAGTTCAAACATAGACTAAAAGAAGAGTCATTTCTCCTGTACTTAAGTCGGCGTTGTGCCTTTTGTATTTAACTCCGATGCAATTTCTGTGTTTCATCGTCAACAATAAGGTTAAAGGGATACAGTAAACCTGAAGTGAAGCATCGGAATCTATAACTAGTGTCACAGAAATGGTTCAAAACATAGACAGGAGGAATAGTCAGTTTTCTAGTACTTAAGTCGGCATTGAGCCTCTTGTATTTAAATCCTGTGCAATTTCTGTGTTTCATCGTCAACAAGAAGGTCAGAGGGATACAGTAAACCTGAAGTGAAGCATCGGAATCAATAACTAGTGTCACAGCAATGGTTCAAAACATAGGCAGTAAGAGGAGTCAGTTTTCTTGAACGTAAGTCGCCATTGTGCCTTTTGTAATTGATTCCGATGCAATATCTGTGTTTCATCGTCAATAAGAAGGTCAGAGGGATACAGCAAACCTGAAGTCAAGAATCGGAATCTATAACTAGTGTCACAGGAATGGTTCAAAACATAGACAGTAAGAAGAGTCAGTTTTCTTGTACTTAAGTCGGCATTGTGCCTTTTGTATTTAATTCCGTTGTAATTTCTGTGTTTTATCGTCAATAAGAAGGTCAGAGGGATACAGTAAACCTGAGGTGACGCATCGGAATCTATAACTAGTGTCACAGGAATGGTTCAAAACATAGACAGTAAGAAGAGTCAGTTTTCTTGTACTTAAGTCGGCATTGTGCCTTTTCTATATAATTCCGATGTAATTTCAGTGTTTCATCGTCAATTAGAAGGTCAGAGGGATACAGTAAACCTGAGGTGAAGCATCGGAATCCATAACTAATTTCGAAGGAAAGGTTCAAAACATAGACAGTAAGAAGAGTCACTTTTCTTGTACTTAAGTCGGAATTGTGCCTTTTGTATTTAATTCCGATGAAATTTCTGTGTTTCATCGTCAATAAGAAGGGCAGAGGGATACAGTCAACCAGAAATGAAGCATCGGAATCTATAACTAGTGTCACAGGAATGGTTCAAAGCATTGACAGTAAGAAGAGTCAATTTTCTTGTACTTAAGTCGGCATTGTGACTTTACTATTTAATTCCGATGCAATTTCTGTGTTTCATCGTCAATAAGAACGTCCGAGGGATACAGTAAACCTGAAGTGAATCATCGGAATCTATAACTAGTGTCACAGGAATGGGTCAAAACATAGGCAGTAAGAAGAGTCAGTTTTCTTGTACTTAAGTCGGCATTGTACCTTTTGTATTTAATTCCGATGCAATTTCTGTGTTTCATCGTCAATAAGAAGGTAAGAGGGATACAGTAAAGCTGTAGTGAAGCATCGGAATCTGTAACTAGTGTCACAAGAATGGTTCAAAACTTAGACAATAAGAAGAGTCAGTTTTCTTGGACTTAAGTTGGCATTGTGCCTTTTGTATTTAATTCCGATGCAGTTTCTGTGTTTCAACGTCAATAAGAAGGTCAGAGTGATACAGAAAACCTGAAGTGGAGCATCGGAATTTAAAACTAGTGTCACAGGAATGGTTCAAAACATAGACAGTAAGAAGGGTCAGTTTTCTTGTACTTAAGTCGGCGTTGTGCCTTTTGTATTTAATTCCGTTGCAATTTCTGTGTTTCATCGTCAATTAGAAGGTCAGAGGGATACAGTAAACCTGAAGTGAAGCAACGGATTCTATAACTAGCGTCACAGGAATGGTTCAAAGCATTGTCAGTAAGAAGAGTCAGTTTTCTGTATCCCTCTTACCTTCTTATTGACGATGAAACACAGAAATTGCATCGGAATTAAATACAAAAGGTACAATGCCGACTTAAGTACAAGAAAACTGACTCTTCTTACTGCCTATGTTTTGACCCATTCCTGTGACACTAGTTATAGATTCCGATGATTCACTTCAGGTTTACTGTATCCCTCGGACGTTCTTATTGACGATGAAACACAGAAATTGCATCGGAATTAAATAGTAAAGTCACAATGCCGACTTAAGTACAAGAAAATTGACTCTTCTTACTGTCAATGCTTTGAACCATTCCTGTGACACTAGTTATAGATTCCCTCTGACCTCCTTATTGACGATTTTAGTGTCGCAGGAATGGTTCAAAATAAAGACAGTAAGAAGAGTCAGTTATCTTGTACTTAAGTCGGCATTGTGCCTTTTGTATTTAATTCCGATGCAATTTCTGTGTTTCATCGCAAATAAGAAGATCAGAGGAATACAGTTAACCTGAAGTGAAGCAACGTAATCTATAACTAGTGTCACAGGAATGGTTCAAAACATAGACAGTAAGAAGAGTCAGTTTTCTTGTACTTAAGTCGTCATTGTGCCATTTGTAATTAATTCCGATGCAATATCTTGGTTTCATCGTCAATAAGAAGGTCAGAGGGATACAGTAAACCTGAAGTGAAGCATCGGAATCTATAACTAGTGTCACTGGAATGGTTCAAAACATAGACTGTAAAAAGAGTCAGTATTCTTGTACTTAAGTCGGCATTGTGCCTTTTGTATTTAACTCCGATGCAATTTCTGTGTTTCATCGTCAATAAGAGGGTCAGAGGGATACTGTAAACCTGAAGTGAAGCATCGGAATCTATAACTAGTGTCACAGGAATGGTTCAAAACATAGACAGTAAGAAGAGTCAGTTTTCTTGTACTTAAGTCATCATTGTGCCATTTGTATTTAATTCCGATGCAATATCTGTGTTTCATTGTCAATATGAAGGTCAGAAGGATAAAGTAAACCTGAAGTGAAGCAATGGAATCTATAACTAGTGTCACAGGAATAGTTCAAACATAGACTAAAAGAAGAGTCATTTCTCCTGTACTTAAGTCGGCGTTGTGCCTTTTGTATTTAACTCCGATGCAATTTCTGTGTTTCATCGTCAACAAGAAGGTTAAAGGGATACAGTAAACCTGAAGTGAAGCATCGGAATCTACAACTAGTGTCACAGAAATGGTTCAAAACATAGACAGGAGGAATAGTCAGTTTTCTAGTACTTAAGTCGGCATTGAGCCTCTTGTATTTAAATCCTGTGCAATTTCTGTGTTTCATCGTCAACAAGAAGGTCAGAGGGATACAGTAAACCTGAAGTGAAGCATCGGAATCAATAACTAGTGTCACAGCAATGGTTCAAAACATAGGCAGTAAGAGGAGTCAGTTTTCGAGAACGTAAGTCGCCATTGTGCCTTTTGTAATTGATTCCGATGCAATATCTGTGTTTCATCGTCAATAAGAAGGTCAGAGGGATACAGTAAACCTGAAGTCAAGAATCGGAATCTATAACTAGTGTCACAGGAATGGTTCAAAACATAGACAGTAAGAAGAGTCAGTTTTCTTGTACTTATGTCGGCATTGTGCCTTTTGTATTTAATTCCGTTGTAATTTCTGTGTTTTATCGTCAATAAGAAGGTCAGAGGGATACAGTAAACCTGAGGTGACGCATCGGAATCTATAACTAGTGTCACAGGAATGGTTCAAAACATAGACAGTAAGAAGAGTCAGTTTTCTTGTACTTAAGTCGGCATTGTGCCTTTTCTATATAATTCCGATGTAATTTCAGTGTTTCATCGTCAATTAGAAGGTCAGAGGGATACAGTAAACCTGAGGTGAAGCATCGGAATCCATAACTAGTTTCGAAGGAAAGGTTCAAAACATAGACAGTAAGAAGAGTCACTTTTCTTGTACTTAAGTCGGAATTGTGCCTTTTGTATTTAATTCCGATGAAATTTCTGTGTTTCATCGTCAATAAGAAGGGCAGAGGGATACAGTCAACCAGAAATGAAGCATCGGAATCTATAACTAGTGTCACAGGAATGGTTCAAAGCATTGACAGTAAGAAGAGTCAATTTTCTTGTACTTAAGTCGGCATTGTGACTTTACTATTTAATTCCGATGCAATTTCTGTGTTTCATCGTCAATAAGAACGTCCGAGGGATACAGTAAACCTGAAGTGAATCATCGGAATCTATAACTAGTGTCACAGGAATGGGTCAAAACATAGGCAGTAAGAAGAGTCAGTTTTCTTGTACTTAAGTCGGCATTGTACCTTTTGTATTTAATTCCGATGCAATTTCTGTGTTTCATCGTCAATAAGAAGGTAAGAGGGATACAGTAAAGCTGTAGTGAAGCATCGGAATCTGTAACTAGTGTCACAAGAATGGTTCAAAACTTAGACAATAGGAAGAGTCAGTTTTCTTGGACTTAAGTTGGCATTGTGCCTTTTGTATTTAATTCCGATGCAGTTTCTGTGTTTCAACGTCAATAAGAAGGTCAGAGTGATACAGAAAACCTGAAGTGGAGCATCGGAATTTAAAACTAGTGTCACAGGAATGGTTCAAAACATAGACAGTAAGAAGGGTCAGTTTTCTTGTACTTAAGTCGGCGTTGTGCCTTTTGTATTTAATTCCGATGCAATTTCTGTGTTTCATCGTCAATTAGAAGGTCAGAGGGATACAGTAAACCTGAAGTGAAGCAACGGATTCTATAACTAGCATCACAGGAATGGTTCAAAGCATTATCAGTAAGAAGAGTCAGTTTTCTTGTACTGAAGTCGGCATTGTGCCTTTTGTAAATAATTCCGATGCAATTTCTGTGTTTCATCGTCAATAAGGAGGGCAAAGGGATACAGTAAACCTGAAGCGAAGCACCGGAATCTATAACTAGTGTCACAGGAATGGTTCAAACCATAGACAGCAAGAAGAGTCAGTTATCTTGTACTTAAGTCGGCATTGTGCCTTTTGTATTTAATTCCTGTGCAATTTCTGTGTTTCATCGTAAACAAGAAGGTCAGAGGGATACAGTAAACCTGAAGTGAAGCATCGGAATCAATAACTAGTGTCACAGGAATGGTTCAAACATAGTCAGTAGGTAGAGTCAGTTTTCTTGTACTTAAGTCGGCATTTTGCCTTTTGTATTTAATTCCGATGCAATTTCTGTGTTTTATCGTCAATACGAAGGTCAGAGGGATACAGTAAACCTGAAGTGAAGCATCGGAAACTATAACTAGTGTCACAGGAATGGTTCAAAGCATAGACAGTAAGAAGAGTCAGTTTTCTTGTACCTAAGTCGGCATTGTTCCTTTTCTATTTCATTCCGATGCAATTTCTGTGTTTCATCGTCAATCAGAAGGTCAGAGGGATACAGTAAACCTGAATTGAAGCATCGGAATCTATTATTAGTGTCGCATGAATGGTTCAAAACATAGACAGTAAGAAGAGTCAGTTTTCTTGTACTTAAGTCGCCATTGTGCCTTTTGTATTTATTTCCGATGCAATTTCTGTGTTTCATCGTCCATAAGAAGGTCCGAGGGATACAGTAAACCTGAAGTGAATCATCGGAATCTATAACTAGTGTCACAGGAATGGGTCAAAACATAGACAGTAAGAAGAGTCAGTTTTCTTGTACTTAAGTCGGCATTGTGCCTTTTGTATTTAATTCCGATGCAATTTCTGTGTTTCATCGTCAATAAAAAGGTCAGAGGGATACAGTAAACCTGAAGTGAAGCATCGTAATCTAAAACTAGTGGTTCAGGAATGGTTCAAAACATAGACAGTAAGAAGGGTCAGTTCTCTTGTACTTAAGTCGGCGTTGTGCCTTTTGTATTTAATTCCGATGCAATTTGTGTGTTTCATCGTCAATCAGTAGGTAAGAGGGATACAGTAAAGCTGAAGTGAAGCATCGGAATCTATAACTAGTGTCGAAGGAATGGTTCAAAACATAGACAGTAAGAAGAGTCAGTTTTCTTGTACTTAAGTCGGAATTGTGCCTTTTGCATTTAATTCCGATGAAATTTCTGTGTTTCATCGTTAATAAGAAGGTCAGAGGGATACAGTAAACCAGAAGTGAAGCATCGGAATCTATAACTAGTGTCACAGGAATGGTTCAAAGCATTGACAGTAAGAAGAGTCAGTTTTCTTGTACTTAAGTCGGCATTGTGACTTTTCTATTTAATTCAATTTCTGTGTTTCATCGTCAATAAGAAGGTCCGAGGGATACAGTAAACCTGAAGTGAATCATCGGAATCTATAACTAGTGTCACAGGAATGGGTCATAACATAGGCAGTTAGAAGAGACAGTTTTCTTGTACTTAAGTCGGCATTGTGCCTTTTGTATTTAATTCCGATGCAAATTCTGTGTTTCATCGTCAATAAGAAGGTCCAAGGGATACAGTAAACATATAGTGAAGCATCGGAATCTAAAACTGGTGTCACAGGAATGGTTCAAAACATAGACAGTAAGAAGGGTTAGTTCTCTTGTACTTAAGTCGGCGTTGTGCCTTTTGTATTTAATTCCGATGCAATTTCTGTGTTTCATCGTCAATAAGAAGGTAAGAGGGATACAGTAAAGCTGAAGTGAAGCATCGGAATCTGTAACTAGTGTCACAGGAATGGTTCAAAACTTAGACAATAAGAAGAGTCAGTTTTCTTGTACTTAAGTCGGCATTGTGCCTTTTGTATTTAATTCCGATGCAGTTTTTGTGTTTCAACGTCAATAAGAAGGTCAGAGGGATACAGTAAACCTGAGGTGAAGCATCGGAACCCATAACTAGTGTCGAAGGAATGGTTCAAAACATAGAAAGTAAGAAGAGTCACTTTTCTTGTACTTAAGTCGGAATTGTGCCTTTTGTATTTAATTCCGATGAAATTTCTGTGTTTCATCGTCAATAAGAAGGGCAGAGGGATACAGTCAACCAGAAATGAAGCATCGGAATCTATAACTAGTGTCACAGGAATCGTTCAAAGCATTGACAGTAAGAAGAGTCAGTTTTCTTGTACTTAAGTCGGCATTGTGACTTTACTATTTAATTCCGATGCAATTTCTGTGTTTCATCGTCAATAAGAACGTCCGAGGGATACAGTAAACCTGAAGTGAATCATCGGAATTTATAACTAGTTTCACAGGAATAGGTCAAAACATAGGCAGTAAGAAGAGTCAGTTTTCTTCTACTTAAGTCGGCATTGTACCTTTTGTATTTAATTCCGATGCAATTTCTGTGTTTCATCGTCAATAAAAAGGTCAGAGGGATACAGTAAACCTGAAGTGAAGCATCGGAATCTAAAACTAGTGTCACAGGCATGGTTCAAAACATAGACAGTAAGAAGGGTCAGTTCTCTTGTACTTAAGTCGGCGTTGTGCCTTTTGTATTTAATTCCGATGCAATTTCTGTGTTTCATCGTCAATAAGAAGGTACGAGGGATACAGTAAAGCTGAAGTGAAGCATCGGAATCTGTAACTAGTGTCACAAGAATGGTTCAAAACTTAGACAATAAGAAGAGTCAGTTTTCTTGTACTTAAGTTGGCATTGTGCCTTTTGTATTTAATTCCGATGCAGTTTCTGTGTTTCAACGTCAATAAGAAGGTCAGAGTGATACAGAAAACCTGAAGTGGAGCATCGGAATATAAAACTAGTGTCACAGGAATGGTTCAAAACATAGACAGTAAGAAGGGTCAGTTTTCTTGTACTTAAGTCGGCGTTGTGCCTTTTGTATTTAATTCCGATGCAATTTCTGTGTTTCATCGTCAATTAGAAGGTCAGAGGGATACAGTAAACCTGAAGTGAAGCAACGGATTCTATAACTAGCGTCACAGGAATGGTTCAAAGCATTGTCAGTAAGAAGAGTCAGTTTTCTTGTACTGAAGTCGGCATTGTGCCTTTTGTAAATAATTCCGATGCAATTTCTGTGTTTCATCGTCAATAAGGAGGGCAGAGGGATACAGTAAACCTGAAGCGAAGCACCGGAATATATAACTAGTGTCACAGGAATGGTTCAAACCATAGACAGCAAGAAGAGTCAGTTATCTTGTACTTAAGTCGGCATTGTGCCTTTTGTATTTAATTCCTGTGCAATTTCTGTGTTTCACCGTCAACAAGAAGGTCAGAGGGATACAGTAAACCTGAAGTGAAGCATCGGAATCAATAACTAGTGTCACAGGAATGGTTCAAACATAGTCAGTAGGAAGAGTCAGTTTTCTTGTACTTAAGTCGGCATTTTGCCTTTTGTATTTAATTCCGATGCAATTTCTGTGTTTTATCGTCAATACGAAGGTCAGAGGGATACAGTAAACCTGAAGTGAAGCGTCGGAAACTATAACTAGTGACACAGGAATGGTTCAAAGCATAGACAGTAAGAAGAGTCAGTTTTCTTGTACCTAAGTCGGCATTGTTCCTTTTCTATTTCATTCCGATGCAATTTCTGTGTTTCATCGTCAATCAGAAGGTCAGAGGGATACAGTAAACCTGAAGTGAAGCATCGGAATCTATTATTAGTGTCGCATGAATGGTTCAAAACATAGACAGTAAGAAGAGTCAGTTTTCTTGTACTTAAGTCGCCATTGTGCCTTTTGTATTTATTTCCGATGCAATTTCTGTGTTTCATCGTCAATAAGAAGGTCCGAGGGATACAGTAAACCTGAAGTGAATCATCGGAATCTATAACTAGTGTCACAGGAATGGGTCAAAACATAGACAGTAAGAAGAGTCAGTTTTCTTGTACTTAAGTCGGCATTGTGCCTTTTGTATTTAATTCCGATGCAATTTCTGTGTTTCATCGTCAATAAAAAGGTCAGAGGGATACAGTAAACCTGAAGTGAAGCATCGTAATCTAAAACTAGTGTTACAGGAATGGTTCAAAACATAGACAGTAAGAAGGGTCAGTTCTCTTGTACTGAAGTCGGCGTTGTGCCTTTTGTATTTAATTCCGATGCAATTTGTGTGTTTCATCGTCAATAAGTAGGTAAGAGGGATACAGTAAAGCTGAAGTGAAGCATCGGAATCTATAACTAGTGTCGAAGGAATGGTTCAAAACATAGACAGTAAGAAGAGTCAGTTTTCTTGTACTTAAGTCGGAATTGTGCCTTTTGTATTTAATTCCGATGAAATTTCTGTGTTTCATCGTTAATAAGAAGGTCAGAGGGATACAGTAAACCAGAAGTGAAGCATCGGAATCTATAACTAGTGTCACAGGAATGGTTCAAAGCATTGACAGTAAGAAGAGTCAGTTTTCTTGTACTTAAGTCGGCATTGTGACTTTTCTATTTAACTCAATTTCTGTGTTTCATCGTCAATAAGAAGGTCCGAGGGATACAGTAAACCTGAAGTGAATCATCGGAATCTATAACTAGTGTCACAGGAATGGGTCAAAACATAGGCAGTTAGAAGAGACAGTTTTCTTGTACTTAAGTCGGCATTGTGCATTTTGTATTTAATTCCGATGCAAATTCTGTGTTTCATCGTCAATAAGAAGGTCCAAGGGATACAGTAAACATATAGTGAAGCATCGGAATCTAAAACTGGTGTCACAGGAATGGTTCAAAACATAGACAGTAAGAAGGGTCAGTTCTCTTGTACTTAAGTCGGCGTTGTGCCTTTTGTATTTAATTCCGATGCAATTTCTGTGTTTCATCGTCAATAAGAAGGTAAGAGGGATACAGTAAAGCTGAAGTGAAGCATCGGAATCTGTAACTAGTGTCACAGGAATGGTTCAAAACTTAGACAATAAGAAGAGTCAGTTTTCTTGTACTTAAGTCGGCATTGTGCCTTTTGTATTAAATTCCGATGCAGTTTTTGTGTTTCAACGTCAATAAGAAGGTCAGAGGGATACAGTAACCCTGAGGTGAAGCATCGGAATCCATAACTAGTGTCGAAGGAATGGTTCAAAACATAGACAGTAAGAAGAGTCACTTTTCTTGTACTTAAGTCGGAATTGTGCCTTTTGTATTTAATTCCGATGAAATTTCTGTGTTTCATCGTCAATAAGAAGGGCAGAGGGATACAGTCAACCAGAAATGAAGCATTGGAATCTATAACTAGTGTCACAGGAATGGTTCAAAGCATTGACAGTAAGAAGAGTCAGTTTTCTTGTACTTAAGTCGGCATTGTGACTTTACTATTTAATTCCGATGCAATTTCTGTGTTTCATCGTCAATAAGAACGTCCGAGGGATACAGTAAACCTGAAGTGAATCATCGGAATCTATAACTAGTGTCACAGGAATGGGTCAAAACATAGGCAGTAAGAAGAGTCAGTTTTCTTGTACTTAAGTCGGCATTGTACCTTTTGTATTTAATTCCGATGCAATTTCTGTGTTTCATCGTCAATAAAAAGGTCAGAGGGATACAGTAAACCTGAAGTGAAGCATCGGAATCTAAAACTAGTGTCACAGGCATGGTTCAAAGCATAGACGGTAAGAAGGGTCAGTTCTCTTGTACTTAAGTCGGCGTTGTGCCTTTTGTATTTTATTCCGATGCAATTTCTGTGTTTCATCGTCAATAAGAAGGTAAGAGGGATACAGTAAAGCTGAAGTGAAGCATCGGAATCTGTAACTAGTGTCACAAGAATGGTTCAAAACTTAGAAAATAAGAAGAGTCAGTTTTCTTCTACTTAAGTTGGCATTGTGCCTTTTGTATTTAATTCCGATGCAGTTTCTGTGTTTCAACGTCAATAAGAAGGTCAGAGTGATACAGAAAACCTGAAGTGGAGCATCGGAATTTAAAACTAGTGTCACAGGAATGGTTCAAAACATAGACAGTAAGAAGGGTCAGTTTTCTTGTACTTAAGTCGGCGTTGTGCCTTTTGTATTTAATTCCGATGCAATTTCTGTGTTTCATCGTCAATTAGAAGGTCAGAGGGATACAGTAAACCTGAAGTGAAGCAATGGATTCTATAACTAGCGTCACAGGAATGGTTCAAAGCATTGTCAGTAAGAAGAGTCAGTTTTCTTGTACTGAAGTCGGCATTGTGCCTTTTGTAAATAATTCCGATGCAATTTCTGTGTTTCATCGTCAATAAGGAGGGCAGAGGGATACAGTAAACCTGAAGCGAAGCACCGGAATCTATAACTAGTGTCACAGGAATGGTTCAAACCATAGACAGCAAGAAGAGTCAGTTATCTTGTACTTATGTCGGCATTGTGCCTTTTGTATTTAATTCCTGTGCAATTTCTGTGTTTCATCGTCAACAAGAAGGTCAGAGGGATACAGTAAACCTGAAGTGAAGCATCGGAATCAATAACTAGTGTCACAGGAATGGTTCAAACATAGTCAGTAGGAAGAGTCAGTTTTCTTGTACTTAAGTCGGCATTTTGCCTTTTGTATTTAATTCCGATGCAATTTCTGTGTTTTATCGTCAATACGAAGGTCAGAGGGATACAGTAAACCTGATGTGAAGCATCGGAATCTATAACTAGTGTCACAGGAATGGTTCAAAGCATAGACAGTAAGAAGAGTCAGTTTTCTTGTACCTAAGTCGGCATTGTTCCTTTTCTATTTCATTCCGATGCAATTTCTGTGTTTCATCGTCAATCAGAAGGTCAGAGGGATACAGTAAACCTGAAGTGAAGCATCGGAATCTATTATTAGTGTCACATGAATGGTTCAAACCATAGACAGTAAGAAGAGTCAGTTTTCTTGTACTTAAGTCGCCATTGTGCCTTTTGTATTTATTTCCGATGCAATTTCTGTGTTTCATCGTCAATAAGAAGGTCCGAGGGATACAGTAAACCTGAAGTGAATCATCGGAATCTATAACTAGTGTCACAGGAATGGGTCAAAACATAGACAGTAAGAAGAGTCAGTTTTCTTATACTTAAGTCGGCATTGTGCCTTTTGTATTTAATTCCGATGCAATTTCTGTGTTTCATCGTCAATAAAAAGGTCAGAGGGATACAGTAAACCTGAAGTGAAGCATCGTAATCTAAAACTAGTGTTACAGGAATGGTTCAAAACATAGACAGTAAGAAGTGTCAGTTCTCTTGTACTTAAGTCGGCGTTGTGCTTTTTGTATTTAATTCCGATGCAATTTGTGTGTTTCATCGTCAATAACTAGGTAAGAGGGATACAGTAAAGCTGAAGTGAAGCATCGGAATCTATAACTAGTGTCGAAGGAATGGTTCAAAACATAGACAGTAAGAAGAGTCAGTTTTCTTGTACTTAAGTCGGAATTGTGCCTTTTGTATTTAATTCCGATGAAATTTCTGTGTTTCATCGTTAATAAGAAGGTCAGAGGGATACAGTAAACCAGAAGTGAAGCATCGGAATCTATAACTAGTGTCACAGGAATGGTTCAAAGCATTGACAGTAAGAAGAGTCAGTTTTCTTGTACTTAAGTCGGCATTGTGACTTTTCTATTTAATTCAATTTCTGTGATTCATCGTCAATAAGAAGGTCCGAGGGATACAGTAAACCTGAAGTGAATCATCGGAATCTATAACTAGTGTCACAGGAATGGGTCAAAACATAGGCAGTTAGAAGAGTCAGTTTTCTTGTACTTAAGTCGGCATTGTGCCTTTTGTATTTAATTCCGATGCAAATTCTGTGTTTCATCGTCAATAAGAAGGTCCAAGGGATACAGTAAACATATAGTGAAGCATCGGAATCTAAAACTGGTGTCACAGGAATGGTTCAAAACATAGACAGTAAGAAGGGTCAGTTCTCTTGTACTTAAGTCGGCGTTGTGCCTTTTGTATTTAATTCCGATGCAATTTCTGTGTTTCATCGTCAATAAGAAGGTAAGAGGGATACAGTAAAGCTGAAGTGAAGCATCGGAATCTGTAACTAGTGTCACAGGAATGGTTCAAAACATAGCCAGTAAGAAGGGTCAGTTTTCTTGTACTTAAATCGGCATTGTGCCTTTTCTATATAATTCCGATGTAATTTCTGTGTTTCATCGTCAATTAGAAGGTCAGAGGGATACAGTAAACCTGAGGTGAAGCATCGGAATCTATAACTAGTGTCGAAGGAAAGGTTCAAAACATAGACAGTAAGAACAGTCAGTTTTCTTGTACTTAAGTCGGCATTGTGCCGTTTGTAATTAGTTCCAATGCAATTTCTGTAATTCATCGTCAATAAGGAGGTCAGAGGGATACAGTAAACATGAGTGAAGCACCGGAATCTATAACTAGTGTCACAGGAATTGTGCAAAACATAGACAGCAAGAAGAGTCAGTTTTCTTGCACTTAAGTTGGCATTGTGATTTTTGTACTTAATTCCGATGCAATTTCTGTGTTTCATCGTCAATAAGAAGGTCAGAGGGATACAATAAACCTGAAGTGAAGCATCGTAATCTATAACTAGTGTCACATGACTGGTTCAAACATAGACAGTAAGAAGAGTCAGTTATCTTGTACTTAAGTCGGCATTGTGCCTTTTGTATTTATTTCCGATGCAATTTCTGTGTTTCATCGTCATTATGAAGGTCAGAGGGATACAGTAATGCTGAAGTGAAGCATCGTAATTTATAACTAGTGTCGCAGGAATGGTTCAAAATAAAGACAGTAAGAAGAGTCAGTTATCTTGTACTTAAGTCGGCATTGTGCCTTTTGTATTTAATTCCGATGCAATTTCTGTGTTTCATCGCAAATAAGAAGATCAGAGGAATACAGTGAACCTGAAGTGAAGCATTGTAATCTATAACTAGTGTCACAGGAATGTTTCAAAACATAGACAGTAAGAAGAGTCAGTTTTCTTGTACTTAAGTCGTCATTGTGCTATTTGTATTTAATTCCGATGCAATATCTTGGTTTCATCGTCAATAAGAAGGTCAGAGGGATACAGTAAACCTGAAGTGAAGCATCGGAATCTATAACTAGTGTCACTGGAATGGTTCAAAACACAGACTGTAAAAAGCGTCAGTATTCTTGTACTTAAGTCGGCATTGTGCCTTTTGTATTTAACTCCGATGCAATTTCTGTGTTTCATCGTCAATAAGAAGGTCAGAGGGATACTGTAAACCTGAAGTGAAGCATCGGAATCCATAACTAGTGTCACAGGAATGGTTCAAAACATAGACAGTAAGAAGAGACAGTTTTCTTGTACTTAAGTCGTCATTGTGCCATTTGAATTTAATTCCGATGCAATATCTGTGTTTCATTGTCAATATGAAGGTCAGAAGGATAAAGTAAATCTGAAGTGAAGCATCGGAATCTATAACTAGTGTCACAGGAATAGTTCAAACATAGACTAAAAGAAGAGACAGTTTTCCTGTACTTAAGTCGGCGTTGTGCCTATGTATTTAACTCCGATGCAATTTCAGTATTTCATCGTCAATAAGAAGGTTAGAGGGATACGGTAAACCTGAAGTGAAGCATCGGAATCTATAACTAGTGTCACAGGAATGGTTCAAAACATGGACAGGAGGAATAGTCAGTTTTCTAGTACTTAAGTCGGCATTGAGCCTCTTGTATTAAATTCCTGTGCAATTTCTGTGTTTCATCGTCAACAAGAAGGTCAGAGGGATACAGTAAACCAGAAGTGAAGCATCGGAATCAATAACTAGTGTCACAGCAATGGTTCAAAACATAGACAGTAAGAGGAGTCAGTTTTCTTGAATGTAAGTCGGTATTGTGCCTTTTGTAATTGATACCGATGCAATATCTGTGTTTCATCGTCAATAAGAAGGTCAGAGGGATACAGTAAACCTGAAGTCAAGAATCGGAATCTATAACTAGTGTCACAGGAATGGTTCAAAACATGGACAGTAAGAAGAGTCAGTTTTCTTGTACTTAAGTCGGCATTGTGCCTTTTGTATTTAATTAAGTTGTAATTTCTGTGTTTTATCGTCAATAAGAAGGTCAGAGGGATACAGTAAACCTGAGGTGACGCATCGGAATCTATAACTAGTGTCACAGGAATGGTTCAAAACATAGACAGTAAGAAGAGTCAGTTTTCTTGTACTTAAGTCGGCATTGTGCCTTTTGTATTTAATTAAGTTGTAATTTCTGTGTTTTATCGTCAATAAGAAGGTCAGAGGGATACAGTAAACCTGAGGTGACGCATCGGAATCTATAACTAGTGTCACAGGAATGGGTCAAAACATAGACAGTAAGAAGAGTCTGTTTTCTTGTACTTAAGTCGGCATTGTGCCTTTTCTATATAATTCCGATGTAATTTCTGTGTTTCATCGTCAATTAGAAGGTCAGAGGGATACAGTAAACCTGAGGTGAAGCATCGGAATCCATAACTAGTGTCGAAGGAATGGTTCAAAACATAGACAGTAAGAAGAGTCAGTTTTCTTGTACTTAAGTCGGAATTGTGCCTTTTGTATTTAATTCCGATGAAAGTTCTGTGTTTCATCGTCAATAAGAAGGTCAGAGGGATACAGTAAACCAGAAGTGAAACATCGAAATCTATAACTAGTGTCACAGGAATGGTTCAAAGCATTGACAGTAAGAAGAGTCAGTTTTCTTGTACTTAAGTCGGTATTGTGACTTTTCTATTTAATTCCGATGCAATTTCTGTGTTTCATCGTCAATAAGAAGGTCCGAGGGATACAGTAAACCTGAAGTGAATCATCGGAATCTATAACTAGTGTCACAGGAATGGTTCAAAACATAGACAGTAAGAAGAGTTAGTTTTCTTGTACTTATGTCGGCATTGTGCTTTTTGTATTTAATTCCAAAGCGATTTCTGCGTTTCATCGTCAATAAGAAGATCGGAGGGATATAGAAAACCTGAAGTGAAGCATCGGAATCTATATCTAGAGCCACAGGAATGGTTCAAAACATAGACAGTAAGAAGAGTCAGATTTCTTGTACTTAACTCGGAATTGTGCCTTTTGTATTTAATTCCGATGCAATTTCTGTGTTTCATCGTCAATAAGGAGGTCAGAGGGATACAGTATACCTGAAGTGAAGCATTGGAATCTTTAACTAATGTCACAGGAATGGTTCAAAATATAGACAGCAAGAAGAGTCAGTTTTCTTGTACTTAAGTCGGCGTTGTGCCTTTTGTATTTAATTCCAATGCAATTTCTGTGTTTCATCGGCAATACCAACGTCAGACGGAATCAGTGAACCTGAAGTGAAGCATCGGAATCTGTAACTAGTGTCACAGGAATGGTACAAATCATAGACAGTAAGAAGAGTCAGTTTTCTTGTACTTAAGTCGGCATTGTGCCTTTTGTAATTAATTCCGATGCAATTTCTGTGTTTCATCGTCAATAAGGAGGTCAGAGGGATACAGTAAACCTGAATGGAAATACCGGAATCTATAACTAGTGTCACAGGAATGGTTCAAAACAGAGACAGCAAGAAGAGTCAGTTTTCTTGTACTTAAGTCGCCATTGTGCCTTTTGAATTTAATTCCGATGCAATTTCTGTGTTTCATCGTCAATAAGAAGGTCAGAGGGATACAGTAAACCTGAAGTGAAGCATCGGAATCTATAACTAGTGTCACATGAGTGTTTCAAACATTGACAGAAAGAAGAGTCAGTTATCTTGTCCTTAAGTCGGCATTGTGCCTTTTGTATTTAATTCCGATGCAATTTCTGTGTTTCATCGTCAATAAGAAGGTCAGAGGGATACGGTTTACCTGAAGTGAAGCATTGGAATCTATAACTAGTGTCACAGGAATGGTTCAAAACATAGACAGTAAGAAGGGTCAGTTTTCTTGTACTTGAGTCGGCGTTGTGGCTTTTGTATTTAATTCCGATGCAATTTCAGTGTTTCATCGTCAATAAGATGGTCAGAGGGATACAGTAAAGCTGAAGTGAAGCGTCGGAATCTATAACTAGTGTCATAGGAATGGTTCAAAACATAGACAGTAAGGGGAGTCAGTTTTCATGTAATTAAGTCGGCATTGCGCCTTTTGTATTTAATTCCCATGAAATTTCTGTGTTTCATCGTCAATAAGAAGGTCAGAGGGATACAGAAAACCTGAAGTGACGCATCGGAATCTATAACTAGTGTCACATGAATGGTGCAAACATAGACAGTAAGATGATTCAGTTTTCTTGTACATAAGTCGGCATTGTGCATTTTTCATTTAATTCCGATGCAATTTCTGAGTTTCATCGTCAATAAGAAGGTCTGATGGATACAGTAAACCTGAAGTGGAGCATCGGAATCTATAACTAGTGTCACAGGAATGGTTCAAATCATAGACAGTAAGAAGAGTCAGTTTTCTTGTACTTAAGTCGGCATTGTGCTTTTTGTATTTCATTCCGATGCAATTTCTATGTTTCATCGTCAATAGCAAGGTCAGAGGGATACAGTAAACCTGAAGTGAAGCAGCAGAATCTATAACTAGTGTCACAGGAATGGTTCAAATCATAGACAGTAAGAAGAGTCAGTTTTCTTGTACTTAAGTCGGAATTGTGCCTTTTGTATTTAATTCCGATGCAATTTCTGTGTTTCATCGTCAATAAGAAGGTCAGAGGGATACAGTAAACCTGAAGTGAAGCTTCGGAATCTATAACTAGTGTCACAGGACTGGTTCAAGACATAGACAGTAAGAAGAGTCAGTTTTCTTGTACTTAAGTCGGCATTGTGCCTTTTGTATTTAATTCCGAAGCAATTTCTGTGTTTCATCGTCAATAAGAAGGTCAGAGGGATACAGTAAACCTGAAGTGAAGCATCGGAATCTATAACTACTGTCACAGGAATGGTTCATAACATAGACAGTAAGAAGAGTCAGTTTTCTTGTACTTAAGTCGGCATTGTGCATTTTGTATTTAATTCCGATGCAATTTCTGTGTTTCATCGTCAATAAGAAGGTCAGAGGGATACAGTAAACCTGAAGTGAAGCATCGGAATCTATAACTAGTGTCACAGGAATGGTTCCAAACATAGACAGTAAGAAGAGTCAGTTTTCTTGTACTTAAGTCGGCATTGTGCATTTTGTATTTAATTCCGATGCAATTTCTGTGTTTCATCGTCAATAAGAAGGTCAGAGGGATACAGCAAACCTGATGTGAAGCATCGGAATCTATAACTAGTGTCACAGGAATGGTTCAATCATAGACAGTAAGAAGAGTCAGTTTTCTTGTACTTATGTCGGCATTGTGCCTTTTGTATTTAATTCCGATGCAATTTCTGTGTTTCATCGTCAATAAGAAGGTCAGAGGGATACAGTAAAACTGAAGTGAATCAGCAGAATCTATAACTAGTGTCACAGGAATGGTTCAAATCATAGACAGTAAGAAGAGTCAGCTTTCTTGTACTTAAGTCGGTATTGTGCCTTTTGAATTTAATTCCGATGCAATTTCTGTGTTTCATCGACAAGAAGAAGGTCAGAGCGATACAGTAAACGTGAAGGGAAGCATCGGAATCTATAACTAGTGTCACAGGAATGGTTCAAACATAGACAGTAAGAAGAGTCAGTTTACTTGTACTTAAGTCGGCATTGTGCCTTTTGTAATTAATTCCGAAGCAATTTATGTGTTTCATCGTCAATAAGAAAGTCAGAGGGATACAGTAAACCTGAAGTAAAGCATCGGAATCTATAACTAGTGTTACATGAATGGTTCAAAACGTAGTCAGTAAGAAGAGTCTGTTTTCTTGTACTTAAGTCGGCATTGTGCCTTTTCTATATAATTCCGATGTAATTTCTGTGTTTCATCGTCAATTAGAAGGTCAGAGGGATACAGTAAACCTGAGGTGAAGCATCGGAATCCATAACTAGTGTCGAAGGAATGGTTCAAAACATAGACAGTAAGAAGAGTCAGTTTTCTTGTACTTAAGTCGGAATTGTGCCTTTTGTATTTAATTCCGATGAAAGTTCTGTGTTTCATCGTCAATAAGAAGGTCAGAGGGATACAGTAAACCAGAAGTGAAACATCGAAATCTATAACTAGTGTCACAGGAATGGTTCAAAGCATTGACAGTAAGAAGAGTCAGTTTTCTTGTACTTAAGTCGGTATTGTGACTTTTCTATTTAATTCCGATGCAATTTCTGTGTTTCATCGTCAATAAGAAGGTCCGAGGGATACAGTAAACCTGAAGTGAATCATCGGAATCTATAACTAGTGTCACAGGAATGGTTCAAAACATAGACAGTAAGAAGAGTTAGTTTTCTTGTACTTATGTCGGCATTGTGCTTTTTGTATTTAATTCCAAAGCGATTTCTGCGTTTCATCGTCAATAAGAAGATCGGAGGGATATAGAAAACCTGAAGTGAAGCATCGGAATCTATATCTAGAGCCACAGGAATGGTTCAAAACATAGACAGTAAGAAGAGTCAGATTTCTTGTACTTAACTCGGAATTGTGCCTTTTGTATTTAATTCCGATGCAATTTCTGTGTTTCATCGTCAATAAGGAGGTCAGAGGGATACAGTATACCTGAAGTGAAGCATTGGAATCTTTAACTAATGTCACAGGAATGGTTCAAAATATAGACAGCAAGAAGAGTCAGTTTTCTTGTACTTAAGTCGGCGTTGTGCCTTTTGTATTTAATTCCAATGCAATTTCTGTGTTTCATCGGCAATACCAACGTCAGACGGAATCAGTGAACCTGAAGTGAAGCATCGGAATCTGTAACTAGTGTCACAGGAATGGTACAAATCATAGACAGTAAGAAGAGTCAGTTTTCTTGTACTTAAGTCGGCATTGTGCCTTTTGTAATTAATTCCGATGCAATTTCTGTGTTTCATCGTCAATAAGGAGGTCAGAGGGATACAGTAAACCTGAATGGAAATACCGGAATCTATAACTAGTGTCACAGGAATGGTTCAAAACAGAGACAGCAAGAAGAGTCAGTTTTCTTGTACTTAAGTCGCCATTGTGCCTTTTGAATTTAATTCCGATGCAATTTCTGTGTTTCATCGTCAATAAGAAGGTCAGAGGGATACAGTAAACCTGAAGTGAAGCATCGGAATCTATAACTAGTGTCACATGAGTGTTTCAAACATTGACAGAAAGAAGAGTCAGTTATCTTGTCCTTAAGTCGGCATTGTGCCTTTTGTATTTAATTCCGATGCAATTTCTGTGTTTCATCGTCAATAAGAAGGTCAGAGGGATACGGTTTACCTGAAGTGAAGCATTGGAATCTATAACTAGTGTCACAGGAATGGTTCAAAACATAGACAGTAAGAAGGGTCAGTTTTCTTGTACTTGAGTCGGCGTTGTGGCTTTTGTATTTAATTCCGATGCAATTTCAGTGTTTCATCGTCAATAAGATGGTCAGAGGGATACAGTAAAGCTGAAGTGAAGCGTCGGAATCTATAACTAGTGTCATAGGAATGGTTCAAAACATAGACAGTAAGGGGAGTCAGTTTTCATGTAATTAAGTCGGCATTGCGCCTTTTGTATTTAATTCCCATGAAATTTCTGTGTTTCATCGTCAATAAGAAGGTCAGAGGGATACAGAAAACCTGAAGTGACGCATCGGAATCTATAACTAGTGTCACATGAATGGTGCAAACATAGACAGTAAGATGATTCAGTTTTCTTGTACATAAGTCGGCATTGTGCATTTTTCATTTAATTCCGATGCAATTTCTGAGTTTCATCGTCAATAAGAAGGTCTGATGGATACAGTAAACCTGAAGTGGAGCATCGGAATCTATAACTAGTGTCACAGGAATGGTTCAAATCATAGACAGTAAGAAGAGTCAGTTTTCTTGTACTTAAGTCGGCATTGTGCTTTTTGTATTTCATTCCGATGCAATTTCTATGTTTCATCGTCAATAGCAAGGTCAGAGGGATACAGTAAACCTGAAGTGAGGCAGCAGAATCTATAACTAGTGTCACAGGAATGGTTCAAATCATAGACAGTAAGAAGAGTCAGTTTTCTTGTACTTAAGTCGGAATTGTGCCTTTTGTATTTAATTCCGATGCAATTTCTGTGTTTCATCGTCAATAAGAAGGTCAGAGGGATACAGTAAACCTGAAGTGAAGCTTCGGAATCTATAACTAGTGTCACAGGACTGGTTCAAGACATAGACAGTAAGAAGAGTCAGTTTTCTTGTACTTAAGTCGGCATTGTGCCTTTTGTATTTAATTCCGAAGCAATTTCTGTGTTTCATCGTCAATAAGAAGGTCAGAGGGATACAGTAAACCTGAAGTGAAGCATCGGAATCTATAACTACTGTCACAGGAATGGTTCATAACATAGACAGTAAGAAGAGTCAGTTTTCTTGTACTTAAGTCGGCATTGTGCATTTTGTATTTAATTCCGATGCAATTTCTGTGTTTCATCGTCAATAAGAAGGTCAGAGGGATACAGTAAACCTGAAGTGAAGCATCGGAATCTATAACTAGTGTCACAGGAATGGTTCCAAACATAGACAGTAAGAAGAGTCAGTTTTCTTGTACTTAAGTCGGCATTGTGCATTTTGTATTTAATTCCGATGCAATTTCTGTGTTTCATCGTCAATAAGAAGGTCAGAGGGATACAGCAAACCTGATGTGAAGCATCGGAATCTATAACTAGTGTCACAGGAATGGTTCAATCATAGACAGTAAGAAGAGTCAGTTTTCTTGTACTTAAGTCGGCATTGTGCCTTTTGTATTTAATTCCGATGCAATTTCTGTGTTTCATCGTCAATAAGAAGGTCAGAGGGATACAGTAAAACTGAAGTGAATCAGCAGAATCTATAACTAGTGTCACAGGAATGGTTCAAATCATAGACAGTAAGAAGAGTCAGCTTTCTTGTACTTAAGTCGGTATTGTGCCTTTTGAATTTAATTCCGATGCAATTTCTGTGTTTCATCGACAAGAAGAAGGTCAGAGCGATACAGTAAACGTGAAGGGAAGCATCGGAATCTATAACTAGTGTCACAGGAATGGTTCAAACATAGACAGTAAGAAGAGTCAGTTTACTTGTACTTAAGTCGGCATTGTGCCTTTTGTATTTAATTCCGATGCAATTTCTGTGTTTCATCGTCAATAACAAGGTCAGAGGGATACAGTAAACCTGAAGTGAAGCATCGGAATCTATAACTAGTGTCACAGTTATGGTTCAAAACTTTGATAGTAAGAAGAGTCAGTTTTCTTGTACTTAAGTCGGCATTGTGCCTTTGGTATTTAATTCCGAGGCAATTTCTGTGTTCATCGTCAATAAGAAGGTCAGAGGGATACAGTAAACCTGAAGTGAAGCATCGGATTATATAACTAGTGTCACAGGAATGGTTCAAAGCATAGACAGTAAGAGGAGTCACTTTTCTTGTACTGAAGTCTGCATTGTGCTTTTTGTATTTAATTCCGATGCAATTACAGGGATTCATCGTCAATAAGAAGGTCAGAGGGATACAGTAAACCTAACGTGAAGCATCGGAAACTATATCTAATGTCACAGGAATGGTTCAAAACATAGACAGTACGAAGAGTCAGTTTTCTTGTACTTAAATCGGCATTGTGCCTTTTGTATTTAATTCCGAAGCAATTTCTTTGTATCATCGTCAATAAGGAGGTTAGAGGGATACAGTAAACCTGGAGTAAAGCATCGGAATCCATAACTAGTGTCACATGATTGGTTGAAAACATAGACAGCAACAAGAGTCAGTTTTCTTGTACTTAAGTCGGCATTGTGCCTTTTGTATTTAATTCCGATGCAATTTCTGTGTTCATCGTCAATAAGAAGGTCAGAGGGATACAGTAAACCTGAAGGGAAGCATCGGAATCTATAACTAGTGTCACAGGAATGGTTCAAACATAGACAGTAAGAAGAGTCAGTTTTCTTGTACTTAAGTCGGCATTGTGCCTTTTGTATTTAATTCCGATGCAATTTCTGTGTTTCATCGTCAATAACAAGGTCAGAGGGATACAGTAAACCTGAAGTGAAGCATCGGAATCTATAACTAGTGTCACAGGAATGGTTCAAAACTTAGACAGTAAGAAGAGTCAGTTTTCTTGTACTTATGTCGGCATTGTGCCTTTTGTATTTAATTCCGATGCAATTTCTGTGTTCATCGTCAATAAGAAAGTCAGAGGGATACAGTAAACCTGAAGTGAAGCATCGGAATCTATAACTAGTGTCACAGGAATGGTTCAAAACATAGACAGTAAGAGGAGTCAGTTTTCTTGTACTGAAGTCTGCATTGTGCGTTTTTATTTAATTCCGATGCATTTTCTGTGTTTCATCGTCAATAAGAAGGTCAGAGGGATACAGTAAACCTAAAGTGAAGCATCGAAATCTATATCTAGTGTCACAGGAATGTTTGAAAGCATAGTCAGTAAGAGGAGTCAGTTCTCTCGTACTTAAGTCGGCATTGTGCCTTTTGTATTAAATTCCGATGCAATTTCTGTGTTTCATCGTGAATAAGAGGGTCAGAGGGATACAGTAAACATGAAGTGAAGCATTGGAATATATAACTAGTGTCGCAGGAATGGTTCAAAACATAAACAGTAAGAAGAGTCAGTTTTCTTGTACTTAAGTTGGCGTTGTCCCTTTTGTATTTAATTCCGATGCAATTTCTGTGTTTCATCGTCAATAAGAAGGTCTGAGGGATACAGTAAACCTGAAGGGAAGCATCGGAATCTATAACTAGTGTCACAGGAATAGTTCAAACATAGACAGTAAGAAGAGTCAGTTTTCTTGTACTTAAGTCGGCATTGTGCCTTTTGTATTTAATTCCGATGTAATTTCTGTGTTTCATCATCAATAACAAGGTCAGAGGGATACAGTAAACCTGAAGTGAAGCATCGGATTATATAACTAGTATCACAGGAATTGTTCAAAACGTAGACAGTGAGCGGAGTCAGTTTTCTTGTACTGAAGTCTGCATTGTGCTATTTGTATTTAATTCCGATGCAATTTCAGGGTTACATCGTCAATAAGACGGTCAGAGGGATACAGTAAACCTAAAGTGAAGCATCGGAAACTATATCTAGTGTCACAGGAATGGTTCAAAACATAGACGGTAAGAAGAGTCAGTTTTCTTGTACTTAAATCGGCATTGTGCCTTTTGTATTTAATTCCGAAGCAATTTCTTTGTATCATCGTCAATAAGAAGGTCGGAGGGATACAGTAAACCTAAAGTGAAGCATCGGAATCTATATCTAGTGTCGCAGGAATGGTTGAAAACATAGACAGTAAGAAGAGTCAGTTTTCTCGTACTTAAGTCGGCATTGTGCCTTTTGTATTAAATTCCGATGCAATTTCTGTGTTTCATCGTGAATTAGAGGGTCAGAGGGATACAGTAAACATGAAGTGAAGCATTGGAATATATAACTAGTGTCGCAGGAATGGTTCAAAACATAGACAGTAAGAAGAGTCAGTTTTCTTGTACTTAAGTCGGCGTTGTGCCTTTAGTATTTAATTCCGATGCAATTTCTGTGATTCATCGTCAATAAGAAGGTCTGACGCACACAGTAAACCTGAAGTGAAGCATCGGAATCTATAACTAGTGTCACAGGACTGGTTCAAACATAGTCAGTAGGAAGAGTCAGTTTTCTTGTACTTAAGTCGGCATTTTGCCTTTTGTATTTAATTCCGATGCAATTTCTGTGTTTCATCGTCAATAAAAAGGTCAGAGGGATACATTAAACCTGAAGTGAAGCATCGGAATCTAAAACTAGTGTCACAGGAATGGTTCAAATCATAGACAGTAAGAAGGGTCAGTTCTCTTGTACTTAAGTCGGCGTTGTGCCTTTTGTATTTAATTCCGATGCAATTTGTGTGTTTCATCGTCAATAAGTAGGTAAGAGGGACACAGTAAAGCTGAAGTGAAGCATCGGAATCTATAACTAGTGTCGAAGGAATGGTTCAAAACATAGACAGTAAGAAGAGTCAGTTTTCTTGTACTTAAGTCGGAATTGTGCCTTTTGTATTTAATTCCGATGAAATTTCTGTGTTTCATCGTCAATAAGAAGGTCCGAGGGATACAGTAAACCGGAAGTGAATCATCGGAATCTATAACTAGTGTCACAGGAATGGGTCAAAACATAGGCAGTAAGAAGAGTCAGTTTTCTTGTACTTAAGTCGGCTTTGTGCCTTTTGTATTTAATTCCGATGCAAATTCTGTGTTTCATCGTCAATAAGAAGGTCCAAGGGATACAGTAAACATATAGTGAAGCATCGGAATCTAAAACTAGTGTCACAGGAATGGTTCAAAGCATTGACAGTAAGAAGAGTCAGTTTTCTTGTACTTAAGTCGGTATTGTGACTTTTCTATTTAATTCCGATGCAATTTCTGTGTTTCATCGTCAATAAGAAGGTCCGAGGGATACAGTAAACCTGAAGTGAATCATCGGAATCTATAACTAGTGTCACAGGAATGGTTCAAAACATAGACAGTAAGAAGAGTTAGTTTTCTTGTACTTATGTCGGCATTGTGCTTTTTGTATTTAATTCCAAAGCGATTTCTGCGTTTCATCGTCAATAAGAAGATCGGAGGGATATAGAAAACCTGAAGTGAAGCATCGGAATCTATATCTAGAGCCACAGGAATGGTTCAAAACATAGACAGTAAGAAGAGTCAGATTTCTTGTACTTAACTCGGAATTGTGCCTTTTGTATTTAATTCCGATGCAATTTCTGTGTTTCACCGTCAATAAGAAGGTCAGAGGGATACAGTAAACCTGAAGTGAAGCATCGGAATCTATAACTAGTGTCACAGCAATGGTTCATAACAAAGGAAGTAAGAAGAGTCAGTTTTCTTGTACCTATGTCGGCATTGTTCCTTTTCTATTTCATTGCGATGCAATTTCTATGTTTCATCGTCAATAAGAAGGTCAGAGGGATACAGTATACCTGAAGTGAAGCATTGGAATCTTTAACTAATGTCACAGGAATGGTTCAAAATATAGACAGCAAGAAGAGTCAGTTTTCTTGTACTTAAGTCGGCGTTGTGCCTTTTGTATTTAATTCCAATGCAATTTCTGTGTTTCATCGTCAATACCAACGTCAGACGGAATCAGTGAACCTGAAGTGAAGCATCGGAATCTATAACTAGTGTCACAGGAATGGTTCAAATCATAGACAGTAAGAAGAGTCAGTTTTCTTGTACTTAAGTCGGCATTGTGCCTTTTGTAATTAATTCCGATGCAATTTCTGTGTTTCATCGTCAATAAGGAGGTCAGAGGGATACAGTAAACCTGAATGGAAATATCGGAATCTATAACTAGTGTCACAGGAATGGTTCAAAACAGAGACAGCAAGAAGAGTCAGTTTTCTTGTACTTAAGTCGCCATTGTGCCTTTTGAATTTAATTCCGATGCAATTTCTGTGTTTCATCGTCAATAAGAAGGTCAGAGGGATACAGTAAACCTGAAGTGAAGCATCGGAATCTATAACTAGTGTCACATGAGTGTTTCAAACATTGACAGAAAGAAGAGTCAGTTATCTTGTCCTTAAGTCGGCATTGTGCCTTTTGTATTTAATTCCGATGCAATTTCTGTGTTTCATCGTCAATAAGAAGGTCAGAGGGATACGGTTTACCTGAAGTGAAGCATTGGAATCTATAACTAGTGTCACAGGAATGGTTCAAAACATAGACAGTAAGAAGGGTCAGTTTTCTTGTACTTGAGTCGGCGTTGTGGCTTTTGTATTTAATTCCGATGCAATTTCAGTGTTTCATCGTCAATAAGATGGTCAGAGGGATACAGTAAAGCTGAAGTGAAGCGTCGGAATCTATAACTAGTGTCATAGGAATGGTTCAAAACATAGACAGTAAGGGGAGTCAGTTTTCATGTAATTAAGTCGGCATTGCGCCTTTTGTATTTAATTCCCATGAAATTTCTGTGTTTCATCGTCAATAAGAAGGTCAGAGGGATACAGAAAACCTGAAGTGACGCATCGGAATCTATAACTAGTGTCACATGAATGGTGCAAACATAGACAGTAAGATGATTCAGTTTTCTTGTACATAAGTCGGCATTGTGCATTTTTCATTTAATTCCGATGCAATTTCTGAGTTTCATCGTCAATAAGAAGGTCTGATGGATACAGTAAACCTGAAGTGGAGCATCGGAATCTATAACTAGTGTCACAGGAATGGTTCAAATCATAGACAGTAAGAAGAGTCAGTTTTCTTGTACTTAAGTCGGCATTGTGCTTTTTGTATTTCATTCCGATGCAATTTCTATGTTTCATCGTCAATAGCAAGGTCAGAGGGATGCAGTAAACCTGAAGTGAAGCAGCAGAATCTATAACTAGTGTCACAGGAATGGTTCAAATCATAGACAGTAAGAAGAGTCAGTTTTCTTGTACTTAAGTCGGAATTGTGCCTTTTGTATTTAATTCCGATGCAATTTCTGTGTTTCATCGTCAATAAGAAGGTCAGAGGGATACAGTAAACCTGAAGTGAAGCTTCGGAATCTATAACTAGTGTCACAGGACTGGTTCAAGACATAGACAGTAAGAAGAGTCAGTTTTCTTGTACTTAAGTCGGCATTGTGCCTTTTGTATTTAATTCCGAAGCAATTTCTGTGTTTCATCGTCAATAAGAAGGTCAGAGGGATACAGTAAACCTGAAGTGAAGCATCGGAATCTATAACTACTGTCACAGGAATGGTTCATAACATAGACAGTAAGAAGAGTCAGTTTTCTTGTACTTAAGTCGGCATTGTGCATTTTGTATTTAATTCCGATGCAATTTCTGTGTTTCATCGTCAATAAGAAGGTCAGAGGGATACAGTAAACCTGAAGTGAAGCATCGGAATCTATAACTAGTGTCACAGGAATGGTTCCAAACATAGACAGTAAGAAGAGTCAGTTTTCTTGTACTTAAGTCGGCATTGTGCATTTTGTATTTAATTCCGATGCAATTTCTGTGTTTCATCGTCAATAAGAAGGTCAGAGGGATACAGCAAACCTGATGTGAAGCATCGGAATCTATAACTAGTGTCACAGGAATGGTTCAATCATAGACAGTAAGAAGAGTCAGTTTTCTTGTACTTAAGTCGGCATTGTGCCTTTTGTATTTAATTCCGATGCAATTTCTGTGTTTCATCGTCAATAAGAAGGTCAGAGGGATACAGTAAAACTGAAGTGAATCAGCAGAATCTATAACTAGTGTCACAGGAATGGTTCAAATCATAGACAGTAAGAAGAGTCAGTTTTCTTGTACTTAAGTCGGTATTGTGCCTTTTGAATTTAATTCCGATGCAATTTCTGTGTTTCATCGGCAAGAAGAAGGTCAGAGCGATACAGTAAACCTGAAGTGAAGCATCGGAATCTATAACTACTGTCACAGGAATGGTTCATAACATAGACAGTAAGAAGAGTCAGTTTTCTTGTACTTAAGTCGGCATTGTGCATTTTGTATTTAATTCCGATGCAATTTCTGTGTTTCATCGTCAATAAGAAGGTCAGAGGGATACAGTAAACCTGAAGTGAAGCATCGGAATCTATAACTACTGTCACAGGAATGGTTCATAACATAGACAGTAAGAAGAGTCAGTTTTCTTGTACTTAAGTCGGCATTGTGCATTTTGTATTTAATTCCGATGCAATTTCTGTGTTTCATCGTCAATAAGAAGGTCAGAGGGATACAGTAAACCTGAAGTGAAGCATCGGAATCTATAACTAGTGTCACAGGAATGGTTCCAAACATAGACAGTAAGAAGAGTCAGTTTTCTTGTACTTAAGTCGGCATTGTGCATTTTGTATTTAATTCCGATGCAATTTCTGTGTTTCATCGTCAATAAGAAGGTCAGAGGGATACAGCAAACCTGATGTGAAGCATCGGAATCTATAACTAGTGTCACAGGAATGGTTCAATCATAGACAGTAAGAAGAGTCAGTTTTCTTGTACTTAAGTCGGCATTGTGCCTTTTGTATTTAATTCCGATGCAATTTCTGTGTTTCATCGTCAATAACAAGGTCAGAGGGATACAGTAAACCTGAAGTGAAGCATCGGAATCTATAACTAGTGTCACAGTAATGGTTCAAAACTTTGATAGTAAGAAGAGTCAGTTTTCTTGTACTTAAGTCGGCATTGTGCCTTTGGTATTTAATTCCGAGGCAATTTCTGTGTTCATCGTCAATAAGAAGGTCAGAGGGATACAGTAAACCTGAAGTGAAGCATCGGATTATATAACTAGTGTCACAGGAATGGTTCAAAGCATAGACAGTAAGAGGAGTCACTTTTCTTGTACTGAAGTCTGCATTGTGCTTTTTGTATTTAATTCCGATGCAATTTCAGGGATTCATCGTCAATAAGAAGGTCAGAGGGATACAGTAAACCTAACGTGAAGCATCGGAAACTATATCTAGTGTCACAGGAATGGTTCAAAACATAGACAGTACGAAGAGTCAGTTTTCTTGTACTTAAATCGGCATTGTGCCTTTTGTATTTAATTCCGAAGCAATTTCTTTGTATCATCGTCAATAAGGAGGTTAGAGGGATACAGTAAACCTGGAGTAAAGCATCGGAATCCATAACTAGTGTCACATGATTGGTTGAAAACATAGACAGCAACAAGAGTCAGTTTTCTTGTACTTAAGTCGGCATTGTGCCTTTTGTATTTAATTCCGATGCAATTTCTGTGTTCATCGTCAATAAGAAGGTCAGAGGGATACAGTAAACCTGAAGGGAAGCATCGGAATCTATAACTAGTGTCACAGGAATGGTTCAAACATAGACAGTAAGAAGAGTCAGTTTTCTTGTACTTAAGTCGGCATTGTGCCTTTTGTATTTAATTCCGATGCAATTTCTGTGTTTCATCGTCAATAACAAGGTCAGAGGGATACAGTAAACCTGAAGTGAAGCATCGGAATCTATAACTAGTGTCACAGGAATGGTTCAAAACTTAGACAGTAAGAAGAGTCAGTTTTCTTGTACTTATGTCGGCATTGTGCCTTTTGTATTTAATTCCGATGCAATTTCTGTGTTCATCGTCAATAAGAAAGTCAGAGGGATACAGTAAACCTGAAGTGAAGCATCGGAATCTATAACTAGTGTCACAGGAATGGTTCAAAACATAGACAGTAAGAGGAGTCAGTTTTCTTGTACTGAAGTCTGCATTGTGCGTTTTTATTTAATTCCGATGCATTTTCTGTGTTTGATCGTCAATAAGAAGGTCAGAGGGATACAGTAAACCTAAAGTGAACCATCGAAATCTATATCTAGTGTCACAGGAATGTTTGAAAGCATAGTCAGTAAGAAGAGTCAGTTCTCTCGTACTTAAGTCGGCATTGTGCCTTTTGTATTAAATTCCGATGCAATTTCTGTGTTTCATCGTGAATAAGAGGGTCAGAGGGATACAGTAAACATGAAGTGAAGCATTGGAATATATAACTAGTGTCGCAGGAATGGTTCAAAACATAAACAGTAAGAAGAGTCAGTTTTCTTGTACTTAAGTTGGCGTTGTGCCTTTTGTATTTAATTCCGATGCAATTTCTGTGTTTCATCGTCAATAAGAAGGTCTGAGGGATACAGTAAACCTGAAGGGAAGCATCGGAATCTATAACTAGTGTCACAGGAATAGTTCAAACATAGACAGTAAGAAGAGTCAGTTTTCTTGTACTTAAGTCGGCATTGTGCCTTTTGTATTTAATTCCGATGTAATTTCTGTGTTTCATCATCAATAACAAGGTCAGAGGGATACAGTAAACCTGAAGTGAAGCATCGGATTATATAACTAGTATCACAGGAATTGTTCAAAACGTAGACAGTGAGCGGAGTCAGTTTTCTTGTACTGAAGTCTGCATTGTGCTATTTGTATTTAATTCCGATGCAATTTCAGGGTTACATCGTCAATAAGACGGTCAGAGGGATACAGTAAACCTAAAGTGAAGCATCGGAAACTATATCTAGTGTCACAGGAATGGTTCAAAACATAGACGGTAAGAAGAGTCAGTTTTCTTGTACTTAAATCGGCATTGTGCCTTTTGTATTTAATTCCGAAGCAACTTCTTTGTATCATCGTCAATAAGAAGGTCGGAGGGATACAGTAAACCTAAAGTGAAGCATCGGAATCTATATCTAGTGTCGCAGGAATGGTTGAAAACATAGACAGTAAGAAGAGTCAGTTTTCTCGTACTTAAGTCGGCATTGTGCCTTTTGTATTAAATTCCGATGCAATTTCTGTGTTTCATCGTGAATTAGAGGGTCAGAGGGATACAGTAAACATGAAGTGAAGCATTGGAATATATAACTAGTGTCGCAGGAATGGTTCAAAACATAGACAGTAAGAAGAGTCAGTTTTCTTGTACTTAAGTCGGCGTTGTGCCTTTAGTATTTAATTCCGATGCAATTTCTGTGATTCATCGTCAATAAGAAGGTCTGACGCACACAGTAAACCTGAAGTGAAGCATCGGAATCTATAACTAGTGTCACAGGACTGGTTCAAACATAGTCAGTAGGAAGAGTCAGTTTTCTTGTACTTAAGTCGGCATTTTGCCTTTTGTATTTAATTCCGATGCAATTTCTGTGTTTCATCGTCAATAAAAAGGTCAGAGGGATACATTAAACCTGAAGTGAAGCATCGGAATCTAAAACTAGTGTCACAGGAATGGTTCAAAACATAGACAGTAAGAAGGGTCAGTTCTCTTGTACTTAAGTCGGCGTTGTGCCTTTTGTATTTAATTCCGATGCAATTTGTGTGTTTCATCGTCAATAAGTAGGTAAGAGGGATACAGTAAAGCTGAAGTGAAGCATCGGAATCTATAACTAGTGTCGAAGGAATGGTTCAAAACATAGACAGTAAGAAGAGTCAGTTTTCTTGTACTTAAGTCGGAATTGTGCCTTTTGTATTTAATTCCGATGAAATTTCTGTGTTTCATCGTCAATAAGAAGGTCCGAGGGATACAGTAAACCGGAAGTGAATCATCGGAATCTATAACTAGTGTCACAGGAATGGGTCAAAACATAGGCAGTAAGAAGAGTCAGTTTTCTTGTACTTAAGTCGGCTTTGTGCCTTTTGTATTTAATTCCGATGCAAATTCTGTGTTTCATCGTCAATAAGAAGGTCCAAGGGATACAGTAAACATATAGTGAAGCATCGGAATCTAAAACTGGTGTCACAGGAATGGTTCAAAACATAGACAGTAAGAAGGGTCAGTTCTCTTGTACTTAAGTCGGCGTTGTGCCTTTTGTATTTAATTCCGATGCAATTTCTGTGTTTCATCGTCAATAAGAAGGTAAGAGGGATACAGTAAAGCTGAAGTGAAGCATCGGAATCTGTAACTAGTGTCACAGGAATGGTTCAAAACTTAGACAATAAGAAGAGTCAGTTTTCTTGTACTTAAGTCGGCATTGTGCCTTTTGTATTTAATTCCGATGCAGTTTTGGTGTTTCAACGTCAATAAGAAGGTCAGAGGGATACAGTAAACCTGAAGTGGAGCATCGGAATCCAAAACTAGTGTCACAGGAATGGTTCAAAACATAGACAGTAAGAAGGGTCAGTTTTCTTGTACTTAAGTCGGCATTGTGCCTTTTCTATATAATTCCGATGTAATTTCTATGTTTCATCGTCAATTAGAAGGTCAGAGGGATACAGTAAACCTGAGGTGAACCATCGGAATCTATAACTAGTGTCGAAGGAAAGGTTCAAAACATAGGCAGTAAGAACAGTCAGTTTTCTTGTACTTAAGTCGGCATTGTGCCGTTTGTAATTAATTCCAATGCAATTTCTGTAATTCATCGTCAATAAGGAGGTCAGAGGAATACAATAAACCTGAAGTGAAGCATCGGAATCTATAACTAGTGTCACATGACTGGTTCAAACATAGACAGTAAGAAGAGTCAGTTATCTTGTACTTAAGTCGGCATTGTGCCTTTTGTATTTATTTCCGATGCAATTTCTGTGTTTCATCGTCATTATGAAGGTCAGAGGGATACAGTAATGCTGAAGTGAAGCATCGTAATTTATAACTAGTGTCGCAGGAATGGTTCAAAATAAAGACAGTAAGAAGAGTCAGTTATCTTGTACTTAAGTCGGCATTGTGCCTTTTGTATTTAATTCCGATGCAATTTCTGTGTTTCATCGCAAATAAGAAGATCAGAGGAATACAGTTAACCTGAAGTGAAGCATTGTAATCTATAACTAGTGTCACAGGAATGGTTCAAAACATAGACAGTAAGAAGAGTCAGTTTTCTTGTACTTAAGTCGTCATTGTGCCATTTGTATTTAATTCCGATGCAATATCTTGGTTTCATCGTCAATAAGAAGGTCAGAGGGATACAGTAAACCTGAAGTGAAGCATCGGAATCTATAACTAGTGTCACTGGAATGGTTCAAAACATAGACTGTAAAAAGCGTCAGTATTCTTGTACTTAAGTCGGCATTGTGCCTTTTGTATTTAACTCCGATGCAATTTCTGTGTTTCATCGTCAATAAGAAGGTCAGAGGGATACTGTAAACCTGAAGTGAAGCATCGGAATCCATAACTAGTGTCACAGGAATGGTTCAAAACATAGACAGCAAGAAGAGTCAGTTTTCTTGTACTTAAGTCGTCATTGTGCCATATGTATTTAATTCCGATGCAATATCTGTGTTTCATTGTCAATATGAAGGTCAGAAGGATAAAGTAAACCTGAAGTGAAGCATCGGAATCTATAACTAGTGTCACAGGAATAGTTCAAACATAGACTAAAAGAAGAGACAGTTTTCCTGTACTTAAGTCGGCGTTGTGCCTTTTGTATTTAACTCCGATGCAATTTCTGTGTTTCATCGTCAATAAGAAGGTTAGAGGGATACAGTAAACCTGAAGTGAAGCATCGGAATCTATAACTAGTGTCACAGGAATGGTTCAAAACATGGACCGGAGGAATAGTCAGTTTTCTAGTACTTAAGTCGGCATTGAGCCTCTTGTATTTAATTCCTGTGCAATTTCTGTGTTTCATCGTCAACAAGAAGGTCAGAGCGATACAGTAAACCTGAAGTGAAGCATCGGAATCAATAACTAGTGTCACAGCAATGGTTCAAAACATAGACAGTAAGAGGAGTCAGTTTTCTTGAATGTAAGTCGGAATTGTGCCTTTTGTATTTAATTCCGATGAAATTTCTGTGTTTCATCGTCAATAAGAAGGTCAGAGGGATACAGTAAACCAGAAGTGAAGCATCGGAATCTATAACTAGTGTCACAGGAATGGTTCAAAGCATTGACAGTAAGAAGAGTCAGTTTTCTTGTACTTAAGTCGGCATTGTGACAATTCTATTTAATTCCGATGCAATTTCTGTGTTTCATCGTCAATAAGAGGGTCCGAGGGATACAGTAAACCTGAAGTGAATCATCGGAATCTATAACTAGTGTCACAGGAATGGTTCAGAACATAGACAGTAAGAAGAGTTAGCTTTCTTGTAATTATGTCGGCATTGTGCTTTTTGTATTTAATTCCAAAGCGATTTCTGCGTTTCATCGTCAATAAGAAGATCGGAGGGATATAGAAAACCTGAAGTGAAGCATCGGAATCTATATCTAGTGCCACAGGAATGGTTCAAAACATAGACAGTAAGAAGAGTCAGATTTCTTGTACTTAACTCGGAATTGTGCCTTTTGTATTTAATTCCGATGCAATTTCTGTGTTTCATCGTCAATAAGAAGGTCAGAGGGATACAGTAATCCTGAAGTGAAGCATCGGAATCTATAACTAGTGTCACAGCAATGGTTCATAACAAAGACAGTAAGAAGAGTCAGTTTTCTTGTACTTAAGTCGGCGTTGTGCCTTTTGTATTTAATTCCAATGCATTTTCTGTGTTTCATCGTCAATAAGAACGTCAGACGGAATCAGTGAACCTGAAGTGAAGCATCGGAATCTATAACTAGTGTCACAGGAGTGGTTCAAATCATAGACAGTAAGAAGAGTCAGTTTTCTTGAACTTAAGTCGGCTTTGTGCCTTTTGTAATTAATTCCGATGCAATTTCTGTGTTTCATCGTCAATAAGGAGGTCAGAGGGATACAGCAAACCTGAATGGAAATATCGGAATCTATAACTAGTGTCACAGGAATGGTTCAAAACATAGACAGCAAGAAGAGTCAGTTTTCTTGTACTGAAGTCGGCATTGTGCCTTTTGAATTTAATTCCGATGCAATTTCTGTGTTTCATCGTCAATAAGAAGGTCAGAGGGATACAGTAAACCTGAAGTGAAGCATCGGAATCTATAACTAGTGTCACATGAGTGTTTCAAACATTGACAGAAGGAAGAGTCAGTTATCTTGTACTTAAGTCGGCATTGTGCCTTTTGTATTTAATTCCGATGCAATTTCTGTGTTTCATCGTCAATAAGGAGGTCAGAGGGATACGGTTTACCTGAAGTGAAGCATCGGAATCTATAACTAGTGTCACAGGAATGGTTCAAAACATAGACAGTAAGAAGGGTCAGTTTTCTTGTACTCAAGTCGGCGTTGTGGCTTTTGTATTTAATTCCGATGCAATTTCAGTGTTTCATCGTCAATAAGAAGGTCAGAGGGATACAGTAAAGCTGAAGTGAAGCGTCGGAATCTATAACTAGTGTCACAGGAATGGTTCAAAACATAGACAGTAAGGGGAGTCAGTTTTCATGTAATTAAGTCGGCATTGCGCCTTTTGTATTTAATTCATATGAAATTTCTGTGTTTCATCGTCAATAAGAAGGTCAGAGGGATACAGTAAACCTGAAGTGAAGCATCGGAATCTATAACTAGTGTCACAGGAATTGATCAATCATAGACAGCAAGAAGAGTCTGTTTTCTTGTACTTAAGTCGGCATTGTGCCTTTTGTATATAATTCCGATGCAATTTCTGTGTTTCATCGTCAATAAGAAGGTCAGAGGGATACAGTAAACCTGAAGTGACGCATCGGAATCTATAACTAGTGTCACATGAATGGTGCAAACATAGACAGTAAGATGACTCAGTTTTCTTGCACATAAGTCGGCAATGTGCCTCTTTCATTTAATTCCGATGCAATATCTGAGTTTCATCGTCAATAAGAAGGTCTGATGGATACAGTAAACCTGAAGTGAAGCATCGGAATCTATAACTAGTGTCACAGGAATGGTTCAAATCATAGACAGTAAGAAGAGTCAGTTTTCTTGTACATAAGTCGGCATTGTGCTTTTTGTATTTCATTCCGATGCAATTTCTATGTTTCATCGTCAATAACAAGGTCAGAGGGATACAGTAAATCTGAAGTGAAGCATCGTAATCTACAACTACTGTCACAGGAATGGTTCATAACATAGACAGTAAGAAGAGTCAGTTTTCTTGTACTTAATTCGGCATTGTGCCTTTTGTATTTAATTCCGATGCAATTTCTAGGTTTCATCGTCAATAAGAAGGTCAGAGGGATACAGCAAACCTGAAGTGAAGCATCGGAATCTATAACTAGTGTCACAGGAATGGTTCAATCATAGACAGTAAGAAGAGTCAGTTTTCTTGTACTTAAGTCGGCATTGTGCCTTTTAAATTTAATTCCGATGCAATTTCTGTGTTTCATCGTCAATAAGAAGGTCAGAGGGATACAGTAAACCTGAAGTGAAGCATCAGAATCTATTCCTAGTGTCACAGGAATGGTTCAAAGCATAGTCAGTAAGAAGAGACAGTTTTCTTGAACTTAAGTCGGCATTGTGCCTTTTGTATTTAATTCCGATGCAATTTCTGTGTTTCATCGTCAATAAGAAGGTCAGAGGGATACAGTAAAACTGAAGTGAAGCAGCAGAATCTATAACTAGTGTCACAGGAATGGTTCAAATCATAGACAGTAAGAAGAGTCAGTTTTCTTGTACTTAAGTCGGCATTGTGCCTTTTGAATTTAATTCCGATGCAATTTCTGTGTTTCATCGACAAGAAGATGGTCAGAGCGATACAGTAAACCTGAAGGGAAGCATCGGAATCTATAACTAGTGTCACAGGAATGGTTCAAACATAGACAGTAAGAAGAGTCAGTTTACTTGTACTTAAGTCGGGATTGTGCATTTTGTATTTAATTCCGATGCAATTTCTGTGTTTCATCGTCAATAATAAGGTCAGAGGGATACAGTAAACCTGAAGTGAAGCATCGGAATCTATAACTAGTGTCACAGTAATGGTTCAAATCTTTGATAGTAAGAAGAGTCAGTTTTCTTGTACTTAAGTCGGCATTGTGCCTTTGGTATTTAATTCCGAGGCAATTTCTGTGTTCATCGTCAATAAGAAGGTCAGAGGGATACAGTAAACCTGAAGTGAAGCATCGGATTATATAACTAGTGTCACAGGAATGGTTCAAAACATACACAGTGAGTGGAGTCAGTTTTCTTGTACTGAAGTCTGCATTGTGCTTTATGTATTTAATCCCGATGCAATTTCAGGGATTCATCGTCAATAAGAAGGTCAGAGGGATACAGTAAACCTAACGTGAAGCATCGGAAACTATATCTAGTGTCACAGGAATGGTTCAAAACATAGACAGTAAGAAGAGTCAGTTTTCTTGTACTTAAATCGGCATTGTGCCTTTTGTATTTAATTCCGAAGCAATTTCTTTGTATCATCGTCAATAAGGAAGTTAGAGGGATACAGTAAACCTGGAGTAAAGCATCGGAATCCATAACTAGTGTCACATGAATGGTTGAAAACATAGACAGCAAGAAGAGTCAGTTTTCTTGTACTTAAGTCGGCATTGTGCCTTTTGTATTAAATTCCGATGCAATTTCTGTGTTTCATCGTGAATACGAGGATCAGAGGGATACAGTAAACATGAAGTGAGGCATCGGAATCTATAACTAGTGTAACAGGAATGGTTCAAAACATAGACAGTAAGAAAAGTCAGTTTTCTTGTACTTAAGTCGGCGTTGTGCCTTTTGTATTTAATTCCGATGGAATTTCTGTGTTCATCGTCAATAAGAAGGTCAGAGGGATACAGTAAACCTGAAGGGAAGCATCGGAATCTATAACTAGTGTCACAGGAATGGTTCAAACATAGACAGTAAGAAGAGTCAGTTTTCTTGTACTTAAGTCGGCATTGTGGCTTTTGTATTTAATTCCGATGCAATTTCTGTGTTTCATCGTCAATAACAAGGTCAGAGGGATACAGTAAACCTGAAGTGAAGCATCGGAATCTATAACTAGTGTCACAGGAATGGTTCAAACTTAGACAGTAAGAAAAGTCAGTTTTCTTGTACTAATGTCGGCATTGTGCCTTTTGTATTTAATTCCGATGCAATTTCTGTGTTCATCGTCAATAAGAAAGTCAGAGGGATACAGTAAACCTGAAGTGAAGCATCGGAATCTATAACTAGTGTCACAGGAATGGTTCAAAACATAGACAGTAAGAGGAGTCAGTTTTCTTGTACTGAAGTCTGCATTGTGCGTTTTTATTTAATTCCGATGCATTTTCTGTGTTTCATCGTCAATAAGAAGGTCAGAGGGATACAGTAAACCTAAAGTGAAGCATCGGAATCTATATCTAGTGTCACAGGTATGTTTGAAAACATAGTCAGTAAGAGGAGTCAGTTCTCTCGTACTTAAGTCGGCATTGTGCCTTTTGCATTAAATTCCGATGCAATTTCTGTGTTTCATCGTGAATAAGAGGGTCAGAGGGATACAGTAAACATGAAGTGAAGCATTGGAATATATATCTAGTGTCACAGGAATGGTTCAAAACATAGACAGTAAGAGAAGTCAGTTTTCTTGTACTGAATCTGCATTGTGCGTTTGTATTTAATTCCGATGCATTTTCTGTGTATCATCGTCAATAAGAAGGTCGGAGGGATACAGTAAACCTAAAGTGAAGCATCGGAATCTATATCTAGTGTCGCAGGAATGGTCGAAAACATAGACAGTAAGAAGAGTCAGTTTTCTCGTACTTAAGTCGGCATTGTGCCTTTTGTATTAAATTCCGATGCAATTTCTGTGTTTCATCGTGAATTAGAGGGTCAGAGGGATACAGTAAACATGAAGTGAAGCATTGGAATATATAACTAGTGTCGCAGGAATGGTTCAAAACATAGACAGTAAGAAGAGTCAGTTTTCTTGTACTTAAGTCGGCGTTGTGCCTTTAGTATTTAATTCCGATGCAATTTCTGTGATTCATCGTCAATAAGAAGGTCTGAGCATACAGTAAACCTGAAGTGAAGCATCGGAATCTATAACTAGTGTCACAGGACTGGTTCAAAACATAGACTGTACGAAGAGTCAGTTTTCTTGTACTTAAGACGGCATTGTGCCTTTTGTATTTAATTCCGATGCAATTTCAGTGTTTCATCGTCAATACGCAGGTCAGAGGGATACAGTGAACCTGAAGTGAAGCATCGGAATCTATGACTAGTGTCACAGGAATGGTTCAAAACATAGACAGTAAGAAGAGTCAGGTTTCTTGTATTTAAGTCCGCATTGCGCCTTTTGTATTTAATTCCGATGCAATTTCTGTGTTTCATCGTCAATAAGAAGGTCAGAGGGATACAGTAAACCTAAAGTGAAGCATCGGAATCTATATCTAGTGTCACAGGAATGGTTCAAAACATAGACAGTAAGAAGAGTCAGTTTTCTTGTACTTAAGTCTTCATTGTGCCTTTTGTATTTATTTCCGAAGCAATTTCTTTGTATCATCGTCAATAAGGAGGTCAGAGGGATACAGTAAATCTAGAGTAAAGCATCGGAATCTATAACTAGTGTTCACATGAATGATTGAAAACATAGACAGTAAGAAGAGTCAGCTTTCTTGTACTTAAGTCGGCATTGTGCCTTTTGTATTAAATTCCGATGCAATTTCTGTGTTTCATCGTGAATAAGAGGGTCAGAGGGATACAGTAAACATGAAGTGAAGCATCGGAATCTATAACTAGTGTCACAGGAATGTTTCAAAACATAGACAGTAAGAAGAGTCAGTTTTCTTGTACTTAAGTCGGCGTTGTGCCTTTTGTATTTATTTCCGATGCAATTTCTGTGTTTCATCGTCAGTAAGAAGGTCTGAGGCATACAGTAAACCTGAGGTGAAGCATCGGAATCTATAACTAGTGTCATAGGAATGGTTCAAAACGTAGACAGTAAGAAGAGTCAGTTTTCTTGTACTTAAGACGGCATTGTGCCTTTTGTATTTAATTCCGATGCAATTTCAGTGTTTCATCGTCAATAAGAAGGTCAGAGGGATACAGTGAAATTGAAGTGAAGCATCGGAATCTATAACTAGTGTCACAGGAATGGTTCAAAACATAGACAGTAAGACGAGTCAGTTTTCTTGTACTTTAGTCGGAATTGTGCTTTTTGTATTTAATTCCGATCAATTTCCGTGTTTCATCGTCAATTAGAAGGTCAGAGGGATACAGTAAACCTGAAGTGAAGCATCGTAATCTATAACGAGTGTCACATGAATGGTTCAAAATATAGACAGTAAGAAGAGTCAGTTTTCTTGTACTTAAGTCGGCATTGTACCTGTTGTATTTAATTCCGATGCAATTTCTGTGTTTCATCGTCAATAAGTAGGTCAGAGGGATACAATAAACCTGAAGTGAAGCATCGGAAACTATAATTAGTGTAACAGGAATGGTTCAAAACATAGACAGTATGAAGAGTAAGTTTTCTTGTACCTAAGTCGGCATTGTGCTTTTTGTATATCTAATTCCGATGCAATTTCTGTGTTTCATCGTCAATAAGAAGGTCAGAGGCATACAGTAAACCTGAAGTGAAGCATCGAAATCTATAACTAGTGTCACAGGAATGGTTCAATACATAGACAGCAAGAAGAGTCAGTTTACTTGTACTTAAGTCGGCATTGTGCCTCTTGTATATAAGTCCGATGCAATTTCAGTATTTCATCGTCAATAAGGAGGTCAGAGGGATTTAGTGAACCTGAAGTGAAGCATCGGATTCTATAACTAGTGTCACAGGAATGGTTCAAAACATAAACAGTAAGAGGATCAGTTTTCTTGTACTTAAGTCGGCATTGTGCCTTTTGTATTTAATCCGATGCAATTTCTGTGTTTCATCGTCAATAAGAAGGTCGGAGGGATACAGTAAACCTGAAGTGAAGCATCGGAATCTATAACTAGTGTCACAGAAATTGTTCAAAACATAGACAGTAAGAAGAGTCAGTTTTCTTGTACTTAAGTCGGGATTGTGCCTTTTGTATTTAATTCCGATGCCATTTCTGTGTTTCATCGTCAATAAGAAGGTCAGAGGGATACAGTAAACCTGCAGTGAAGCATCGGAATCTATAAATAGTGTCACATGAATGGTTCAAAACATAGACAGTCAGAAGAGTCTGTTTTCTTGTACTAAAGTTGACATTGTGCCTTTTGTATTTAATTCCGATGCAATTTCTGTGTTTCATCGGTAATAAGAAGGTCAGAGGTATACAGTAAACCTGAAGTGAAGCATCGGAATCTATATCTAGTGTCACAGGTATTGTTCAAAACATAGACAGTAAGAAGAGTCAGTTTTCTTGTACTTATGTCGGCATTGTGCCTTTTGTATTTAATTCCGATGCAATTTATGTGTTTCATCGTCAATAAGAAGGTCAGAGGGATACAGTAAACCTGAAGTGAAGCATCGGAATCTATAACTAGTGTCTCATTAATGGGTCAAGACATAGACAGTAATAAGAGTCAGTTTTCTTGTACTTAAGTCGGCATTGTGCCTTTTGTATTTAATTCCGAAGCAATTTCAGTGTTTCGTCGACAATAAGAAGGTCAGAGGGATACAGTGAACCTGAAGTGAAACATCTGATTCTATAACTAGTGCCACAGGAATGATTCAAAACATAGACAGTAAGAAGATTAGTTTTCTTGTACTTAAGTCGGCATTGTGCCTTTTGTACTTAATCCGATGCAATTTCTGTGTTTCATCGTCAATTAGGAGGTCAGAGCGATACAGTAAACCTGCAGTGAAGCATCGGAATCTATAACTAGTGTCACATGAATGGTTCAAATCATAGACAGTAAGAAGAGTCAGTTTTCTTGCACTTAAGTCGGCATTGTGCATTTTATATTTCATTCCGATGCAATTGCTGTGTTTCATCGTCAATAAGAAGGTCATAGGGATACAGTAAAAATGAAGTGAAGCATCGGAATTTTTAACTAGTGTCACAGGAATGGTTCAAAACACAGACAGTACGAAGTGTCAATTATCTTGTACTTAAGTCGGCATTGTGCCTTTTGTATTTAATTCCGAAGCAATTTCTGTGTTTCATCGTCAAGAAGAAGGTCAGAGGGATACAGTAAACCTGAAGTAAAGCATCGTAATCTATAACGAGTGTCACATGAATGGTTCAAAATATAGACAGTAAGAAGAGTCAGTTTTCTTGTACTTAAGTAGGCATTGTACCTTTTGTATTTAATTCCGATGCAATTTCTGAGTTTCATCGTCAATAAGAAGGTCAGAGGGATACAATAAACCTGAAGTGAAGCATCGGAATCTATAATCAGTATCACAGGAATGGTTCAAAACATAGACAGTATGAAGAGTAAGTTTTCTTGTGCTTAAGTCGGCATTGTGCCTTTTGGTTTTAATTCCGATGCAATTTCTGTGTTTCATCGTCAATAAGAAGGTCAGAGGCATACAGTAAACTTGAAGTGAAGCATCGGACTCTATAACTAGTGTCACAGGAATGGTTTAATACATAGACAGTAGGATTAGTCAGTTTACTTGTACTTAAGTCGCCATTGTGCCTCTTTATTTAAGTCTGATGTAATTTCAGTATTTCATCGTCAATAAGAAGGTATGAGGGATTTAGTGAACCTGAAGTGAAGCATCGCATTCTATAACATGTGTCACAGGATTGGTTCAAAACATAGGCAGTAAGAGGATCAGTTTTTTTGTACTTAAGTCGGCATTGTGCCTTTTGGATTTAACCCGATGCAATTTCTGTGTTTCATCGTCAATAAGAAGGTCGGAGGGATACGTTAAACCTGAAGTGAAGCATCGGAATCTATAACTAGTGTCACAGGAATTGTTCAAAGCATAGACAGTAAGAAGAGTCAGTTTTCTTGTATTTAAGCCGGCATTGTGCCTTTTGTATTTAATTCCGATGGAATTTCTGTGTTTCACCGCCAATAAGTAGGTCAGAGGGATACAGTAAACCTGCAGTGAAGCATCGGAATCTATAACTAGTGTCACATGAATGGTTCAAAACATAGACAGTAAGAAGAGTCAGTTTCTTGTACTAAAGTTGACATTGTGCCTTTTGTATTTAATTCCGATGCAATTTCTGTGTTTCATCGTCAATAAGAAGGTCAGAGGCTTACAGTAAACCTGAAGCGAAGTATCGGAATCTACAACTAGTGTCACAGGAATGGTTCAAAACATAGACAGTAAGATGAGTCAGTTTTCTTATACTTAAGTCATCTTTGTGCCTTTTGTATTTAATTCCGATGCAATTTCAGTGTTTCATCGTAAATAAGAAGGTCAGAGGCATACAGTAAACCTGAACTGAAGCATCGGAATCTATAACTAGTGTCACAGGACTTGTTCAAAACATAGACAGTAAGAAAAATCAGTTTTCATATACTTATGTCGGCTTTGTGCCTTTTGTATTTAATTCCGATGTAATTTCAGGGTTTCATCGTCAATAAGAAGGTCAGAGGGATACAGTGAACCTGATGTGAAGCATCGGAATCTATAACTAGTGTCACAGGAATGGTTCAAAGCATAGACAGTAAGAATAGTCAGTTTTCTTGTACTTAAGTCGGCATTGTGCCTTTCGTATTTAATTCCGATGCAATTTCTGTGTTTCATCGTCAATAAGAAGGTCAGAGGGATACAGTAAACCTGAAGTGAAGCATCGGAATCTACAACTAGTGTCACAGGAATTGTTCACATCATAGACAGTAAGAAGACTCAGTTTTCTTGTACTTAAGTCGGCATTGTGCCTTTTGTATATAATTCCAATGCTATTTCTGTGTTTCATCGTCAATAAGAAGGTCAGAGGGATACAGTAAAGCTGCAGTGAAGCATCGGAATCTGTAACTAGTGTCACATGAATGGTTCAAATCATAGACAGTAAGAAGAGTCAGTTTTCATGTACTTAAGTCGGCATTGTGCCTTTTGTATTTGATTCCGATGCAATTTCTGTGTTTCATCGTCAATTAGAAGGTCAGAGCGATACAGTAAACCTGAAGTGAAGCATCGGAATCTATAACTGGTGTCACAGGAATGGATCAAAACATAGACAGTAAGAAGAGTCAGTTTTCTTATACATAAGTCGGCTTTCTGCCTTTTGTAATTAATTCCGATGCAATTTCAGTGTCTCATCGCCAATAGGAAGGTCAGAGGGATACAGTGAACCTGAAGTGAAGCATCGGAATCTATATCTAGTGTCACAGGAATGGTTCAAATCATAGACAGTAAGAAGAGTTAGTTTTCTTGTACTTAAGTCGGCATTGTGCCTTTCGTATTTAATTACGATGCAATTTCTGTGTTTCATCGTCAATGAGAAGGTCAGAGGGATACAGTAAACCTGAAGTGAAGCATCGGAATCTATAACTGGTGTCACAGGAATGGTTCAAAACATAGACAGTAAAAAGAGTCAGTTTTCTTCTACTTAAGGCGGCATTGTGCCTTTTCTATTTAATTCCCATGCAATTTCTGTGTTTCATCGTCAATAAGAAGGTCAGAGGGATACAGTAAACCTGAAGTGAAGCATCGGAATCTCTAACTAGTGTCACAGGAATGGTTCAAAACATACACAGTAAGAAGAGTCAGTTTCCTTGAACTTAAGTGGGCATTGTGCCTTTTGTTTTTAATTCCGATGCAAATTCTGTGTTTCATCGTGAATAAGAAGGTCAGAGGGATACAGTAAAGCTGAAGTGAAGCGTCGGAATCTATAACTAGTGTCACAGGAACGGTTGAAAACATAGACAGTAAGAAGAGTCAGTTTTTCTTGTACTTAAGTCGGCATTGTGCCTTTTATATTTAATTCCGATGCAATTTCTGTGTTTCATCGTCAATAAGATGGTCAGAGGGATACAGTAAACCTGAAGTGAAGCATCGGAATCTATAACTAGTGTCACAGGAATGGTTCAAAACATAGACAGGAAGAAGAGGCAGTTAACTTGTTCTTAAGTCGGCTTTGTGTATTTTGTATTTAATTTCGAAGCAATTTCTGCGTTTCATCGTCAATAAGAAAGTCAGAGGGATACAGTAAACCTGAAGAAAGGCATCGGAATCTATAACGAGTGTCACATGAATGGTTCAAAAGATAGACAGTAAGAAGAGTCTGTTATCTTGTACTTAAGTTGGCATTGTGCCTTTTGTATTTAATTCCGATGCAATTTCAGTGTTTCACCGTCAATAAGAAGGTCAGAGGGATACAGTGAACCTGAAGTGAAGCATCGGAATCTATAACTAGTGTTACAGGAATGGTTCAAAGCATAGACAGTAAGAAGAGTCAGTTTTCTTGTACTTAAGTCGGCATTGTGCCTTTCGTATTTAATTCCGATGCAATGTCTGTGTTTCATCGTCAATAAGAAGGTCAGAGGGATACAGTAAACCTGAAGTGAAGCATCGGAATCTATAACTAGTGTCACATGAATGGTTCAAAATATAGACAGTAAGAAGAGTCTGTTTTCTTGTACTTAAGTCGGCATTGTGCCTTTTGTATTTAATTCCGATGCAATTTCTGTGTTTCATCGTCAATAAGAAGGTCAGAGGCATACAGTAAACCTGAACTGAAGCATCGGAATCTATAACTAGTGTCACAGGAATTGTTCAAAACATAGACAGTAAGAAAAATCAGTTTTCATATACTTATGTCGGCTTTGTGCCTTTTGTATTTAATTCCGATGCAATTTCAGGGTTTCATCGTCAATAAGAAGGTCAGAGGGATACAGTGAACCTGATGTGAAGCATCGGAATCTATAACTAGTGTCACAGGAATGGTTCAAAGCATAGAGAGCAAGAATAGTCAGTTTTCTTGTACTTAAGTCGGCATTGTGCCTTTCGTATTTAATTCCGATGCAATTTCTGTGTTTCATCGTCAATAAGAAGGTCAGAAGGATACAGTAAACCTGAAGTGAAGCATCGGAATCTATAACTAGTGTCACAGGAATTGTTCACATCATAGACAGTAAAAAGAGTCAGTTTTCTTGTACTTAAGCCGGCATTGTGCATTTTGTATATAATTCCAATGCTATTTCTGTGTTTCATCGTCAATAAGAAGGTCAGAGGGATACAGTAAACCTGCAGTGAAGCATCGGAATCTGTAACTAGTGTCACATGAATGGTTCAAAACATAGACAGTAAGAAGAGTCAGTTTTCTTGTACTTAAGTCGGCATTGTGCCTTTTGTATTTAATTCCGATGCAATTTCTGTGTTTCATCGTCAATTAGAAGGTCAGAGCGATACAGTAAACCTGAAGTGAAGCATCGGAATCTATAACTAGTGTCACATGAATGGATCAAAACATAGACAGTAAGAAGAGTCAGTTTTCTTATACTTAAGTCGGCTTTGTGCCTTTTGT